>NC_044568.1:32276488-32576488 GCF_007565055.1 Rhinopithecus roxellana
CTGAGGCTTAAGTAGGTAAACAAAGCCGCTGGGAAGCTCGAACTGGGTGGGGCTCACAGCAACTCAAGGAAGCCTTCCTGTCTCTGTAGTCTCCACCTCTGGGGACAGGGCACAGCTGACGACCAACAGGGGAAGCAGCGGGGGCCGGTGCAGACACGAACAACTCTGTCTGACAGCTTTGGGGAGAGCCGTGGATCTCCCAACGTGGAGGTTGAGATCTGAGAACGGACAGACTGCCTGCTCAGGTGGGTCCCTGACCCCTGAGTAGCCTAGCTGGGAGACATCCCCCACTAGGGGCAGTCTGACACCCCACACCTCACAGGGTGGAGTACACCCCTGAGAGGAAACTTCCAAAGGAGGAGTCAGACAGGTACACTCGCTGTTCAGCAATATTCTATCTTCGGCAACCTCTGCTGCTGATACCCAGGCAAACAGGGTCCAGAGTGGACCTCAAGCAATCTCCAACAGACCAACAGACAGTCCTTCTGACTGTCGGAAGCAAAACTATCAAACAGGAAGGACACCTATACCAAAACCCCATCAGTACGTCACCATCATCAAAGACCAGAGACAGATAAAACCACAAAGATGGGGAAGAAGCAGGGCAGAAAAGCTGGAAATTCAAAAAATAAGAGCGCATCTCCCCCTGCAAAGGAGCGCAGCCCATCGCCAGCAACGGATCAAAGCTGGTCAGAGAATGACTTGGACGAGAGGAGAGAAGAAGTCTTCAGTCCATCAAACTTCTCAGAGCTAAAGGAGGAATTACGTACCCAGCGCAAAGAAACTAAAAATCTTGAAAAAGGAGTGGAAGAATTGACAGCTAGACTAATTAATGCAGAGAAGATCATAAACGAAATGACAGAGATGAAAACCATGACACGAGAAATACGTGACAAATGCACAAGCTTCAGTAACCGACTCGATCAACTGGAAGAAAGAGTATCAGCGATTGAGGATCAAATGAATGAAATGAAGCGAGAAGAGAAACCAAAAGAAAAAGAAGACAAAGAAATGAACAAAGCCTGCAAGAAGTATGGGATTATGTAAAAAGACCAAATCTACGTCTGATTGGGGTGCCTGAAAGTGAGGGGGAAAATGGAACAGTTGGAAAACACTCTTCAGGATATCATCCAGGAGAAATTCCTCAACCTAGTAGGGCAGGCCAACATTCAAATTCAGGAAATACAGAGAACGCCACAAAGATACTCCTCCAGAAGAGCAACTCCAAGACACATAATTGCCAGATTCACCAAAGTTGAAATGAAGGAAAAAATCTTAAGGGCAGCCAGAGAGAAAGGTCGGGTTACCCACAAAGGGAAGCCAATCAGACTAACAGCAGATCTCTCGGCAGAAACTCTCCAAGCCAGAAGAGAGTGGGGGCCAATATTCAACGTTCTTAAAGAAAAGAATTTTCAACCCAGAATTTCATATCCAGCCAAACTAAGTTTCATCAGTGAAGGAGAAATAAAATCCTTTACAGATAAGCAAATGCTTAGAGATTTTGTCACCACCAGGCCTGCCTTACAAGAGACCCTGAAAGAAGCCCTAAACATGGAAAGGAACAACTGGTACCAGCCATTGCAAAAACATGCCAAAATGTAAAGACCATCGAGGCTAGGAAGAAACTGCATCAACTAACGAGCAAAATAACCAGTTAATATCATAATGACAGGATCAAGTTCACACATAACAATATTAACCTTAAATGTAAATGGACTAAATGCTCCAATTAAAAGACTCAGACTGGCAAACTGGATAAAGAGTCAAGACCCATCAGTCTGCTGTATTCAGGAGACCCATCTCACATGCAGAGACATACATAGGCTCAAAATAAAGGGATGGAGGAAGATCTACCAAGCAAATGGAGAACAAAAAAAAGCAGGGGTTGCAATAATAGTCTCGGAAAAAACAGACTTTAAACCATCAAAGATCAAAAGAGACAAAGAAGGCCATTACATAATGGTAAAGGGATCAATTCAACAGGAAGAGCTAACCCTCCTAAATATATATGCACCCAATAAAGGAGCACCCAGATTCATAAAGCAAGTCCTTAGAGACGTACAAAGAGACTTAGACTCCCATACAATAATAATGGGAGACTTCAACACTCCACTGTCAACATTAGATCAACGAGACAGAAAGTTAAAAGGATATCCAGGAATTGAACTCATCTCTGCACCAAGCGGACCTAATAGACATCTATAGAACTCTCCAACCCCGGGGGGGCGGAGCAAGATGGCCGAATAGGAACAGCTCCAGTCTCCAACTCCCAGCGCGAGCGACACAGAAGACCGGTGATTTCTGCATTTTCAACTGAGGTACTGGGGTCATCTCACTAGGGAGTGCCGGACAATCGGTGCTGGTCAGCTGCTGCAGCCTGACCAGCGAGAGCTGAAGCAGGGCGAGGCATCGCCTCACCTGGAAGCGCAAGGGGGAAGGGGATCCGTTTGCCTAGCCAGGGGAACTGAGACACACAACACCTGGAAAATCGGGTAACTCCCACCCCAATACTGCGCTGTAAGCATACAGGCACACCAGAATATATCCCACACCTGGCCGGGAGGGTCCCACGCCCACGAAGCCTCCCTCACTGCTAACACAGCAGTCTGCCGCGATCTATCCGCAAGGCAGCAGCGAGGCTGGGGGAGGGGCGCCCGCCATTGCTGAGGCTTAAGTAGGTAAACAAAGCCGCTGGGAAGCTCGAACTGGGTGGAGCTCACAGCAGCTCAAGGAAGCCTGCCTGTCTCTGTAGTCTCCACCTCTGGGGACAGCGCACAGCTGAAGACCAACAGGGGAAGTAGCAGGAGCCGGTGCAGACGCGAACGACTCTGTCTGACAGCTTTGGGGAGAGCCGTGGATCTCCCAACGCAGAGGTTGAGATCTGAGAACGGACAGACTGCCTGCTCAGGTGGGTCCCTGACCCCTGAGTAGCCTAGCTGGGAGAAATCCCCCACTAGGGGCAGTCTGACACCCCACACCTCACAGGGTGGAGTACACCCCTGAGAGGAAACTTCCAAAGGAGGAGTCAGACAGGTACACTCGCTGTTCAGCAATATTCTATCTTCGGCAACCTCTGCTGCTGATACCCAGGCAAACAGGGTCTGGAGTGGACCTCAAGCAATCTCCAACAGACCAACAGACAGTCCTTCTGACTGTCAGAAGGAAAACTATCAAACAGGAAGGACACCTATACCAAAACCGCATCAGTACGTCACCACCATCAAAGACCAGAGACAGATAAAACCACAAAGATGGGGAAGAAGCAGGGCAGAAAAGCTGGAAATTCAAAAAATAAGAGCGCATCTCCCCCTGCAAAGGAGCGCAGCCCATCGCCAGCAACGGATCAAAGCTGGTCAGAGAATGACTTGGACGAGAGGAGAGAAGAAGGCTTCAGGCCATCAAACTTCTCAGAGCTAAAGGAGGAATTACGTACCCAGCGCAAAGAAACTAAAAATCTTGAAAAAAGAGTGGAAGAATTGACAGCTAGACTAATTGATGCAGAGAAGATCATAAACGAAATGACAGAGATGAAAACCATGACACGAGAAATACGTGACAAATGCACAAGCTTCAGTAACCGACTCGATCAACTGGAAGAAAGAGTATCAACGATTGAAGATCAAATGAATGAAATGAAGCGAGAAGAGAAACCAAAAGAAAAAAGAAGAAAAAGAAATGAGCAAAGCCTGCAAGAAGTATGGGATTATGTAAAAAGACCAAATCTACGCCTGATTGGGGTGCCTGAAAGTGAGGGGGAAAATGGAACCAAGTTGGAAAACACTCTTCAGGAAATCATCCAGGAGAACTTCCCCAACCTAGTAGGGCAGGCCAACATTCAAATTCAGGAAATACAGAGAACGCCACAAAGATACTCCTCCAGAAGAGCAACTCCAAGACACATAATTGCCAGATTCACCAAAGTTGAAATGAAGGAAAAAATCTTAAGGGCAGCCAGAGAGAAAGGTCGGGTTACCCACAAAGGGAAGCCCATCAGACTAACAGCAGATCTCTCGGCAGAAACTCTACAAGCCAGAAGAGAGTGGGGGCCAATATTCAACATTCTTAAAGAAAAGAATTTTAAACCCAGAATTTCATATCCAGCCAAACTAAGTTTCATAAGTGAAGGAGAAATAAAATCCTTTACAGATAAGCAAATGCTTAGAGATTTTGTCACCACCAGGCCTGCCTTACAAGAGATCCTGAAGGAAGCCCTAAACATGGAAAGGAACAACCGGTACCAGCCATCGCAAAAACATGCCAAAATGTAAAGACCATCGAGGCTAGGAAGAAACTGCATCAACTAACGAGCAAAATAACCAGTTAATATCTAATGGCAGGATCAAGTTCACACATAACAATATTAACCTTAAATGTTAATGGACTAAATGCTCCAATTAAAAGACACAGACTGGCAAACTGGATAAAGAGTCAAGACCCATCAGTCTGCTGTATTCAGGAGACCCATCTCACATGCAGAGACATACATAGGCTCAAAATAAAGGGATGGAGGAAGATCTACCAAGCAAATTGAGAACACAAAAAAGCAGGGGTTGCAATCCTTGTCTCTGATAAAACAGACTTTAAACCATCAAAGATCAAAAGAGACAAAGAAGGCCATTACATAATGGTAAAGGGATCAATTCAACAGGAAGAGCTAACGCTCCTAAATATATATGCACCCAATACAGGAGCACCCAGATTCATAAAGCAAGTCCTTAGGGCTTACAAAGAGACTTAGACTCCCATACAATAATAATGGGAGACTTCAACACTCCGCTGTTAACATTAGACAGATCAACGAGACAGAAAGTTAACAAGGATATCCAGGAATTGAACTCAGCTCTGCACCAAGCGGACCTAATAGACATCTATAGAACTCTCCACCCCAAAACAACAGAATATACATTCTTCTCAGCACCACATCGCACTTATTCCAAAATTGACCACATAATTGGAAGTAAAGCACTCCTCAGCAAATGTAAAAGAACAGAAATTATAACAAACTGTCTCTCAGACCACAGTGCAATCAAACTAGAACTCAGGACTAAGAAACTCAATCAAAACCGCTCAACTACATGGAAACTGAACAACCTGCTCCTGAATGACTACTGGGTACATGACGAAATGAAAGCGGAAATAAAGATGTTCTTTGAAACCAATGAGAACAAAGATACAACATACCAGAATCTCTGGGACACATTTAAAGCAGTGTGTAGAGGGAAATTTATAGCACTAAATGCCCACAAGAGAAAGCAGGAAAGATCTAAAATTGACACTCTAACATCACAATTAAAAGAACTAGAGAGGCAAGAGCAAACACATTCAAAAGCTAGCAGAAGGCAAGAAATAACTAAGATCAGAGCCGAACTGAAGGAGATAGAGACACAAAAAACCCTCCAAAAAATCAATGAATCCAGGAGTTGGTTTTTTGAAAAGATCAACAAAATTGACAGACTGCTAGCAAGGCTAATAAAGAAGAAAAGAGAGAGGAATCAAATAGATGCAATAAAATGATAAAGGGGATATCACCACTGACCCCACAGAAATACAAACTACCATCAGAGAATACTATAAACGCCTCTACGCAAATCAACTAGAAAATCTAGAAGAAATGGATAATTTCCTGGACACTTACACTCTCCCAATGCTAAACCAGGAAGAAGTTGAATCCCTGAATAGACCAATAGCGGGCTCTGAAATTGAGGCAACAATTAATAGCCTACCCACCAAAAAAAGTCCAGGACCAGATGGATTCACAGCTGAATTCTACCAGAGGTACAAGGAGGAGCTGGTACCATTCCTTCTGAAACTATTCCAATCAATAGAAAAAGAGGGAATCCTCCCTAACTCATTTTATGAGGCCAACATCATCCTGATACCAAAGCCTGGCAGAGACACAACAAAAAAAGAGAATTTTAGACCAATATCCCTGATGAACATTGATGCAAAAATTCTCAATAAAATACTGGCAAACCGGATTCAGCAGCACATCAAAAAGCTTATCCACCATGATCAAGTGGGCTTCATCCCTGGGATGCAAGGCTGGTTCAACATTCGCAAATCAATAAACGTAATCCAGCATATAAACAGAACCAAAGACAAGAACCACATGATTATCTCAATAGATGCAGAAAAGGCTTTTGACAAAATTCAACAGCCCTTCATGCTAAAAACGCTCAATAAATTCGGTATTGATGGAACGTATCTCAAAATAATAAGAGCCATTTATGACAAACCCACAGCTAATATCATACTGAATGGGCAAAAACTGGAAAAATTCCCTTTGAAAACTGGCACAAGACAGGGACGCCCTCTCTCACCACTCCTATTCAACATAGTGTTGGAAGTTCTGGCTAGGGCAATCAGGCAAGAGAAAGAAATCAAGGGTATCCAGTTAGGAAAAGAAGAAGTCAAATTGTCCCTGTTTGCAGATGACATGATTGTATATTTAGAAAACCCCATCGTCTCAGCCCAAAATCTCCTTAAGCTGATAAGCAACTTCAGCAAAGTCTCAGGATACAAAATTAATGTGCAAAAATCACAAGCATTCTTATACACCAGTAACAGAGAAGCAGAGAGCCAAATCAGGAATGAACTTCCATTCACAATTGCTTCAAAGAGAATAAAATACCTAGGAATCCAACTTACAAGGGATGTAAAGGACCTCTTCAAGGAGAACTACAAACCACTGCTTAGTGAAATCAAAGAGGACACAAACAAATGGAAGAACATACCATGCTCATGGATAGGAAGAATCAATATCGTGAAAATGGCCATACTCCCCAAGGTTATTTATAGATTCAATGCCATCCCCATCAAGCTACCAATGAGTTTCTTCACAGAATTGGAAAAAACTGCTTTAAAGTTCATATGGAACCAAAAAAGAGCCCGCATTGCCAAGACAATCCTAAGTCAAAAGGACAAAGCTGGAGGCGTCACGCTACCTGACTTCAAACTATACTACAAGGCTACAGTAACCAAAACAGCATGGTACTGGTACCAAAACAGAGCTATAGACCAATGGAACAGAACAGAGTCCTCAGAAATAATACCACACATCTACAGCCATCTGATCTTTGACAAACCTGAGAGAAACAAGAAATGGGGAAAGGATTCCCTATTTAATAAATGGTGCTGGGAAAATTGGCTAGCCATAAGTAGAAAGCTGAAACTGGATCCTTTCCTTACCCCTTATACGAAGATTAATTCAAGATGGATTAGAGACTTAAATGTTAGACCTAATACCATAAAAACCCTAGAAGAAAATCTAGGTAGTACCATTCAGGACATAGGCATGGGCAAGGACTTCATGTCTAAAACACCAAAAGCAACGGCAGCAAAAGCCAAAATTGACAAATGGGATCTAATTAAACTAAAGAGCTTTTGCACAGCAAAAGAAACTACCATCAGAGTGAACAGGCAACCTACAGAATGGGAGAAAATTTTTGCAACCTCCTCATCTGACAAAGGGCTAATATCCAGAATCTACAAAGAACTCAAACAAATATACGAGAAAAAAACAAACAACCCCATCAAAAAGTGGGGAAAGGATATGAACAGACATTTCTCAAAAGAAGATATTCATACAGCCAACAGACACATGAAAAAATGCTCATCATCACTCGCCATCAGAGAAATGCAAATCAAAACCACAATGAGATACCATCTCACTCCAGTTAGAATGGCAATCATTAAGAAGTCAGGAAACAACAGGTGTTGGAGAGGATGTGGAGAAATAGGAACACTTTTACACTGTTGGTGGGATTGTAAACTAGTTCAACCATTATGGAAAACAGTATGGCAATTCCTCAAGGATCGAGAACTAGATGTACCATATGACCCAGCCATCCCACTACTGGGTATATACCCAAAGGATTATAAATTATTCTACTACAAAGACACATGCACACGTATGTTTATTGCGGCACTATTCACAATAGCAAAGACTTGGAATCAACCCAAATATCCATCTGTGACAGACTGGATTAAGAAAATGTGGCACATATACACCATGGAATACTATGCAGCCATAAAAAAGGATGAGTTTGCGTCCTTTGTAGGGACATGGATGCAGCTGGAAACCATCATTCTTAGCAAACTATCACAAGAAGAGAAAACCAAACACCGCATGTTCTCACTCATAGGTGGGAACTGAACAATGAGATCACTTGGACTCGGGAAGGGGAACATCACGCACTGGGGCCTATCATGGGGAGGGGGGAGGGGGGAGGAGGGAGGGATTGCATTGGGGAGTTATACATGATATAAATGATGAATTGATGGGTGCTGAGGAGTTGATGGGTGCAACATACCAACATGGCATAAGTATACATATGTAACAAACCTGCACGTTATGCACATGTACCCTAGAACTTAAAGTATAATAAAAAAAAAATAAATAAATAAATAAAAACCACGAGCCAATTAAACTTTTCTTTATAAATTAAAAAAAAAAAAAAAAAAAAGAACTCTCCACCCCAAATCAACAGAATATACATTCTTCTCAGCACCACATCGCACTTATTCCAAAATCGACCACATAATTGGAAGTAAAGCACTCCTCAGCAAATGTAAAACAACAGAAATTATAACAAACTCTCTCTCAGACCACAGTGCAATCAAACTAGAACTCAGGACTAAGAAACTCAATCAAAACCGCTCAACTACATGGAAACTGAACAACCTGCTCCTGAATGACTACTGGGTACATGACGAAATGAAAGCGGAAATAAAGATGTTATTTGAAACAAATGAGAACAAAGATACAACATACCAGAATCTCTGGGACACATTTAAAGCAGTGTGTAGAGGGAAATTTATAGCACTAAATGCCCACAAGAGAAAGCAGGAAAGATCTAAAATGGACACTCTAACATCACAATTAAAAGAACTAGAGAGGCAAGAGCAAACACATTCAAAAGCTAGCAGAAGGCAAGAAATAACTAAGATCAGAGCCGAACTGAAGGAGATAGAGACACAAAAAACCCTCTAAAAAATCAATGAATCCAGGATTTGGTTTTTTGAAAAGATCAACAAAATTGACAGACCGCTAGCAAGACTAATAAAGAAGAAAAGAGAGAGGAATCAAATAGACGCAATAAAAAATGATAAAGGGGATATCACCACCGACCCCACAGAAATACAAACAACCATCAGAGAATACTATAAACGCCTCTACGCAAATCAACTAGAAAATCTAGAAGAAATGGATAATTTCCGGGACACTTACACTCTACCAAGACTAAACCAGGAAGATGTTGAATCCCTGAATAGACCAATAGCAGGCTATGAAATTGAGGCAACAATTAATAGCCTACCCACCAAAAAAAGTCCAGGAACAGATGGATTCACAGCTGAATTCTACCAGAGGTACAAGGAGGAGATGGTACCATTCCTTCTGAAACTATTCCAAGCAATAGAAAAAGAGGGAATCCTCCCGAACTCATTTTATGAGGCCAACATCATCCTGATACCAAAGCCTGGCAGAGACACAACAAAAAAAGAGAATTTTAGACCAATATCCCTGATGAACATCGATGCAAAAATTCTCAATAAAATACTGGCAAACCGGATTCAGCAGCACATCACAAAGCTTATCCACCATGATCAAGTGGGCTTCATCCCTGGGATGCAAGGCTGGTTCAGCATTCGCAAATCAATAAACGTAATCTAGCATACAAACAGAACCAGAGACAAGAACCACATGATTATCTCAATAGATGCAGAAAAGGCTTTTGACAAAATTCAACAGCCCTTCATGCTACAAACCCTCAATAAATTCGGTATTGGTGGAACGTACCTCAAAATGATAAGAGCTATTTATGACAAACCCACAGCTAATATCATACTGAATGGGCAAAAACTGGAAAAATTCCCTTGAAAACTGGCACAAGACAGGGATGCCCTCTCTCACCACTCCTATTCAACATAGTCTTGGAAGTTCTGGCTAGGGCAATCAGGCAAGAGGAAGAAATCAAGGGTATCCAGTTAGGAAATGAAGAAGTCAAATTGTCCCTGTTTGCAGATGACATGATTGTATATTGAGAAAACCCCATTGTCTCAGCCCAAAATCTCCTTAAGCTGATAAGCAACTTCAGCAAAGTCTCAGGATACAAAATTAATGTGCAAAAATCACAAGCATTCTTATACACCCGTAACAGACAAGCAGAGAGCCAAATCAGGAATGAACTTCCATTCACAATTGCTTCAAAGAGAATCAAATACCTAGGAATCCAGCTTACAAGGGATGTAAAGGACCTCTTCAAGGAGAACTACAAACCACTGCTCAGTGAAATCAAAGAGGACACAAACAAATGGAAGAACATACCATGCTCATGGATAGGAAGAATCAATATCGTGAAAATGGCCATACTCCCCAAGGTTATTTATAGATTCAATGCCATCCCCATCAAGCTACCAATGACTTTCTTCACAGAATTGGAAAAAACTGCTTTAAAGTTCATATGGAACCAAAAAAGAGCCCGCATTGCCAAGACAATCCTAAGTCAAAAGGACAAAGCTGGAGGCGTCACGCTACCTGACTTCAAACTATACTACAAGGCTACAGTAACCAAAACAGCATGGTACTGGTACCAAAACAGAGATATAGACCAATGGAACAGAACAGAGTCCTCAGAAATAATACCACACATCTACAGCCATCTGATCTTTGACAAACCTGAGAGAAACAAGAAATGGGGAAAGGATTCCCTATTTAATAAATGGTGCTGGGAAAATTGGCTAGCCATAAGTAGAAAGCTGAAACTGGATCCTTTCCTTACCCCTTATACGAAGATTAATTCAAGATGGATTAGAGACTTAAATGTTAGACCTAATACCTTAAAAACCCTAGAAGAAAATCTAGGTAGCACCATTCAGGACATAGGCATGGGCAAGGACTTCATGTCTAAAACACCAAAAGCAACGGCAGCAAAAGCCAAAATTGACAAATGGGATCTAATTAAACTAAAGAGCTTTTGCACAGCAAAAGAAACTACCATCAGAGTGAACAGGCAACCTACAGAATGGGAGAAAATTTTTGCAACCTACTCATCTGACAAAGGGCTAATATCCAGAATCTACAAAGAACTCAAACAAATATACAAGAAAAAAACAAACAACCCCATCCAAAAGTGGGCAAAGGATATGAACAGACATTTCTCAAAAGAAGACATTCATACAGCCAACAGACACATGAAAAAATGCTCATCATCACTCGCCATCAGAGAAATGCAAATCAAAACCACAATGAGATACCATCTCACACCAGTTAGAATGGCAATCATTAAGAAGTCAGGAAACAACAGGTGTTGGAGAGGATGTGGAGAAATAGGAACGCTTTTACACTGTTGGTGGGATTGTAAACTAGTTCAACCATTATGGAAAACAGTATGGCAATTCCTCAAGGATCGAGAACTAGATGTACCATATGACCCAGCCATCCCACTACTGGGTATATACCCAAAGGATTATAAATTATTCTACTACAAAGACACATGCACATGTATGTTTATTGCGGCACTATTCACAATAGCAAAGACTTGGAATCAACCCAAATGTCCATCTGTGACAGACTGGATTAAGAAAATGTGGCACATATACACCATGGAATACTATGCAGCCATAAAAAAGCATGAGTTTGCGTCCCTTGTAGGGACATGGATGCAGCTGGAAACCATCATTCTTAGCAAACTATCACAAGAACAGAAAACCAAACACAGCATGTTCTCACTCAGAGGTGGGAACTGAACAATGAGATCACTTGGACTCGGGAAGGTGATCATCACACACTGGGGCCTTTCATGGGGAGGAGGGAGGAGGGAGGGATTGCATTGGGGAGTTATACATGATATAAATGATGAATTGATGGGTGCTGACGAGTTGATGGGTGCAGCACACCAACATGGCATAAGTATACATATGTAACAAACCTGCACGTTATGCACATGTACCCTAGAACTTAAAGTATAATAAAAAAAAACAAAAAACAAAACAAAACAACAAACAAAAAAAAACAGAACAAAAAAAAAGAGTGTTAGCAAACTGTTCCAAGAAGGGAAGGGTGGATCTCTGTGTGATGAAGTCACACATCAGAAACTAAACTCTCAGAAAGCTTCTCTCTATTTAATATGTGAGGATATTTCCATTTCATCATGGGGCCCTATGGGCTCCCAAATATCACTTTTCAGTTTCCACGAAGAGAGGGTAAGCAAAATGCTTCCTGAGGTCAAAGGTGTAAGTCTGTGAGATGAACTCAGTGATAAGAAAGAAGTTTCTCAGAAAGCTTCTTTCACGTTTTGAATTGATGAAATTTCCTTTATCAGCGTAGGCCTCAATGCGATCCAAAGAAGCCCTTCTTAGGTTCCTCAAAGACAGTGATAATGGACTACTGAAAGAAACATAATTGTAACTCTGTGAGATGAATTCACACATCACCAAGAAGTTTCTCAGAAAGCTTCTATCTAATTTTCATCTGAGGATATTTCCTTTGTAACTGTAAGCTTCATTGTGCTATGAAGTATCTAATTGCAGATTTCGAGAAAACTGTGTAAACAAACTGATCACTGAAGAGAAACGTGTAACTCTGTGAGTTACATTCACACATGGCAATGCAGTATCTCAGAAGGCTTCTTTCCAGTTTTACACTGAGGATATATCCTTTTTCACCATAGCCCTCAATGAGCTCCCAAATATCACTTTGCAGAATCCTCGACAACGGTGTCAGCAAACTGTTCCAAGAAGGGACGGGTGGAACTCTGTGTGATGAAGTCACACATCAACAAGCAGTCTCTCAGATAGTTTCTCTCTAGTTATTATGTGAGGATACTTCCTTTTTCATCATGGGCCCCTATGGGTTCCCAAATATCACCTTGCAGAAACCATGACGACAGTGTTAGCACACTGTTCCAAAAAGGGAAGTGTGGAATTCTGTGTGATGAAGTCACACATCAGAAAGCAATCTCTCAGAAACCTTCTCTCTAGTTATTATGTGAGGATATTTCCTTTTTCACCATGGGCCCCGATGGGCTCCCAAGTATCACTTTGCAGTTTGCACGAAAAGAGTGTTAGCAAACTGCTTCCTGACGTCTAAGTTGTAAGTCTGTGAGAGGAACTCAGTGATCAGAACGAAGTTTCTCAGAAAGCTTCTTTCACGTTTTGAAATGATGAAATTTACTTCATCAACGTAGGTCTCAATGGGATACATAGAATGCCTTCTCAGGTTCCTCAAAGACAGTGTTATTGGACTGCTCCACGACACATAAGTGTAACTCTGTGAGATGAATTCAGACATCACCAGGAAGTTTCTAATAAAGCTTCTTTCCAGTTTTCATCTGAGGTTATGTCCTTGTCACCGTAAGCTTCATTACACTATGAAATATCTAATTGCAGATTTCCAGAAAACTGTGTTAGCACACTGATCACTGAAGAGAAAGGTGTAACTCTGTGATATGCATTCACATATGGCAATGCAGTCTCTCAGAAGGCTTCTTTCCAGTTTTAATCCGAGGATATTTCCTTTTTCAACATAGCCCTCAAAGGGCTCCCAAGCATCACTTTGCAGAATCCACGACAACAGTGTTACCAAACTGTCCCAAGAAGAGATGGGTGGAACTTTGTTTGATGAAGTCACACATCAGAAAGCAATCTCTCAGAAAGCTTCTCTCTAGTTTTTATGTGAGAATACTTCCTTTTTCACCCTGGGACCGTATGGCCTCCCAAATATCACTTTGCAGAATCCACGACAACAGTGTTAGCAAACAGTTCCAAGAAGGGAAGGGTGGAACTCTGTGTGATGAAGTCACACATCAGAAAGCAATCTCTCAGAAAACATCTCTCTAGTTATTATGTGAGGATATTTCCTTTTTCACCGTGGGCCCCTTTGGGCTCCCAAATATCACTTTGCAGTTTCCACGAAAAGAGTGTTAGCAAACTGCTTCCTGAGGTCTAAGTTGTAAGTCTGTGAGATGACCTCACTGATTAGAAAGAAGTTTCTCAGAAAGCTTCTTTCACGTTTTGAACTGATGGAATTTCCTTTATCAGCGTAGGCCTCAATGCGATCCAAAGAAGCCCTTCTCAGGTTCCTCAAAGACAGTGTTAATTGACTGCTCCACGAAACATAAG
Organism: Rhinopithecus roxellana; assembly: GCF_007565055.1. Lineage (NCBI taxonomy): Eukaryota > Metazoa > Chordata > Mammalia > Primates > Cercopithecidae > Rhinopithecus > Rhinopithecus roxellana. The sequence continues at coordinate 32,290,610 of NC_044568.1, forward strand.
TGGAACACTGTGAGATGAATTCACACATCACCAAGAAGTTTCTAAGAAAGATTCTTTCTAGTTTTCATCTGAGGATATGTCCTTTGTCACCGTAAGCTTCTTTGCACTATGAAGTATCTCATTGCAGATTTCTAGAAAACTGTGTTAATAAAATGAACACGGGAGAGAAACGTGTAACTCTGTGAGTTGCATTCACACATGGCAATTCAGTTTCTCAGAAGGCTTCTTCCCAGTTTTAATCTGAGGATATTTCTATTTTCATCGTAGCCCTCAATGAGCTCCCAAGTTTCACTTCGCAGAATCTACGACAACAGTGTTAGCAAACTGTTACAAGATGGGAAGGGTGGAACTCTGTCGGATGAAGTCACACATCAGAAAGCAATCTCTCAGAATGTTTCTCTCTAGTTTTTATGTGAGGATACTTCCTTTTTCACCCTGGTCCCCAATGGGATTCCAAATATCACTTTGCAGAATCCTCGACAACGGTGTTAGCAAACTGTTCCAAGAAGGGAAGGGTGGAACTCTGTGTGATGAAGTCACACATCAGAAAGCAGTCTCTCAGATAGTTTCTCTCTAGTTATTATGTGAGGATACTTCCTTTTTCATCATGGGCCCCTATGGGTTCCCAAATATCACTTTGCAGAATCCACGACGACAGTGTTAGCACACTGTTCCAAAAAGGGAAGTGTGGAATTCTGTGTGATGAAGTCACACATCAGAAAGCAATCTCTCAGAAAGCTTCTCTCTAGTTATTATTTGAGAATACTTCGTTTTTCACCAGTTGCCCCATGGGCTCCCAAATATCACTTTGCAGAATCCACGACAACAATGTTAGCAAACTGTTCCAAGAAGGGAACGGTGGAACTCTGTGTGATGAAGTCAGACATCAGAAAGCAATTTCTCAGAAAGCATCTCTGTAGTTATTATATGAGAATATTTCCTTTTTCACCATGGGCCCCGATGGGCTCCCAAATATCACTTTGCAGTTTGCACGAAAAGAGTGTTAGCAAACTGCTTCCTGACGTCTAAGTTGTAAGTCTGTGAGAGGAACTCAGTGATCAGAACGAAGTTTCTCAGAAAGCTTCTTTCACGTTTTGAAGTGATGAAATTTACTTTATCAACGTAGGTCTCAATGGGATACATAGAATGCCTTCTCAGGTTCCTCAAAGACAGTGTTAATGGACTGCTCCATGAAACATAAGTATAACTCTGTGAGATGAATTCACACATCACCAAGAAGTTTCAAAGAACGCTTCTACCTAGTATTCATCTGAGGATATTTCCTTTGTCAACGTAAGCTTCATTGCGCTATAAAGTATCTAATTGCAGATTTCCAGAAAACTGAGTTAAGAAACTGATCACTGTAGAGAAACGTGTAACTCTGTGAGTTGCATTCACACATGGCAATGCAGTTTCTCAGAAGGCTTCTTTCCAGTTTTAATCTGGGGATATATCCTTTTTCACCTTAGCCCTCAGTGGGCTCCCAAATATCACTTTGGAGAATCCACGACAACAATGTTAGCAAACTGTTCCAAGAAAGGAAGGGTGGAACTCTGTATGATGAAGTCACATATCCGAAAGTAATCTCTCAGAAAGGTTCTCTCTAGTTTTTATGTGACTATACTTCCTTTTTCACCCTGGGCCCCTATCGGCTCCCAAATATCTCTTTACAGAATCCACGACAACTGTGTTAGCAAACTGTTCCAAGAAGGGAAGGGTTAAATTCTGTGTGATGAAGTCACACATCAGAAAGCAATCTCTCAGAAAGTTTCTCTCTAGTTATTATGTGAGGATATTTCCTTTTTCAGCATGGGCCACTATGGGCTCCCAAATATCACTTTGCAGTTTCCACGAAAAGAGTGTTAGAAAACTGCTTCCTAGGTCTAAGTTGTAAGCCTGTGAGATGCACTCACTGATCAGAAAGGATTATCTCAGAAAGCTTCTTTCACGTTTTGAACTGATGAAATTTCCTTTATTAGCGCAGGCCTCAATGGAATCCAAAGAAGCCCTGCTCAGGTTCCCCAAAGACAGTGTAAATGGACTACTCCACGAACCATAAGTGGAACTCTGTGAGATGAATTCACACATCACCAATAAGTTTCTCAGAAAGCCTCTTTCTAGTTTTCATCTGAGGATATTTCCGTTGTCACCGTAAGCTTCATTGCGCTATGAAGTATCTAATTGCAGATTTCCAGAAAACTGTGTTAACAAACTGATCACTGAAGAGAAACCTGTAATCTGTGAGTTGCATTCACACATGGCAATGCAGTTTCCCAGAAGGCTTCTTTCCAGTTTTAATCTGAGGATATTTCCATTTTCACCATATCCCTCAAAGATCTCTGAAATATCAATATGCAGAATTCACGAAAACAGTGTTAGCAATCTGTTCCAAGAAGGAAAGGATGGAACTCTGTGTGATGAAGTCACATATCAGAAAGCAGTCTCTCAAAAAGCTTCTTTCTAGTTTTTATGTGAGGATACTTCCTTTTTCACCATGGGCCCCTATGGGCTCCCAAATATCACTTTGCAGTTTCCAGGAAAAGAGTTTTAGCAAACTGCTTCTTGAATTCTAAGTTGTAAGTCTGTGAGATGAACTCACTGATCAGAAAGAAGTTTCTCAGAAAGCTTCTTTCACGTTTTGAACTGATGAAATTTCCTTTATCAACGTAGGCCTCAATGCGATCCAAAGAAGCCCTTCACAGGTTACTCAAAGACAGTGTTAACGGACTGCTCCACGAAACATAAGTTCAAATATATGAGATGAATTCACACATCAGAAAGAAGTTTCTAAGAAAACTTCTTTCTTGTTTTCATCTGAGGATATTTCCTTTGTCACCGTAAGGTTCATTGCGCTACGAAGTATCTAATGGCAGATTTCCAGAAAACTGTGTTAACCAACTGATCACTGAATAGAAACGTGTAACACTGTGGATTGCATTCACACATGGCAATGCAGTTTCTCAGAAGCCTTCCTTCCAGTTTTAATCTAAGGATATTTCGTTTTTGACCATAGCGCAAAATGATCTCCCAAATATCACTTTGCAGAATGCACGACAACAGTGTTAGCATAATTGTTCCAAGACGGGAAGGGTGTAACTCTGTGTGATGAAGTCACATATCAGAAAGCAATCTCTCAGGAAGCTTCTCTATGGTTCTTATGTGAGGATACTTCTTTTTTCACCATGGGCCCTATGGGCTTCCAAATATCACTTTGCAGAATCCACGAAAAGAGTGTCAGCAAACTGCTTCCTGAGGTCTAAGGTGTAAGTCTGTGAGATGAACTCACTGATCAGAAAGCAGTTTCTCAGAAAGCTTCTTTCACGTATTGAACTGATGAAATTTCCTTTATCAGCGTAGGCCTCAATGCGATCCAAAGAAGACCTTCTCAGGTTCCTCAAAGACAGTGTTAATGGACTGCTCCACGAAACATAAGTGTAACTCTGTGAGATGAATTCACACATCACCAAGAAGTTTCTACGAACGCTTCTTTCTAGATTTCATCTGAGGATATTTCCTTTGTCACCGTAAGCTTCATTGCACTATGAAGTATCTAATTGCAGATTTCCAGAAAACTGTGTTAACAAACTGATCACTGAAGAGAAACGTGTAACTCTGTGAGTTACATTCACAGAGGGCAATGCAGTTTCTCACAGGGCTCCTTTCCAGTTTTAACCTGAGAAAATTTCCTTTTTCACCATAGCCCTCAATGAGATCCCAAAAATCACTTTGCAGAATCCACGACAACAGTGTTAGCAAACTGTTCCAAGAAGGGAAGGGTGGAAGTCTGTTTGATAGAGTCACACATCTGAAAGCAATCTCTCAGAAAGCTTCTCTCTAGTATTTATGTGAGGATACTTCCTCTTTCACCCTGGGACCCTATGGGTTCCCAAATATCACTTTGCAGAATCCACGACAACACTGTTAGCAAACTGTTCCAAGAGGGGAAGTGTGGAACTCTGTGTGATGAAGTCACACATCAGAAAGCAATCTCTCAGAAAGCTTCTCTCTAGTGATTATGTGAGGATACTTCATTTTTCACCATGGGCCCCTATGGTCTTCCAAATATCACTTTACAGAATCTACGACAACAGTGTTAGCAAACTGTTCCAAGAATGGAAGGGTCAAAATCTGTGTCATGATGTCACACATCAGAAAGCAATCACTCAGAAAGCTTTTCCCTAGTTATTATGTGAGGATATTTCCTTTTTCACCATGGGCCGCTATGCGCTCCCAAATATAACTTTGCAGTTTCCACGAAAAGAGTGTTAGCAAACAGCTTCCTGAGGTCCAAGATGTAAGTCTGTGAGATGAACTCACTGATCAGAAAGAAGTTTCTCAGAAAGCTTCTTTCACGTTTTGAACGGATGAAATTTCCCCTATCAGCGTATGCCTCAATGCGATCCAAAGAAGCCCTTCTCAGGTTCCTCAAAGACAGTGTTAGTGGACTGCTCCATGACACATAAGTGTAACCCTGTGAGATGAATTCACACATCACCAAGAAGTTTCTCAGAAACCGTCTTTCTAGTTTTCATCTGAGGATATTTCCTTCGTCACCATAAGCTTCATTGCGATATGAAGTATCTAATTGCAGATTTCAAGAAAACTGTTTTAACAAACTGATCACTGAGGAGAAACGTGTAACTCTGTGAGTTGCATTCACAAATGGCAATGCAGTTTCTCAGAAAGCTTCTTTCCACTTTTAATCAAAGGATATTTCCTTTTTCACCATAGCCCTGAATGATCTCCCAAATATCACTTTGCAGAATCCACGACAAGAGTGTTAGCAAACTGTTCGAAGAAGGGATGGGTGGAAATCTGTGTGATGAAGTCACATATCGGAAAGCAATCTCTCAGAAAGCTTTTGTATAGTTTTTATGTGAGGATACTTCTTTTCTTACCATGGGCCCCTAAGGGCTCCCAAATATCACTTTGCAGAATCCACGACAACAGTGTTAGCAAACTGTTCCAAGAAGGGAAGGGTGGAACTCTGTGTGATGAAGTCACACATCAACAAGCAATATCTCAGAAAGCCGTTCTCTAGTTTTTATGTGAGGATAATTCCTTTTTCACCATGGGCCCCTAAGTTCTCCCAAATATCACTTTGCAGAATCCACGACAACAGTGTCAGCAAACTGTTCTAAGAATCGAAGGGTGGAACTCTGTTTGATGAAGTCACACATCAGAAAGCAATCTCTCAGAAAGCTTCTCCCTAGTTATTATGTGAGTATATTTCCTTTTTCACCATGTGCCCCTATGGGCTCCCAAATATCACTTTGCACTTTCCACGAAAAGAATGTTAGCAAATTCCTTCCTGAGGTCTAAGTTGTAAGTCTGTGAGATGAACTCACTGATCAGAAAGAAGTTTCTCAGAAAACTTCTTTCACGTTTTGAACTGATGAAATTTCCTTTATCAGCGTAGGTCTCAATGCGATCCAAAGAGGCCCTTCTCAGGTTCCTCAAAGACAGTGTTATTGGACTGCTCCACGACACATAAGTGTAACTCTGTGAGATGAATTCAGACATCACCAGGAAGTTTCTAATAAAGCTTCTTTCCAGTTTTCATCTGAGGTTATGTCCTTTGTCACCGTAAGCTTCATTACACTATGAAATATCTAATTGCAGATTTCCAGAAAACTGTGTTAGCACACTGATCACTGAAGAGAAAGGTGTAACTCTGTGATATGCATTCACATATGGCAATGCAGTCTCTCAGAAGGCTTCTTTCCAGTTTTAATCCGAGGATATTTCCTTTTTCATCATAGCCCTCAAAGGGCTCCCAAGAATCACTTTGCAGAATCCACGACAACAGTGTTACCAAACTGTCCCAAGAAGAGATGGGTGGAACTTTGTTTGATGAAGTCACACATCAGAAAGCAATCTCTCAGAAAGCTTCTCTCTAGTTTTTATGTGAGAATACTTCCTTTTTCACCCTGGGACCGTATGGCCTCCCAAATATCACTTTGCAGAATCCACGACAACAGTGTTAGCAAACTGTTCCAAGAAGGGAAGGGTGGAACTCTGTGTGATGAAGTCACACATCAGAAAGCAATCTCTCAGAAAACATCTCTCTAGTTATTATGTGAGGATATTTCCTTTTTCACCGTGGGCCCCTTTGGGCTCCCAAATATCACTTTGCAGTTTCCACGAAAAGAGTGTTAGCAAACTGCTTCCTGAGGTCTAAGTTGTAAGTCTGTGAGATGACCTCACTGATTAGAAAGAAGTTTCTCAGAAAGCTTCTTTCACGTTTTGAACTGATGGAATTTCCTTTATCAGCGTAGGCCTCAATGCGATCCAAAGAAGCCCTTCTCAGGTTCCTCAAAGACAGTGTTAATTGACTGCTCCACGAAACATAAGTGGAACACTGTGAGATGAATTCACACATCACCAAGAAGTTTCTAAGAAAGATTCTTTCTAGTTTTCATCTGAGGATATGTCCTTTGTCACCGTAAGCTTCTTTGCACTATGAAGTATCTCATTGCAGATTTCTAGAAAACTGTGTTACTAAAATGAACACGGGAGAGAAACGTGTAACTCTGTGAGTTGCATTCACACATGGCAATTCAGTTTCTCAGAAGGCTTCTTCCCAGTTTTAATCTGAGGATATTTCTATTTTCATCGTAGCCCTCAATGAGCTCCCAAGTTTCACTTCGCAGAATCTACGACAACAGTGTTAGCAAACTGTTACAAGATGGGAAGGGTGGAACTCTGTCGGATGAAGTCACACATCAGAAAGCAATCTCTCAGAATGTTTCTCTCTAGTTTTTATGTGAGGATACTTCCTTTTTCACCCTGGTCCCCAATGGGATTCCAAATATCACTTTGCAGAATCCTCGACAACGGTGTTAGCAAACTGTTCCAAGAAGGGAAGGGTGGAACTCTGTGTGATGAAGTCACACATCAGAAAGCAGTCTCTCAGATAGTTTCTCTCTAGTTATTATGTGAGGATACTTCCTTTTTCATCATGGGCCCCTATGGGTTCCCAAATATCACTTTGCAGAATCCACGACGACAGTGTTAGCACACTGTTCCAAAAAGGGAAGTGTGGAATTCTGTGTGATGAAGTCACACATCAGAAAGCAATCTCTCAGAAAGCTTCTCTCTAGTTATTATTTGAGAATACTTCGTTTTTCACCAGTTGCCCCATGGGCTCCCAAATATCACTTTGCAGAATCCACGACAACAATGTTAGCAAACTGTTCCAAGAAGGGAACGGTGGAACTCTGTGTGATGAAGTCAGACATCAGAAAGCAATTTCTCAGAAAGCATCTCTGTAGTTATTATATGAGAATATTTCCTTTTTCACCATGGGCCCCGATGGGCTCCCAAATATCACTTTGCAGTTTGCACGAAAAGAGTGTTAGCAAACTGCTTCCTGACGTCTAAGTTGTAAGTCTGTGAGAGGAACTCAGTGATCAGAACGAAGTTTCTCAGAAAGCTTCTTTCACGTTTTGACGTGATGAAATTTACTTTATCAACGTAGGTCTCAATGGGATACATAGAATGCCTTCTCAGGTTCCTCAAAGACAGTGTTAATGGACTGCTCCATGAAACATAAGTATAACTCTGTGAGATGAATTCACACATCACCAAGAAGTTTCAAAGAACGCTTCTACCTAGTATTCATCTGAGGATATTTCCTTTGTCAACGTAAGCTTCATTGCGCTATAAAGTATCTAATTGCAGATTTCCAGAAAACTGAGTTAAGAAACTGATCACTGTAGAGAAACGTGTAACTCTGTGAGTTGCATTCACACATGGCAATGCAGTTTCTCAGAAGGCTTCTTTCCAGTTTTAATCTGGGGATATATCCTTTTTCACCTTAGCCCTCAGTGGGCTCCCAAATATCACTTTGGAGAATCCACGACAACAATGTTAGCAAACTGTTCCAAGAAAGGAAGGGTGGAACTCTGTATGATGAAGTCACATATCCGAAAGTAATCTCTCAGAAAGGTTCTCTCTAGTTTTTATGTGACTATACTTCCTTTTTCACCCTGGGCCCCTATCGGCTCCCAAATATCTCTTTACAGAATCCACGACAACTGTGTTAGCAAACTGTTCCAAGAAGGGAAGGGTTAAATTCTGTGTGATGAAGTCACACATCAGAAAGCAATCTCTCAGAAAGTTTCTCTCTAGTTATTATGTGAGGATATTTCCTTTTTCAGCATGGGCCACTATGGGCTCCCAAATATCACTTTGCAGTTTCCACGAAAAGAGTGTTAGAAAACTGCTTCCTAGGTCTAAGTTGTAAGCCTGTGAGATGCACTCACTGATCAGAAAGGATTATCTCAGAAAGCTTCTTTCACGTTTTGAACTGATGAAATTTCCTTTATTAGCGCAGGCCTCAATGGAATCCAAAGAAGCCCTGCTCAGGTTCCCCAAAGACAGTGTAAATGGACTACTCCACGAACCATAAGTGGAACTCTGTGAGATGAATTCACACATCACCAATAAGTTTCTCAGAAAGCCTCTTTCTAGTTTTCATCTGAGGATATTTCCGTTGTCACCGTAAGCTTCATTGCGCTATGAAGTATCTAATTGCAGATTTCCAGAAAACTGTGTTAACAAACTGATCACTGAAGAGAAACCTGTAATCTGTGAGTTGCATTCACACATGGCAATGCAGTTTCCCAGAAGGCTTCTTTCCAGTTTTAATCTGAGGATATTTCCATTTTCACCATATCCCTCAAAGATCTCTGAAATATCAATATGCAGAATTCACGAAAACAGTGTTAGCAATCTGTTCCAAGAAGGGAAGGATGGAACTCTGTGTGATGAAGTCACATATCAGAAAGCAGTCTCTCAAAAAGCTTCTTTCTAGTTTTTATGTGAGGATACTTCCTTTTTCACCATGGGCCCCTATGGGCTCCCAAATATCACTTTGCAGTTTCCAGGAAAAGAGTTTTAGCAAACTGCTTCTTGAATTCTAAGTTGTAAGTCTGTGAGATGAACTCACTGATCAGAAAGAAGTTTCTCAGAAAGCTTCTTTCACGTTTTGAACTGATGAAATTTCCTTTATCAACGTAGGCCTCAATGCGATCCAAAGAAGCCCTTCACAGGTTACTCAAAGACAGTGTTAACGGACTGCTCCACGAAACATAAGTTCAAATATATGAGATGAATTCACACATCAGAAAGAAGTTTCTAAGAAAACTTCTTTCTTGTTTTCATCTGAGGATATTTCCTTTGTCACCGTAAGGTTCATTGCGCTACGAAGTATCTAATGGCAGATTTCCAGAAAACTGTGTTAACCAACTGATCACTGAATAGAAACGTGTAACACTGTGGATTGCATTCACACATGGCAATGCAGTTTCTCAGAAGCCTTCCTTCCAGTTTTAATCTAAGGATATTTCGTTTTTGACCATAGCGCAAAATGATCTCCCAAATATCACTTTGCAGAATGCACGACAACAGTGTTAGCATAATTGTTCCAAGACGGGAAGGGTGTAACTCTGTGTGATGAAGTCACATATCAGAAAGCAATCTCTTAGGAAGCTTCTCTATGGTTCTTATGTGAGGATACTTCTTTTTTCACCATGGGCCCTATGGGCTTCCAAATATCACTTTGCAGAATCCACGAAAAGAGTGTCAGCAAACTGCTTCCTGAGGTCTAAGGTGTAAGTCTGTGAGATGAACTCACTGATCAGAAAGCAGTTTCTCAGAAAGCTTCTTTCACGTATTGAACTGATGAAATTTCCTTTATCAGCGTAGGCCTCAATGCGATCCAAAGAAGACCTTCTCAGATTCCTCAAAGACAGTGTTAATGGACTGCTCCACGAAACATAAGTGTAACTCTGTGAGATGAATTCACACATCACCAAGAAGTTTCTACGAACGCTTCTTTCTAGATTTCATCTGAGGATATTTCCTTTGTCACCGTTAGCTTCATTGCACTATGAAGTATCTAATTGCAGATTTCCAGAAAACTGTGTTAACAAACTGATCACTGAAGAGAAACGTGTAACTCTGTGAGTTACATTCACAGAGGGCAATGCAGTTTCTCACAGGGCTCCTTTCCAGTTTTAACCTGAGAAAATTTCCTTTTTCACCATAGCCCTCAATGAGATCCCAAAAATCACTTTGCAGAATCCACGACAACAGTGTTAGCAAACTGTTCCAAGAAGGGAAGGGTGGAACTCTATGTGATGAAGTCACACATCAGAAAGCAATCTCTCAGAAAGCTTCTCTCTAGTTATTATGTGAGGATATTTCCTTTTTCACCATGGGCCCCTATGTGCTTCGAAATATCATTTTGCAGAATCCACAACTACAGTGTTAGCAAACTGTTCCAAGAAGGGTATCGTGGAACTCTGTGTGCTGAAGTCACCTATACGAAAGCAATCTCTCAGAGAGCTTCTCTCAGGTTCTTATGTGAGGATCTTTCTTTGTTCACAATGTGCCCGTAAGGGTTCCCAAATATCAGTTTGCAGAATACACGACAACAGTGTTAGCAAACTGTTCCAAGAAGGGAAGGGTGGAATTCTGTGTGATGAAGTCACACATCAGAAAGCAATCTCTCAGAAAGCTTCTCTCTAGTCATTATGGGAGGATATTTCCTTTTTCACCATTGGACCCTATGGGCTCCAAAATATAACTTTGCACTATCCACGCAAAGAGTGTTAGCGATCTGCCTCCTGAGGTCTAATTTGTAAGTCTGTGAGATGAACTCACTGATCAGAAGAAGTTTCTCAGAAAGCTTCTTTCACCTTTGGAACTGATGAAATTTCCTTTATCAGTGTAGGCCTCAATGCGATCCAAAGAAGCCCTTCTCAGGTTCCTCAAAGACAGTGTAAACATAAGTGTAACTCTGTGAGATGAATTCACACATCACGAAGAAGTTTCTCAGATAGCTTCTTTCTAGTATTCATCTGAGGATATTTCCCTTGTCACCGTAAGCTTCATTGCGCTATGAAGGATCTAATTGCAGATTTCCAGAAAAGTGGGTTAACAAAATGATCACTGAAGAGAAACGTGTAACTCTGTGAGTTGCATTCACACATGGCAATGCAGTTTCTCAGAAAGCTTCTTTCCAGTTGTAATCTGAGGATATATCCTTTTTCACCATAGCCCTCAATGAGCTCCCAAATATCACGTTGCAGAATCCACACAGTGTTAGCAAACTGTTCCAAGAAGGGAAGGTGGAACTCTGTGTGATGAAGTCACACATGAGAAAGCAATCTCTCAGTAAGCTTCTCTCTACTTTTTATGTGCGGATACTTGCTTTCTCACCATAGGCCCCTATGGGCTCCCAAATATCACTTTGCAGGTTCCACGAAAAGAGTGTTAGCAAACTGCTTCCTGAGGTCTAAGTTGTAAGTCTGTGAGATGAATTCACTGATCGGAAAGAAGTTTCTCAAAAAGTTCTTTCACGTTTGGAACTGGTGAAATTTCCTGTATCAGCATAGTCGTCAATGCCATCCAAAGATGCCCTTCTCAGGTTCCTCAAAGACAGTGTTAATGGACTGCTCCACGAAACATAAGTGTAACTCTGTGAGATGAATTCACACATCAAGAAAAAGTTTCTAAGAAAGCTTCTTTTTAGTTTTCATCTGAGGATATTTCCTTTGTCACCGTCAGCTTCATTGCACTATGAAGTATCTAATTGCAGATTTCCAGAAAACTGTGTTAACAAACTGATCACTAAAGAGAAACCTGTAACTCTATGAGTTGCATTCACGCATGGCAGTGCAGTTTCTCAGAAGGCTTCTTTCCAGTTTTAATCTGAGGATATTTCCTTTTTCACTGTAGCCCTTAATGAGCTCCCAAATATCACTTTGCAGAATCCAAGACAACAGTGTTAGCAAACTGTTCCAAGAAGGGAAGGGTGGAAGTCTGTTTGATAGAGTCACACATCTGAAAGCAATCTCTCAGAAAGCTTCTCTCCAGTATTTATGTGAGGATACTTCCTCTTTCACCCTGGGACCCTATGGGTTCCCAAATATCACTTTGCAGAATCCACGACAACACTGTTAGCAAACTGTTCCAAGAGGGGAAGTGTGGAACTCTGTGTGATGAAGTCACACATCAGAAAGCAATCTCTCAGAAAGCTTCTCTCTAGTGATTATGTGAGGATACTTCATTTTTCACCATGGGCCCCTATGGTCTTCCAAATATCACTTTACAGAATCTACGACAACAGTGTTAGCAAACTGTTCCAAGAATGGAAGGGTCAAAATCTGTGTCATGATGTCACACATCAGAAAGCAATCACTCAGAAAGCTTTTCCCTAGTTATTATGTGAGGATATTTCCTTTTTCACCATGGGCCGCTATGCGCTCCCAAATATAACTTTGCAGTTTCCACGAAAAGAGTGTTAGCAAACAGCTTCCTGAGGTCCAAGATGTAAGTCTGTGAGATGAACTCACTGATTAGAAAGAAGTTTCTCAGAAAGCTTCTTTCACGTTTTGAACGGATGAAATTTCCCCTATCAGCGTATGCCTCAATGTGATCCAAAGAAGCCCTTCTCAGGTTCCTCAAAGACAGTGTTAGTGGACTGCTCCATGACACATAAGTGTAACCCTGTGAGATGAAATCACACATCACCAAGAAGTTTCTCAGAAACCGTCTTTCTAGTTTTCATCTGAGGATATTTCCTTCGTCACCATAAGCTTCATTGCGATATGAAGTATCTAATTGCAGATTTCAAGAAAACTGTTTTAACAAACTGATCACTGAGGAGAAACGTGTAACTCTGTGAGTTGCATTCACAAATGGCAATGCAGTTTCTCAGAAAGCTTCTTTCCACTTTTAATCAAAGGATATTTCCTTTTTCACCATAGCCCTGAATGATCTCCCAAATATCACTTTGCAGAATCCACGACAACAGTGTTACCAAACTGTCCCAAGAAGAGATGGGTGGAACGTTGTTTGATGAAGCCACACATCAGAAAGCAATCTCTCAGAAAGCTTCTCTCTAGTTTTTATGTGAGGATACTTCCTTTTTCACCATGGGTCCCTCTGGGGCCCCAAATATCACTTAGCAGAATCCACGACAACAGTGTTAGCAAACTGTTCCAAGAAGGGAAGGGTGGAACTCTGTGTGATGAAGTCACACATCAGAAAGCAATCTCTAAGAAAGCTTCTCTCTAGTTTTTATGTGAGGATACTTCCTTTTTCACCGTGGGCCCCTATGGGCTCCCAAATATCACTTTGTAGTTTCCACGAAAAGAGTGTTAGCAAACTGCTTATTGAGGTCGAAGTTGTAACTCTCTGAGATGAACTCACTGATCAGTAAGAAGTTTCTCAGAAAACTTCTTTCACGTTTTGAACTGATGAAATGTCCTTTATCAGCGTAGGCCACCAGGTGATCCAAGGAAGCCCTTCTCAGCTTCCACAAAGACAGTGGTTATGGACGGCTCCACGAAACACAAGTGCAACTCTGTGAGATCAATTTACACATCACCAAGAACTTTCTACGAAAGCTTCTTTATAGTTTTCATCTGAGGATATTTCCTTTGTCACCGTAAGCTTAATTACGGTATAAAAGATCTCATTTCAGATTTCCAGAAAACTGTGTTAACATACTGATCACTGAAGTGAAACGTGTACCTCTGTGGGTTGCATTCACACATGGCAATGCAGTTTCTCAGAAGGCTTCTTTCCAGTTTTAATCTAAGCATATTTCCTTTTTCACCAGAGCACAAAATGAGCTCCCAAATATCACTTTGCAGAATCAACGACAACAGTTTTAGCATACTGTTTCAAGAAGGGAAGGGTGGAACTCTGTGTGATGAAGTCACATATCAGAAAGCAATCTCTCAAAAAGCTTCTCTATGGTTCTTATGTGAGGATACTTCTTTTTTCACCATGGGCCCCTACGGGCTACCCAATATCACTTTGCAGAATACACGAAAAGAGTGTAAGCAAACTGCTTCCTGAGGTCTAAGTTGTAAGTCTCAGAGATGAGTACACTGATAAGAAAGAAGTTTCTCAGAAAGCTTCCTTCACGTTTTGTACTGATGAAATTTCCTTTATCAGCGGAGAGCTCAATACGATCAAAAGATGCTTTTCTCAGGTTCCTCAAAGACAGTGTTCATGGACTACTCCATGAAACATAAATGTAACTCTGTGAGATGAATTCACACATCACGAAGAAGTTTCTAAGCAAGCTTCTTTCTAGTTTTCATCTGAGGATATTTCCTTTGTCACCGTAAGCTTCATAGCACTATGAAGTATCTAATGGCAGATTTCCAGAAACCTGTGTTAACAAACTGATCACTGCAGAGAAACATGTAACTCTGTGAGTTGCATTCACACATGGCAATGCAGCTTCTCAGAAGGCTCCTTAAAGTTTTAATCTGAGGATATTTCCTTTTTCACATTGGGCCCCTATGTGCTCCCATGTGTCACTTTCCAGAATCCATGACAACAGTTTTAGCAAACTGTTCCAAGAAGGGAAGGGTGGAATTCTGTGTGATGAAGTCACACATCAGAAAGCAATGTCTCAGAAAGCTTCTCTCTAGTTTTTATGTGAGGATACTTCCTTTTCCATCATGGGTCCCTATGGGATCCAAATATCACCGTGCGGAATCCACGACAACAGTGTTAGCAAACTGTTTTAAGAAGGGAAGGGAGGAATTCGCTGTGATGAAGTCACACATCAGAAAGCAATCTCTCAGAAAGCTTCTCTCTAGTTATTATGTGAGGATGTTCACTAATCACTGATCCTTTTTCACCACGGTCCCCTATGGGCTCCCTAATATCACATTGCAGTTTCCACGCAAAGCGTGTTAGCCAACTGCTTCCTGAGGTCTAAGTTGTAAGTCTGTGAGATGAACTCACTTATCAGAAAGAAGTTTCTCCGAAATCTTCTTTCACGTTTTTAACTGATGAAATTTCCTTTATCAGCGTACGCCTCAATGCGATCCAAAGAAGCCCTTCTCAGGTTCCTCAAAGACAGTGTTAATGCACTGCCCCACGACACGTAAGTGTAACTCTGTGAGATGAATGCGCACATCACCAAGAAGTTTCTAAGAAAGCTTCTTTCTGGTATTCATCTGAGGATATTTCCTTTGTCACCGTAAGCTTCATCTCGCAATGAATTATCGAATTGCAGATTTCCAGAAAACTGTGTTAACAAACTGATGACTGAAGAGAAACGTGTAAGTCTGTGAGTTGCATTCATACATGGCAATGCAGTTTCTCAGAAGGCTTCTTACTAGTTTCAATCTGAGGTTATTTCCTGTTTGACCATAGCCCTCAATGAGCTCCCAAATATCACTTTGCAAAATCCAAGAAAACAGTGTTAGCAATCTGTTCCAAGAAGGGAAGGGTGGAACTCTGTGTGATGAAGTCACACATCAGAATGCAATCTCTCAGAAAGCTTCTCTCTAGTTTTTATGTGTGGACACTTCCTTTTTCACCATGGGTCCCTATGGGCTCCCAAATATCACTTTGCAGAATCGACGACAACAGTGTTAGCAAACTGTTCCAAGAAGGGAAGGGTGGAACTCTGTGTGATGAAGTCACACATCAGAAAGCAATCTCTCAGACAGCTTCTCTATATTTATTATGAGAGGATATTTCCTTTTTCAACATGGGCCCAAATGGGCTCCCAATATCACTTTGCATTTACCACGAAAAGAGTATTAGCAAACTGTTTCCTGAGGTCTAACTTGTAAGTCTGCCAGATGAACTCACTGATCACAAAGAAGTTTCTCAGAAAGCTTCCTGCACGTTTTGAACTGATGAAATTTCCTTTATCAGCATTGTCCTCAATGTGATCCAAAGAAGCCCTTCTTAGGTTCCTCAAAGGCAGTGTTAATGTACCGCTCCACGAAACATAAGTGTAACTCTGTGAGAGAAATTCACACATCACCAAGAAGTTTCTAAGAAAGCTTCTTTCTAGTTTTCATCTGAGGATATTTCCTTTGTCACCGTAAGCTTCATTGGGCTATGAAGTATCTAATTGCAGATTTAAAGAAAACTGTGTTAACAAACTGATCACTGAAGAGAAACGTGTAACTCTGTGAGTTGCATTCACACATGGCAATGCAGCTTCTCAGAAGGCTTCTTTCCAGTTTTAATCTGAGGATATTTCCTTTTCCATCATAGCCCTCCATGAGCTCCGAAATATCACTTTGCAGAATCCACGACAACAGTGTCCGCAAACTCTTCCAGGAAGGTAGGGTGGAACTCTGTGTGATGAAGTCACATATCCGAAAGCAATCTCTCAGAAAGCTTCTCTCTTGTTCTTATGTGAGGATGCTTCTTTTTTCACCATGGGCCCCTATGGGCTCCCAGATATCACTTTGCAGTATCCACGACAACAGTGTTAGCAAACTGTTCCAAGAAGGGAAGGGTGGAATTCTGTGTGATGAACTCATACATCAGAAAGCAATCTCTCAGACAGCTTCTCTCTAGTTATTATGTGAGGATATTTCGTCTTTCACCATTGGCCCCTATGGGCTCCCCAATATCACTTTGCAGAATCCATGACAACAGTTTGAGCAAACTGTTCCAAAAAGGGAAGTGTGGAACTCTGTTAGATGAAGTCACACATCAGAAAGCAATCTCTCAGAAAGCTTCTCTCTAGTTCTTATGTGAGGATACTTCTTTTGTCACTAGGGGCCCCGATGGTCTCCCAAATATCACTTTGCGGTTTCCACGAAAAGAGTGTTAGCAAACTGCTTCCTGACGTCTAAGTTGTAAGACTGTGAGATGAACTCACTGATCAGAAGGAAGTTTCTCAGAAAGCTTCTTTCACGTTTTCAACTGATGAAATTTCCTTTATCAGCGTAGGCCTCAATGCGATCCAAAGAAGCCCTTCTCAGGTTCCTCAAAGACAGTGTTAAGGGACTGCGCCATGAAACATAAGTGTACCTCTGTGAGACGAATTCACACATCACCAAGAAGTTTCTTAGAAAGTTTCTTTCTAGTTTTCATCTGAGGATATTTCCTTTTTCAGCATAAGCTTCATTGCGCTATGAAGTATCAAATTGCAGATTTCCAGAAAACTGTGTTAACAAATTGATCACTGCCGAGAAACGTGTAACACTGTGAGTTGCATTCACACATGGCAATGCAGTTTCTCAGAAGCTTCTTTCCCCTTTTATCTGAGGATATTTCCTTTTTCACCATAGCCCTCAATGAGCTCCCAAAACTCACTTTTCAAAGTCCACGACAACATTGTTAGCAAATTGTTCCAAGAAGGGAAGGGTGGAACTCTGTGTGGTGAATTCACATATCGGAAAGCAATCTCTCAGAAACTTTCTCCATTGTTATTATGTTACGATACTTGTTTTGTCTCCATGGTCCCCTATGGGCTCCCAAAATCACTTTTCAGAGTCCACGACAGCAGTGTTAGCAAAATGTTCTAAGAAGGGGAGGGTGGAACTCTTTGTGATGAAGTCACTTATCGGAAAGCAATCTCTCAGAAAGCTTCTCTCTAGTTCTTATGTGAGGATACTGCTTTTGTCACCATGGGCCGCTATGGGCTCCCAATTATCACTTTGCAGAATCCACGACAACAGTGTTAGAAAACTGTTCCAAGAAGGGAAGTGTGGAACTCTGTGTGATGAAGTCACACATCAGAAAGCAATCGCTCAGAAAGCTTCTCTCTAGTTATTATGTGAAAATATTTCCGTTTTAACCATGGGCCCCTAGGGGCTCTCAAATATCACTTTGCAGTTTCCACGAAAGGAGTGTTAGCAAACTGCTTCCTGAGGTCTAAGTTGTAAGTCTGTGAGATGAACTCAATGATCAGAAAGAAGTTTCTCAGAAAGCTTCTTTCACGTTTTGAACAGATGAAATTACCTTTATCAGCGTAGGCAACAATGCGATCCAAAGAAGCCCTTCCAGGTTCCTCAGAGTGTTAGTGGACTGCTCCAAGAAACATAAGTGTAACTCTGTGAGATGAATTCACACATCACCAAGAAGTTTGTAAGAAAGCTTCTTTCTGGTTTTCATCTGAGGATATTTCCTTTGTCACCGTAAGCTTCATTGCGCTATGAAGTGTCTAACTGCAGATTTCCAGAAAACTGTGTTAACAAACTGATCACTGAAGAGAAACGTGTAACACTGTGAGTTTCATTCACACATGGCAATGCAGTTTCTCAGAAGGCTTCCTTCCACTTTTAATCTGAGGATATTTCCTTTTTCACCATAGCCCTCAGTGAGCTCCCAAATATTACTTTGCAGAATCCAAGATAATTGTGTTAGCAAACTGTTCCGAGAAGGGAAGGGTGCAACTCTGTGTGATGAAGTCACATATGCGAAAGCAATCTCTCTGAAAGCTTCTCTCTAGTTTTTATGTGAGGATACTTCCTTTTTCACCCTGAGCCACTATGGGCTCCGAAATATCACTTTGCAGAATCCACGACAACAGTGTTAGCAAACTGTTCCAAGAAGGGAAGGGTGGAACTCCGTGTGATGAAGTCTCACATCAGAAAGCAATCTCTCAGAAAGCTTCTCTCTAGTTTTTATGTGAGGATAATTCCTTTGTCACCATGGGCCCCTATGGGCTCCCAAATATCAATTTGCAGTTTCCACGAAAAGAGTGTTAGGAAACTGCTTCCTGATGTCTGAGTTGTAAGTCTGTGAGATGAATTCACTGATCAGAAAGAAGTTTCTCAGAAAGCTTCTTTCACGTTTTGAACCGATGAAATTTCCATTATTAGCGTAGGCTTCAATGCGATCCAAAGAAGCTCTTCTAGGAATCCTCAAAGACTGTGTTAATGGACGGCTCCATGAAACATAAGTGTAACTCAGTGAGATGAATTCACACATCACCAAGAAGTTTCTAAGAAAGCTTCTTTTTAGTTTTCATCTGAGGATATTTCCTTGTTGCCGTAAGTTTCATTGCACTATGAAGTATGTAATTGCAGATTTCCAGAAAACTGTGTTAACAAACTGATCACTGAAGAGAAACGTCTCACTGTCTGAGTTGCATTCACACATGGTAATGCAGTTTCTCAGAAGGCTTCTTTAGAGTTTTAATCAGAGAGTATTTCCTTTTTCACCATAGCCCTCAATGAGCTCCCAAATATCACTTTGCAGAATCCACGACAACAGTGATAGCAAACTGTTCCAAGAAGGGAAGGGTGGAACTCTGTGTGATGAAGTCACATAACAGTAAACAATCTGTCAGAAAGCTTCTCTCTAGTTTTTATTTGAGGATACTTGCATTTTCACCATGGGCCTTATGGGCTCCCAAATATCACTTTGCAGAATCCACGACAACAGTGTTAGCAAACTGTTCCAAGAAAGGAAGGGTGGAACTATGTGTGTTGAAGTCACACATCAGAAAGCAAACTCTCAGAAAGCTTCTTTCTAGTTGTTATGTGAGGATACTTCTTTTTTCACCATGGGCCCCAATGGGCTCCCAAATATCACTTTGCAGAATCCAGGACAACAGTGTTAGCAAACTCTTCCAAGAAGGGAAGGGTGGAATTCTGTGTGCTGAAGTCACACATCAGAAAGCAATCTCTCAGAAAGCTTCTCTCTAGTTATTATCTGAGGTTATTTCCTATTTCACCATGGGCAACTGCGGGCTCCCAAATATCACTCTGCAGTTTCCACGAAAAGAGTGTTAGCAAACTGCTTCTTGCGATCTAATTTGTAAGTTGTGAGATGAACTCACTGATCAGAAAGACGTTTTCCAGAAAGCTTCTTTCACGTTTTGAACTGATGAAATTTACTTTATCAGCCTAGGCCTCAATGCGATCCAAAGAAGCCATTCACCGGTTCCTCAAAGAGAGAGTTAATGGACTGCTCCACGAAACATAAGTGTAACTCTGTGAGATTACTTCACCCATCACCAAGAAGTTTCTAAGAAAACTTTTTTCTAATTTTCATCTGAGGATATATCCTTTGTTACCATAAGCTTCATTGTGCTATGAAGTATCTCATTGCAGATTTCCAGAAAACTGTGTTAACAAATTGATCACTGAAGGGAAACGTGTAACTCTGTGAGTTGCATTCACACATGGCAATGCAGTTTCCCAGAAGGCTTCTTTCCAGTTTTAATCTGAGGATATTTCTTTTTTCACCAAAGCCATCAATGAGCTCCCAAATATCACTTTGCAGAATCCACGACAACAGCGTTAGCAAACTGATCCAAGAAGGGAAGGGTGGACCTCTGTGTGATGAAGTCACATATCAGAAAGCAATGTCTCAGAAAGTTTCTCTCTAGTTCTTATGTGAGGATACATCTATTTTCACCATTGGCCCCTATGGGCTCCCAAATATCACATTGCAGAATCCACGACAACAGTATTAGCAAACTGTTCCAAGAAGGGAAGGGTGGAACTCTTTGTGATGAAGTATCTCATTGCAGATTTCCAGAAATATAAGTGTAACTCTGTGAGATTAATTCACACATCGCCAAGAAGTTTGGAAGAAAGCTGCTTTCTAGTTTTCATCTGAGAATATTTCCTTTGCCAGTGTAAGATTCATTGCGCTATGAAGTATCGAATTGCTGATTTACAGAAAACTGTGTTAACAAACTGATGACTGAAGAGAAACGTGTAACTCTGTGAGCTGTATTCACACATGGCAATGCAGTTTCTCAGAAGGCTTCTTACCAGTTTCAATCTGAGGTTATTTCCTGTTTGACCGTAGCCCTTAGTGAGCTCGAAAATATCACTTTGCAGAGTCCACGACAACAGTTTGAGCAAACTGTTCCTAGAAGAGCAGTGTGGAACTCTCTGTGATGAAGCCACACATCAGAAAGCAATCTCTCAGAAAGCTTCTCCCTAGTTAATGTGTGAGGATATTTCCTTTTTCACCATGGACCCCTATGGGCTCCAAAATATCACTTTGCAGAATCCACGACAACAGTGTTAGCAAACTGTTCCAAGAAGGAAGGGTGGAACATTGTGTGATGAAGTCACATAGCAGAAAGCAATCTCTCAGAAAGCTTCTCTCTATTTACTATGTGAGGATTCTTCCTATTTCAGCATGGGACTCTATGGGCTCCGAAATATCAGTTTGCAAACTCCACGAAAACAGTGTTAGCAATCTGTTCCAAGAAGGGAAGGGTGGAACTCTGTGTGATGAAGTCACACAACTGAAAGCAATCTTTCAGAAAGCTTCTCTCTAGTTATTATCTGAGGATACTTCCCTTTTCACCATAGCCCTCAACGAGCTCTCAAATATCACTTTGCAGAATAAAGGACAACAGTGTTAGCAAACTGTTCCAAGAAGGGAAGGGTGGAACTCTGTGTGATGAAGTAACATATCAGAAAGCAATCTCTCAGAAAGCTTTTCTCCAGTTTATATGTAAGGATACTTCCTTTTCTCCATGGGCCCCTAAGGGCTCCCAAATATCACTTTGCAGAATACAAGACAACAGTGTTAGCAAACTGTACCAAGAGAGAAGGACGGAACTCGGTGTGATGAAGTCACACATCAGAAAGCAATCTCTCAGAAATCTTCTCTCTAGTTTTTATGTGAGGATGCTTCCTTTTTCTCCCTGGGCCCCAAAGGGCTCCCAAATATCAATTGCAGAATCCAGGACAACAGTGTTAGCAAAGTGTTCCAGGAAGGGAAGGGTGGAACTCTGTGTGATGAAGTCACACATCAGAAAGAAATCTCTCAGAAAGCTTCTCTCTAGTTATTCTGTGAGGATATTTCCTTTTTCACCATGGGCCCCTATGGGCTCCCAAATGTCACTTTCCAGATTCCACCTAAAGAGTGCTAGCAAACTGCTTCCTGAAGTCTCGGTTATAAGTCTGTGAGATGAAATCACAGATCAGAAAGAAGTTTCTCAGAAACCTTCTTTCAAGTTTCAAACTGATGAAGTTTCCTTTATCAGCGTAGGTCTCATGGCGATCCGAAGCAGCCCTTCTCAGGTTCGTCAAAGACAGTGTTAATGGACTGCTCCACGAAAAATAAGTGTAACTCTGTGAGATGAATTCACACATCACCAAGAAGTTTCTAAGAAAGCTTCCTTCTAGTTTTCATGTGGGGATACTCCTTTGTCACCGTAAGCTTCATTGTGCTATGAAGTATCTAACTGCAGATTTCCAGAAAAGTGTGTTAACAAACTGATCACTGAAGGGAAACGTGTAACTCTGTGAGTTGCATTCACACATGGCAATGCAGTTTCTCAGAAGCCTTCCTTCCCGTTTTAATCTGACGATATTTCCTTTTTCACCATAGGTCTCAATGAGCTTCCAAATACCACTTTGCAGAATCCACGATAACAGTGTTAGCAATCTGTTCCAAGAAGGGAAGGGTGGAACTCTGTGTGATGAAGTAACATATCGGAAAGCAATCTCTCAGAAAGCTTTTCTCCAGTTTATATGTAAGGATACTTCCTTTTCAAAATGGGCCCCTAAGGGCTCCCAAATATCACTTTGCAGAATACAAGACAACAGTGTTAGCAAACTGTTCCAAGAGGGAAGGGTGGAACTCGGTGTAATGAAGTCACACATCAGAAAGCAATCTCTCAGAAAGCTTCTCTCTAGTTTTTATGTGAGGATACTTCCTTTTTCACCCTGGGTCCCTATGGGATCCCAAATATCGCTTTGCAGAATCCACGACAACAGTGTGAGCAAACTGTTCCAAGAAGGGAAGGGTGGAACTCTGTGTGATGAAGTCACACATCAGAAAGCAATCTCTCAGAAAGCTTCTCTCTAGTTATTAGGTGAGAATATTACCTTTTTCACCATGGGCCCCTATAGGTACACAAATATCATTTTGCAGTTTCCACGAAGAGTGTGAGAAAACTGCTTCCTGAGGTCTAAGATGTAAGTCTGTGAGATGACCTCACTGATCAGAAAGAAGTTTCTCAGAAAGCTTCTTTCACTTTTCGAACTTATGAAATTTCCTTTATCAACATAGGCCTAAATGCGATCCAAAGAAGCCCTTCTCAGGTTCCTCAAAGGCAGTGTTAATGGACTGCTCCACGATACATAAGTGTAACTCTGTGAGACGAATTCACACATCACCAAGAATTTTCTAAGAAAACTTCTTTCTAGTTTTCATCTGAGGATATTTCCTTCGTCACCATAAGCTTCAATGCGCTATTAAGTATCTAATTGCAGATTTCCAGAAAACTGTGTTAACAAACTGATCACTTAAGAGAAACGTGTAACTCTGTGAGTTGCATTCACACATGGCAATGCAGTTTCTCAGAAGGCTTCTTTCCACTTTTAATCTGAGTATGTTTCCTTTTTCACCATATCCCTCAATGAGCTCCGAAATATCACTTTGGAGAATCCACGACAACAGTGTTATCAAACTGTTCCAAGAAGGGAAGTTTGGAACTCAGTGTGATGAAGACACACATCAGGAAGCAATCTCTCAGAAAGCTTCTTTCAAGTTATTATGTGAGGATATTCTCTTTTTCACCATGGTTCCCTACGGGCTCCCAAATATCACTTTGCAGAATCAACGACAACAGTGTTAGCAAACTGTTCCAAGAAGGGAAAGGTGGAATTCTGTGTGATGAATTCTCATATCAGAAAGCAATCTCTCAGAAAGCTTCTCTCTGGTTCTCATGTGAGGATCCTTCTTCTTTCACCATGGGCCCCTATGGGCTCCCAAATATCACTTTGCAGAATCCACGACAACAGTGTTTGCAAACTGTTCCAAGAAGGGAAGGGTGGAACTCTGTGTCATGAAGTCACACATCAGAAAGGAATCTCTCAGAAAGCTTCTCTCTAGTTTTTATGTGAAGATACTTCCTTTTCCACCATGGGCCCCTAAGGGCTTCCAAATATCACTTTGCAGAATCCAGGACAACAGTATCAGCAAACTGTTCCAAGAAGGGAAGTGTGGAACTCTGTGTGTCGAAGTCACAGATCACAAAGCAATCTCTCAGAAAGCTTCTCTCTAGTTATTATGTGAGGATATTTCCTTTTTCACCATGAGCCCCTACGGGCTCTCAAATATCACTTTGCAGTTTCCACGAAAAAAGTGTTAGCAAACTGCTTCCTGAGGTCTAAGTTGTAAGACTGTGAGATGAACTCAGTGATCAGAAAGAGTTTCTCAGATAGCTTCTTTCACGTTTTGAACTGATGAAATTTCCTTTATCAGCGTAGGCTTCAATGCGATCCAAAGAAGGCCTTCTCAGGTTCCTCAAAGACAGTGTTAACGGACTGCTCCACGAAACATAGGTGTAACTCTTTGAGATGAATTCACACATCACCAAGAAGTTTCTAAGAAAGCTTCTTTCTAGTTTTCATCTGAGGATATTTCCTTTGTCCCCGTAAGCTTCATTGCGCTATGAATTATCTAATTGCAGATTTCCAGAAAACTGTGTTAACAAACTGATCACTGAAGAAAAACGTGTAACTCTGTGTGTTGCATTCACAAATGGCAATGCAGTTTCTCAGAATTCTTCTTTCCAGTTTTAATGTGAGGATATTTCCTTTTTCACCATAGGCCACAATGAGCTCCCAAATATCACTTTGCAGAATCCACGGCAACAGTGTTAGCAAACTGTTCCAAAAAGGGAAGGGTGGAATTCTGTGTGATGAAGTCACATATAAGAAAGCGTTTTCTCAGAAAGCTTCTCTCTAGTTATTATGTGAGGATACTTCCTTTTTCACCATGGGCCACTATGGTCTCCCAAATATCACGTTGCAGAATCCAAGACAACAGTGTTAGCAAACTGTTCCAAGAAGGGAAGTGATGAAATCTGTGTGATGAAGTCACACATCAGAAAGCAATCTCTCAGAAAGCTTCTCTCTAATTATTATCTGAGGATACTTCCGTTTTCACCATGGGACCCTATGGGCTCCCAAATATCACTTTGCAGAATCCACGAAAACAGCGTTAGAAAACTGTTCCAAGAAGGGAAGTGTGGAACTCTTTGTGATGAAGTCACACATCGGAAAGCAATCTCTCAGAAAGCTTCTCTCTAGTTATTCTGTGAGGATACTTCCGTTTTCACCATGGGACCCTATTGGCTCCCAAATATCAATTTGCAGAATACAAGACAACAGTGTTAGCAACTGTTCCAAGAAGGGAAGGGTGGAACTCTGTGTGATGAAGTCACACATCAGAAAGCAATCTATCAGAAGGCTTCTCTCTAGTTATTATGTAATATATTTCCTTTTTCATCATTGCCCCCTATTAGCTCCCAAATATCACTTTGCAGTTTCCACGAAAATAGTGTTCGCACACTGTTTCCTGAGGTCTAAGTTGTAAGTGTCTTTAATGAACTCACTGTTCAGAAAGTAGTTTCTCAAAAAGCTTCTTTCACGTTTTGGACTGATGAAATTTCCTTTATCAGCGTAGACCTCAAAGCGATCCAAAGAAACCCTTCTCAGGTTCCTCAAAGACAGTGTTAATGGACTGCTCCAAGATTTGTAAGTGTAACTCTGAGAGATGTATTCACGCATTACCAAGCAGTTTCAACGAAAGCTTCTTTCTAGTTTTCATCTGAGGATATTTCCTTTGTCACCGAAAGCATCATTGCGCTATGAAGTATCTAATTGTAGATTTCAAGAAAAGTGTGTTAACAAACTGATCACTGAATAGAAACGTGTAACTCTGTGAGTTGCATTCACACATGACAATGCAGTTTCTCAGAAGGCTTCTTTCCAGTTTTATTCTGAGGATATTTCCTTTTTCACCATACCCCTCAATGAGCTCCCAAATATGACTTTGCAGAATCCACGACAGCAGTGTTAGCAAACTGTTACAAGAAGGGAAGTGTGGAACTCTCTGTGATGAAGACACACGTAAGAAAGTAATGTCTCAGGAAGCTTCTCTCTAGTGATTACGTGAGGATATTTCCTTTTTCACCATAGCCCTCAATGAGCTCCCAAATATCACTTTGCAGAAACCACGACAACAGTGTTATCAAACTATTCCAAGAAGGGAAGGGTGGAACTCTGTGTGATGAAGTCACATACCAGAAAGCAATCTCTCAGAAACCTACTCTCTACTTTTCATGTGAGGATAGTTACTTCTTCACCATGGTCCCCTAAGTTCTCCCAAATATCACCTTACAGAATCCACGACAACAGTGTTAGCAAACTGTTACAAGAAGGGAAGGGTGGAACTCTGTGTGATGCAGTCACATATCAGAAAGCAATCTCTCAGAAACCTTCCTTCTAGTTTTTATGTGAGGATACTTCCTTTTTCACGTGGGCCCCTATGGCTCCCAAATATCACTTTGCAGAATCCACGACAACAGTGTTAGCAAACTGTTCCAAGAAGGGAAGGGTGAAACTCTGTGTGATGAAGTCACACGCCAGAAAGCAATATCTCAAAAAGCTTCTCTCTAGTTATTATGTGAGGATCTTTCGATTTTCACCATGGGCCGTATAGGCTCCCTAATATCACTTTGCAGTTTCCACGAAAACAGTGTTAGCAAACTGCTTCCTGAGGTCTAAGTTGCAAGTCTGTGGGATGAACTCACTGAGCAGAAAGAAGTTTCTCAGAAAGCTTCTTTCACGTTTTGAACTGATGAAATTTCCTTTATCAGCATAGGCCTAAGTGGGATCCAAAAAGCCCTTTTCAGGTTCCTCAAAGACAGTGTTAATGTACTCCTCCACGAAACATAAATGTAACTCTGTGAGATGATTTCACACATCACCAAGAAGTTTCTAAGAAAGCTTCGTTGTAGTTTTCATCTGAGGATATTTCCTTTGTCACCGTAAGCTTCATTGCGCTATGAAGGATCTAATTGCAGATTTCCAGAAAACTGTGTTAACAAACTGATCTCTGAAAAGAAACGTGTAAATCTGTGAATTGCATTCACACATGGCAATGCAGTTTCTCAGAAGGCTTCTTTCCAGTTTTAATCTGAGGACATTTCCTTTCTCACAATAGCCCTCAAAGAGCTCCCAAATATCACTTTGCAGAATCCACGACAAGAGTTTTAGCAAACTGTTCCAAGAAGGGAAGGGTGGAACTCTGTGTGATGAAGTCACATATCCGAAAGCAATGTCTCAGAAAACTTCTCCCTAGTTTTTATGTGAGGATACTTCCTTTTTCACCATGGTCCCATATGGGCTCCCAAATATCACTTTGCAGAATCCACGACAACAGTGTTAGCAAACTGTTCCAAGAAAGGAAGGGTGGAATTCTCTGTGATGAAGTCACATATCAGTAAGCAATCTCTCAGAAAGCTTCTGTCTAGTTATTATGTGAGGATACTTCCCTTTTCACCATAGCCCTCAATGAGCTCTCAAATATCACTTTGCAGAATAAAGGACAACAGTGTTAGCAAACTGTTCCAAGAAAGAAGGGTGGAACTCTGTGTGATGAAGTCACAATTCAGAAAGCAATCTATCCGAAACCTTCTCTCTAATTTTTATTTGACAATACTTCCTTTCTCACTATGGGCCCCTATGGACTCCCAAATATCACTTTTCATTTTCCACGAAAAGCGTGTTAGCAAACTGCTTACCGAGGTCTAAGTTGTAGGTCTGTGAGATGAACTCACTGATCAGAAAGAAGTTTCTCAGAAAGCTTCTTTCACGTTTTGAACTGATGAAATTTCTTTTGTCAGTGTAGGCCTCAATGCGATCCAAAGAATCCCTTCTCAGGTTCGTCAAAGACAGTGTTAACGGACTGCTGCAGGAAACATAACTTTAACTCTGTGAGATGAATTCACACATCACCAAGAAATTTCTATGAAAGCTTCTTTCTAGTTTTCATCTGAGGATATTTCCTTTGTCATCGTAAGCTTCATTGTGCTATGAAGTATCTAATTGCAGGTTTCCAGAAAACTGTTTTAAGAAACTGATCACTGAAGAGAAACGTGTAATTCTGTGAGTTGCATTCACACATGGCAATGCAGTTTCTAAGAAGGCTTCTTTCCAGTTTTTATCTGAGGATACTTCCTTTTCCACCTTGGGTCCTTATGGGCTCCCAAATATCACTTTGCAGAAACAACGACAACAGTGCTAGCAAACTGTTCCAAGAAGGGAAGGGTGGAACTCTGTGTGATGAAGTCACACATCAGAAAGCAATCTCTCAGAAAGCTTCTCTCTAGTTATTATGTGAGGATATTTCCTTTTTCACCATGGGCCCCTATGGTCTCCCAAATATCACTTTGTAGATTCCACGAAAAGAGTGTTAGCAAACTGCTTCCTGAGGTCCAAGTTGCAAGTCTGTGAGATGAACTCACTGAGCAGAAAGAAGTTTCTCAGAAAGCTTCTTTCACGTTTTGCACTGCTGAAATTTCCGTTATCAGCGTAGGCCTCAAGGTGATCCAAAGAAGCCCTTCCAAGGTTCCTCAAAGACAGTGTTAATGGACTGCCCCACGAAACATAAGTGTAACTCTCTGAGATGAATTCACACATCACCAAGAAGTTTCTAATAACGCTTCTCTCTAGTTTTCATCGGAGGATAAGTCCTTTGTCACCGTAAGCTTCCTTGCGCTATGACGTATCTAATTGCAGATTTCCAGAAAACGGTGTTAACAAACTGATCACTGAAGAGAAACGTGTAACTCTGTGAGTTGCATTCACACATGGCAATGCAGTTTTTCAGAAGGCTTCTTTCCAGTTTTAATCTGAGGATATTTCCTTTTTCACCATAGCCCTCAAAGGGCTCCCATATATCACTTTGCAGAATCCACGAAAACAGTGTTAGCAAAGTGTTCCAAGAAGGAAACGGTGGAACTCTCTGCGATGAAGTCACACATTACAAAGCAATCTCTCAGAAAACTTCTCTCTAGTTTTTATGGGTGGATATTTCCTTTTTCACCATGGGCCCCTAAGGGCTCCCAAATATCACCTTGCAATTTCCACGAAAAGAGTGTTAGCAAATTGCTTCCTTAGTTCTAAGTGGTAAGTCTGTGAGATGAACTCACTGATTAGAAAGAACTTTCCCAGAAAGCTTCTTTCACGTTTTGAACTGATGAAATTTCCTTTATCAGCGTCGGCCTCAATGCGATCCAAAGAAGCCCTTCTCAGGTTCCTCAAAGACAGTGTTAATGGACTGCACCACGAAATATAAGTGTAAATCTGTGAGATGAATTCACATATCACCAAGAAGTTTCTATGAAAGCTTCGTTCTAGTTTTCCTCTGAATATATTTCCTTTGTCACCGTAAGCTTCATTGCGCTATGAAGTATCTAATGGCAGATTTCCAGAAAACTGTGTTAACAAACTGATTACTGAAGAGAAACGTATAACTCTGTGAGTGGCATTCACACATGGCAATGCAGTTTCTCAGAAGGCTTCTTTCCAGTTTTAATCTGAGCATATTTCCTTTTTCACCAGAGCCCTCAATGAGCTCAAAATATCAGTTTGCAGAATCCACGACAAGAGTGTCAGCAAACTGTTCCAAGAAGGGAAGGGTGGAACTCTGTGTGATGAAGTCACGCATCAGAAAGCAATCTCTCAGAATGTTTCTCTCTAGTTTTTATGTGAGGATACTTCCTTTTTCACCATGGGCCGCTATGGGCTCCCAAAGGTCATATTGCAGAATCCTCAACAACAGTATTAGCAAACCGTTCCAAGAAGGGGAGTGTGGAATTCTGTGTGATGAAGTCACACATCAGAAAGCAATCTCTCAGAAAGCTTCTCTCAGGTTGTTATGTGAGGATACTTCATTTTTCACCATGGGTCCCTATGTTCTCCCAAATATCACTTTGCAACTTCCACAAAAAGAGTGTCAGAAACTGCTTCCTGAGGTCTAAGTTTTAAGTCTGTGAGATGAACTCCCTGAGCAGATAGAAGTTTCTCAGAAAGCTTCTTTCACGTTTTGAACTGATGAAATTTCCTTTATCAGCCTAGGCCTCAATGCGATCCAAAAAGCCCTTCTCAGTTTCCTCAAAGACAGTGTTAATGGACTGCTCCACGAAACATAAATGTAACTTTGTGAGATGAATTCACACATCACCAAGAAGTTTCTAAGAAAGCTTCGTTCTAGTTTTCATCTGAGGATATTTCCTTTGTCACCATAAGCTTCACTGCGCTATGAATGATCTAATTGCAGATTTCCAGAAAACTGTGTTAACAAACTGATCTCTGAATAGAAACGTGTAAATCTGTGAGTTGCATTCACACATGGCAATGCAGTTTATCAGAAGGCTTTTTTACAGTTTTAATCTAAGGATACTTCCTTTTTCACCTTAGCCCTCAATGAGCTCCCAAATATCACATTGCAGAATCCACGACAACATTGTTAGAAAACTGTTCCAAGAAGGGAAGGGTGGAACTCTGTGTGATGAAGTCACATATCCGAAAGCAATCTCTCAGAAAGCTCCTCTCTAGTTTTTATGTGAGGATACTTCCTTTTTCACTATGGGCCCGTATGGGCTCCCAAATATCACTTTGCAGAATCCACTACAACAGTGTTAGCAAACTGTTCCAAGAAGAAAAGCGTGGAACACTGTGTGATGAAGTCACACATCAGAAAGCAGTCTCTCAGAAAGCTTCTCTCTAGTTATTATGTGAGGATATTTCCTTTTTCACCAGGGGCCCCTACGGCTTTCCAAATATCACTTTGCAGTTTCTACGAAAAGAGTGTTAGCAAACTGATTCCTGAGGTCTAATTTGTAAGTCTGTGAGATGAACTCACTGATCTGAAAGAAGTTTCTGAGAAAGCTTCTTTCACGTTTTGAACTGATGAAATTTCCTTTATCAGCGTAGGCCTCAATGCGATCCAAGGAAGCCTTTCTCAGGTTCCTCAAACACGGTGTTAATGGACTGCTCAATGAAACGTAAGTGTAAATCTGAGAGATGAATTCACATGTCAACAAGAAGTTTCTAAGAAAGCTTCTTGCCAGTTTTCATCTGAGTATATTTCCATTGTCAATATAAGCTTCATAGCGCTATGAAGCATCTTATTCCAGATTTCCAGAAAACTGTGTTAACAAACTGATTACTGAAAAGAAACGTTTAACTCTGTCAGTTGCATTCACGCATGGCAATGCAGTTTCTCAGAATTCTTCTTTCCAGTTTTAATCTGAGGATGTGTCCTTTTTCACCATAGCCCTCAAGGAACTGACAAATATCACTTTGCAGGATCCACGACAACAGTGTTAGCAAACTGTTCCAAGAAGAGAAGGGTGGAACTCCGTGTGAAGAAGTCACCCATCAGAAAGCAATCTTTCAGAAAGCTTCTCTCTAGTTATTGTGTGAGAATACTTCCTTTTCACCATGGGCCCCTGTGGGCTCCTAAATATTAGTTTGCAGAATCCACGACAACAGTGTTAGAAAACTTTTCCAAGAAGGGAAGGGTGGAACTCTGTGTGATGAAGTCACACATCAGAAAGCAATGTCTCAGAAAGCTTCTCTCTAACTATTATATTTGGATATTTCCTTTTTCATCATGGCCCCCTATGGGCTCCCAAATATCACTTACAAGTTTCCAAGAAAAGAGTGTTAGCAATCTGATTCCTGAGGTCTAAGTTGTAAGTCTGTGAGATGAACTCACTGATCAGAAAGACTTTTCTTAGAAAGATTCTTTCACGTTTTGAACTGATGAAATTGCTTTATCAGCGTCGGCCTCAATGCGATCCACAGAAGCCCTTCTCAGGTTCCTCAAAGACAGTGTTAATGGACTGCTCCACGAAACGTAAGTGTAACTCTGTGAGATGAATTCACACATCACCAAGAACTTTCTCAGAAAGCCTCTTTCTAGTTTTCATCTGAGCATATTTCCTTTGTCAACCTAAGCTTCATTGCTCTATGAAGTATCTAATTGCAGATTTAGAGAAAACTGTGTTAACAAACTGATCACTGAAGAGAAACGTGTAACTCTGTGAGTTGCATTCACACATGGCAATGCAGTTTCTCAGAAGGCTTCTTTACAGTTTTAGTCTGAGGATGTTTCCTTTTTCACCATAGCCCTCAAGGAGCTCCCATATATCACTTTGCAGAATCCACGACAACAGTGTTAGCAAACTGTTACAGGATGGGAAGGGTGGAACTCTGTGTGATGAAGTCACATATCAAAAAGCAATCTCTCAGAAAGCTTCTCTTTGGTTATTATTTGAGGATATCTCCTTTTTCACAATGGGCCCCTAGGGGTTCCCAAATATCACTTTGCAGTTTCCATGAAAAATGTCAGCAAACTGCTTCGTGAGATCCAAGTTGTAAGTCTGTGAGATGAACTCACTGAGCAGAAAGAAGTTCCTCAGAAAGCTTCTTTCACGTTTTGAAGTGATGAAATATCCTTTATCAGCGTACGCATCAATGCGATCCAAAGAAGCCCTTCACAGGTTCCTCAAAGACAGTGTTAATGGACTGCTCCACGAAACATAAGTGTAAATGTGAGATGAATTCACACATCACCAAGAAGTTTCTAAGAAAGCTTCTTTCTAGTTTTCATCTGAGGATATTTCATTTGACACCATAAGCTTCATTGCGCAATGAAGTATGCAATTGCAGTTTTCCAGAAAACTGTGTTAACCAACTGATCACTGAAGAGAAACGTGTAACTCTGTGAGTTGCATTCCCACATGGCAATCCAGTTTCAAAGAAGGCTTCTTTCCATTTTTAATCAGAGGATATTTCCTTTTTCACAATAGTCCTCAATGTGCTCCCAAATACCACTTTGCAGAAGGCATGACAACAGTGTTAGCAAACTGTTCCAACAAGGGAAGGGTGGAACTCTTTGGGATGAAGTCACATATCACAAAGCAATCTGTCAGAAAGCTTCTCTCTAGTTTTTATGTGAGGATACTTCCTTTTCCACCATGGGCCCCTAAGGGCTCCCAAATATCACTTTGCAGCATCCACGACAACAGTGTTAGCAAACTGTTCCAAGAAGGGTAGGGTGGAACTCTGTGTGATGAAGTCACACATCAGAAAGCAATCTCTCAGAGAGCTTCTCTCTAGTTATTATGAGAGGATATTTCCTTTTTCACCATGGGGCCTATGGGCTCCCAAACATCACTTTGCAGTTTGCACGAAAAGTTTTAGGAAACTGCTTCCCGAGGACAAAGGTGTAAGTCTATGGGATAAACTCACTGACCAGAAAGAAGTTTCTCAGAAAGCTTTTTTCACGTTTTGAACTGAAGAAATTTCCTTTATCAGCCTAGGCTCAACGCGATCCAAAGAAGCCCATCTCAGGTTCCTCAAAACAGTGTTAATGGACTGATCCACGATACATAAGTGTAACTCTGTGAGATGAATTCACACATCAGCAGGAAGTTTTTAAGAAAGCTTATTCCTACTTTTCATCTGAGGATATTTCCTTTGTCACCGTAAGCTTCATTGCGCTATGAAGCATCTAATTGCAGATTTCCAGAAAAATGTGTGAACAAACTGATCACTGAAGGGAAACCTGTAACCCTGTGAGATGCATTCACACATGACAATACAGTTTCTCAGAAAGATTCTCTCGAGTTATTGTGTGAGTTTGCTAACACTCTTTTCGTGGAAACTGCAAAGTGATATTTGGTATCCCATAGGGACCCATGGTGAAAAAGGAAGTATACTCACATAAATACTAGAGAGAAGCTTTCTGAGAGATTGCTTTCTGATGTGTGACTTCATCACACAGAGTTCCACCCTTCCCTTCTTGGAACAGTTTGCTAACACTGTTGTCGTGGATTCTGCAAAGTGATATTTGGGAGCTAATTGAGGCCTATGGTGAAAAAGGAAATATCCTCAGATTAAAAGTGGAAAGAAGCCTTCTGAGAAACTACATTGCCATGTGTGAATGCAACTCACGGAGTTGCACGTTTCTCCTCAGTGATCAGTTTGTTAACACAGTTTTCTGGAAATCTGCAATGAGATTCTTCGTAGAGGAATGAAGCTTACCGTGACAAATGAAACATCCTCAGATGAAAACTAGAAAGAAGGTTTCTTAGAAACTTCTTGGTGATGTGGGAATTCATCTCACAGAGTTACACTTATGTTTCGTGGAGCAGTCAATTAACAGTGTCTTTGAGGAACCTGTGAAGGGCTTCTTTGGATCGCATTGAGGCGGACGCTGATAAAGGAAATTTCATCAGTTCAAAACGTGAAAGAAGCTTTCTGAGAAATATCTTTCTGATCAGTGAGTTTTTCTCACAGACTTACAACTTAGACCTCAGGAAACAGTTTGCTAACACTCTTTTCATGGAAACTGCAAAGTGGTATTTGGGAACCCATAGGGGCCCATCGTGAAAAAGCAAGTATCCTCACATACGAATTAGAGAGAAACTTTCTGAGAGATTGCTTTCTGATATGTGACTTCATCACACAGAGTTCCACCCTTCCCTTCTTGGAACAGTTTGATAACACTGTTTTCGTGGATTCTGCAAAGTGATATTTGAGAGCCCATAGGGGCCCGTGGTGAAAAACGAAGTATCCACACAGAAAAACTAAGGAGAAGCTTTCTGAGAGATTGCTTTCCGATGTGTGCCTTCATCACACAGAGTTCCACCCTTCCCTTGTTGGAAGAGTTTGCTAACACTGTTGTCGTGGATTCTGTAAAGTGATATTTGGGAGCTCATTGAGGGCTATGGTGAAAATGGAAATATCCTCAGATTAAAACTGGAAAGAAGCCTTCTGATAAACTGCTTTGCCATGTGTGAATGCACCTCTCAGAGTTACACGTTTCTCTTCAGTGATCAATTTGCTAACACAGTTTTCTGGAAATCTGCAATTAGATACTTCACAGCTCAATGAAGCTTACAGTTACAAAGGAAATATCCTCAGGTGACAACTAGAAAGAAGCTTTATTAGAAATTTCTTGGTGATGTGTGAATTCACCTCACAGAGTTACACTTATCTTTCATGGAGCAGTCCATTGACACTGTCTTTGAGGAACCTGAGAAGGGCTTCTTTGGATCGCATTGAGGCCTTCGCTGATAAAGGAAATTTCATCACTTCAAAACGTGAAAGAAGCTTTCTGAGAAACTTCTTTCTGATCAGTGAGTTCATCTCACAGGCTTACAACTTGGATCTCACGAAGCAGTTTGCTGACATTTTTCATGGAAACTGCAAAGTGATATTTGGGAACCCATAGGGGCCCATGGTGAAAAAGGAAGAATCCTCACCTAATAACTAGAGAGAAGCCTTCTGAGAGATTGCTTTCTGATGTGTGACTTCATCACACAGAGTTCCACCCTTCCCTTGTTAGAGCAGTTTGCTAACACTGATGTCGTGGATTCTGCAAAGTGATATTTGACAGCCCATAGGTGCCCATGGTGAAAAAGGAAGTATCCTCACCTAATAACTAGAGAGTAGCTTTCTTAGAATTTGCTTTCGGATATGTGACTTCATCACAGAGATTTCCACCCTTCCCTTCTTTGAACAGTTTGCTAACACTGTTGTCAGGGATTCTGCAAAGTGATATTTCGGAGCCCATAGGGGCCCATGGTGAAAAAGAAGTATCCTCACATAATAACTAGAGAGAACCTTTCTGAGAGGTTGCTTTCCTATATGTGAATTCATCACACAGCGTTCCACCGTTCCCTTCTTGGAACAGTTTGCTAACACTGTTGTCGTGGATTCTGCAAAGTGATATTTGGGAGCCCATAGGGGCCCAGGGTGAAAAAGGAAGTTTCTTCACATAAAAACTAGAGTGAACCTTTCTGAGAGCTTGCATTCCACTGTGTGACTTCATCACACATAGTTCCACCCTTCCCTTTTCGTAACAGTTTGCTAACACTATTGTGGTGGATTCTGCAAAGTGATATTTGGGAGCTCATTGAGGGCTATGGTGAAAAAGGACACATCCTCAGATTAAAACTGGAAAGAAGAATTCTGAGAAACTGCATTGCCATGTGTGAATGCAACTCACAGAGTTACACGTTTCTCTTCAGTGATCAGTTTGTTAACACAGTTTCTGGAAATCGGCAATTAGATACTTCATGGTGCAATGAAGCTTACGGTGACAAAGGAAATATCCTCAGGTGAAACTAGAAAGAAGCTTTCTTAGAAACTTCCTTTTTTTTAATATATATTTCTTTTATTATACTTTAAGTTCTAGGGTACATATGCATAACGTGCAGGTTTGTTACATATGTATACTTATGTCATGTTGGTGTGCTGCACCCATCAACTCGTCAGCACCCATCAATTCATCATTTATATCATGTATAACTCCCCAATGCAATCCCTCCCTCCTACCTCCTCCCCCCTCCCCATGATAGGCCCCAGTGCGTGATGTTCCCCTTCCCGAGTCCAAGTGATCTCATTGTTCAGTTCCCAACCATGAGTGAGAACATGCGGTGTTTGGTTTTCTCTTCTTGTGATAGTTTGCTAAGAATGATGGTTTCCAGCTGCATCCATGTCCCTACAAAGCACGCAAACTCATCCTTTTTTATGGCTGCATAGTATTCCAGAAACTTCTTGGTGATGTGTGAATTCATCTTACAGAATTACACTTATGTTTCGTGGAGCAGTCCATTAACACTATCTTTGAGGAACCTGAGAAGGGCTTCTATGGATCGCAATGAGGCCTACGCTGATAAAGGAAATTTCATCACTTCAAAACGTGAAAGAAGCTTTCTGAGAAACTTCTTTCTGATCAGTGAGTTCATCTCACAGGCTTACAAATTAGACCTCAGGAAGCAGTTTGCTAACACTCTTTTCGTGGAAAGTGCAAACTGATATTTGGGAGCCCATAGGGGCTCATGGTGAAAAAGGAAATATCCTCACATAATAAGGAGAGAGAAGCTTTCTGAGAGATTGCTTTGTGATGTGTGACTTCATCACACAGAATTCCACCTTTCCGTTCTTGGAACAGTTTGCTAACACTGTTGTCGTGGATTCTGCAAAGTGGTATTTGGGAGCACATAGGGGCCCATGGTGAAAAAGGAAATATCCTCAGAGAATAACTAGAGAGAAACTTTCTGAGAGATTACCTTCTCATGTGTGACTTCATCACACAGAGTTCCACCCTTCCCTTCTTGGAACAGTTTGCTAACACTGTTGTCGTGAATTCTGCAAAGTGATATTTGGGAGCCCATAGGGGCCCATGGTGAAAAAAGAAGTATCCTCACATAAAAACTAGAGAGAAGCTTTCTGACAGATGGTTTTCTGATGTGTGACTTCATCACACAGTGTTCCACCCTTCCCCTCTTGAAACAGTTTGCTAAACCTGTTGTCGTCGATTGTGCAAAGTTATATTTGGGAGCTGATTGAGGCCTATGGTGAAAAAGGAAATATCCTCAGATAAAAACTGGAAAGAAGCTTTCTGAGAAACTGCATTGCCTTGTCTGATTGCAACTCACAGAGATACACCTTTCTCTTCAGTGATCAGTTTGTTAACACAGTTTTCTGGAAATATGCATTTAGATTCTTCAGAGTGCAATGAAGCTTACGGTGAGAAAGGAAATATACTCAGATGAAAAGTATAAAGAAGCTTTCTTAGAAACTTCTTGGTGATGTGTGAATTCATCTCACAGGGTTACACGTATGTTTCGTGGAGGAGTCCATTAACACTGTGTTTGGGGATCTTCAGAAGGGCTTCTTTGGATCGCATTGAGTACTAGGCTGATAAAGGAAATTTCATCATTTCAAAACGTGAAAGAAGCTTCTTGAGAAACTTCTTTCTGATCAGTGAGTTCTTCTCACAGACTTACAACTTAGTCCTCAGGAAGCAGTTTGGTAACACTCTTTTCGTGGAAAATGCAAAGTGATATTTGGGAGCCACCAGGGGCCCATGGTGAAAAAGGAAATATCCTCACATAATAACTAGAGAGAGGGTTTCTGAGAGATTGCTTTCTGATGTGTGACTTTATCACACAGAGTTCCACTTTTCCCTTTTTGGAACAGTTTGCTAACACTGTTGTCGTGGAGTCTGAGAAGTGATATTTGGGAGCCCATAGGGGCCCATGGTGAGAAAAGAAGTATCCTCACATAATAACTAGAGAGAAGCTTTCTGAAAGATTGCTTTCTGATATGTGACTTCATCACACAGAGTTCCACCCTTCCCTTCTTGGAACACTTTCCTAACACTGTTGTCGTGGATTCTGCAAAGGGATATTTGGGAACTCATTGAGGGCTGTGCTGAAAAAGGAAATACCCTCAGATGAAAAATGGAAAGAAGCCTTATGTGAAACTGCATTGCCATGTGTGAATGCAACACACAGAGTTACACATTTCTCTTCAGTGATCAGTTTGTTAACACAGTTTTCTGGAAAACTACAATTAGATACTTGATAGCGCAATGAAGCTTATGGTGACAAAGGAAATATCCTCAGATGAAAACGAGAAGGAAGCTTTCTTCGAAACTTCTTGGTGATGTGTGAATTCATCTCACAGAGTTACACTCATGTTTCGTGGAGCAGTCCATTAACACTGTCTTTGAGGAACCTGAGAAGGGCTTCTTTGGATTTCATTGACGCCTACGCTGATAAAGGAAATTTCATCAGTTCAAAACGTGAAGGAAGCTTTCTGAGAAACTTCTTTCTGATCCGTGAGTTCATCTCACAGACTTACAACTCAGACCTCAGGAAGCAGTTTGCTAATACTCTTTTCGTGGAAACTGCAAAGTTATATTCGGGAGCCCATAGGGGCCCATGGTGTAAAAGGAAGTATCCTCACATCATAACTAGAGAGAAGCTTTCTGCAAGATTGCTTTCTGATGTGTGACTTCATCGCACAGAGTTCCACCCTTCCCTTCTCGAACAGTTTGATAACACTGTTGTCGTGGATTCTGCAAAGTGATATTTGGGAGCTCATTGAGGGCTATGGTGAAAAAGGATATATTCTCAGATTAAAACTGGAAAGAAGCCTTCTGTGATACTGCCTTGCCATGTGTGAATGCAACTCACAGAGTTACACGTTTCTTTTCAGTGATCAGGTTGTTAACACAGTTTTCTGGAAATCTGCAATTAGATACTTCATTGCGCAATGAAGCTTACGGTGACAAAGGAAATATCCTCAGATGAAAACTAGAAAGAAGCTTTCTTGGAAACTTCTTGGTGATGTGTGAATTCAACTCACAGAGTTACACTTACGTTTTGCGGTGCAGTCCGTTAACACTGTCTTTGAGGGACCTGAGAAGTGCTTCTTTGGATCTCATTGAGGCCTAAGCTGATAAAGGAAATTTCATCAGTTCAAAACGTGAAAGAAGCTTTCTGAGAATCTTCTTTCTGATCAGTGTGTTCATCTCAGAGGTTTACAACTTATACCCAGGAAGCCGTTTGCTAACACTCTTTTCGTGGAAACTGCAAAGTGATAATTGGGAGCCCATAGATGCCCAAGGTGAAAAAGGAAGTATCCTCACATAAAAACTAGAGAGAATCTTTCTGAGAGATTGTTTTCTGACTTGTGACTTAATCACACAGAGTTCCACCCTTCCCTTCTTGGAACAGTTTGCTAACACTATTGTCGTGCATTCTAAAAAGTGATAATTCGGAGGCCATAGGGGCCTAGGGTGAAAAAGGAAGTATCCTCACATAAAAACTGGAGAGAAGCTTTCTGAGACATTGCTTTCTGATGTGTGACTTCATCACACAGAGTTCTGCCCTTCCGTTCTGGGAACAGTTTGCTAACACTGTTGTAGTGGATTCTGCAAAGTGATATTTGGGAGGTCCTTGAGGGTTATGGTGAAAAAGGAAATATCCTCAGATTAAAACTGGAAAGAAGCCTTCTGAGAAACGGCATTATCATGTGTGAATGCAACTCACAGAGTTACACGTTTCTCTTCAGTCATCAGTTTGGTAACAGTTTTCTGGAAATCTGCAATTAGATACTTCATAGCGCAATGAAGCTTACGGTGACAAAGGAAATATCCTCAGATGAAAACTAGAAAGAAGCTTCCCTAGAAACTTCTTGGCGATGTGTGAATTCATCTCACAGAGTTACACTTATGTTTCGTGGAGCAGTCCATTAACACTGTCTTTGAGGATCCTGAGAAGGGCTTCTTGGATCGCATTGAGACATACGCTGATAAAGGAAATTTCATCAGTTCAAAACGTGAGAGAAACTTTCTGAGAAACCTCTTTCTGATCAGTGAGTTCATCTCATAGACTTACAACTTAGACCCCATTAAGCAGTTTGGTAACACTCTTTTCATGGAAACTGCAAAGTGATATTTGGGAGCCCATAGGGACCATGGTGAAAAAGGAAATATCCTCACATAATAACTAGAGAGAAGCTTTCTGAGAGATTGCTTTCTGATGTGTGATTTCATCACACAGAGTTCCACCCTTCCCCTCTTGAAACAGTTGGCTCGCACTATTTTCCTGGATTCTGCAAAGTGATATTTGGGAGCCGATAGGGTCCCAGGGGGAAAAAAGAAGTATCCTCACATAAGAAGTAGAGAGAAGGTTTCTGAGAGATTGCTTTCTGATATTTGACTTCACCACAAAGGGTTCCACCCTTCCCTTCTTGGAACAGTTTGCTAACACTGTTGTCGTGGATTCTGCAAAGTGATATTTGGGAGCTCATTGAGGGCTATGGTGAAAGGGAAATATCCTCAGATTAAAACTGGAAAGAAGCCTTCTGAGAAACTGCATTGCCGTGTCTGAATGCGACTCACAGAGTTACAAGTTTCTCTTCAGTGACCAGTTTGTTAACACAGTTTTCTGGAAATGTGCAATGAGATAATTAATAGCACAATGAATCTTACGGTGACACAGGAAATAACCTCAGATGAAAACTACAAAGAAGCTTTCTGAAAAACTTCTTGGTGACCTGTGAATTCATTTCACAGAGTTACACTTATGTTTCGTGGAGCAGTCCATTATCACTGTCTTTGAGGAACCTGAGAAGGGCTTCTTTGGAACACATTGAGGCCTACGCTGATAAAGGCAATTTCGTCAGTTCTAAACGTGAAATAAGCTTTCTGAGGAACTTCTTTCTGATCAGTGAGTTTATCTCAGAGACTTACAACGTACACCTCAGGAAGAAGTTTCCTAACACTCTTTTCGTGGAAACTGCAAAGTGATATTGGGAGCCTATAGGGGACCATGGTGAAAAAGGAAGTATCCTCACAGAATAACTAGAGAGAACCTTTCTGAGAGATTGCTTTCTGATGTGTGACTTCATCACACAGAGTTCCACCCTTCCCTTCTTGGAACAGTTTGCTAACACTGTTGTCGTGGATTCTGCAAAGTGATATTTGGGAGCTCATTGAGGGCTATGGTGAAAAGGAAATATGCTCAGATTAACACAGGAAAGAAGCCTTCTGAGAAACTGCATTGCTATTTCTGAATGCAGCTCACAGAGTTACATGTTTCTCTTCACACATCAGTTTGTTAACACAGTTTCTGGAAACCTGCAGTTAGATACTTCGTAGCGCAATGAAGTATACGGTGACAAAGGACATATCCTCAGATGAGAACTAGAAAGAAGCTTTCTTAGAAACTTCTTGGTGATGTGTGAATTCATCTCACAGAGTTACACTTATGTTTCGTGGAGCAGTCCATTATCACTGTCTTTGAGGAATCTGAGAAAGGTTTCTTTGCATCGCATTAAGGCCTACGCTGATAAAGGAAAGTACATTAGTTCAAAACGTGAAAGAAGGTTTCTGAGACACTTCTTTCTGATCAGTGAGTTCATCTCACAGACTTACAACTTCGCCTTCAGGAAGCAGTTTGCTAAAACTCTTTTCGTGGAAACTGCAAAGTGATATTTGGGATCTCATAGGGGCCCATGGTGAAAAAGGAAATATCCTCACATAATAACTAGAGAGAAACTTTCTGAGAGATTGCTTTCTGATGTGTGAATTCATCATACAAAGTTACACCCTTCCCTTCTTGGAACAGTTTGCTAACACTGTTGTCGCGGATTCTGCAAATTGATATTTGGAGCCCATAGAGGCCCATGGTGAAAAAGGAAGTATCCTCCCATAAAAACTAGAGAGAAGCTTTCTGAGAGATTGCTTTCTGATGTGTGACTTCATCACACAGAGTTCCACCCTTCCCTTCTTGGAACAGTTTGATAACACAGTTGTCTTGGATTCTGCCACGTGATATTTGGGAGCTCATTGAGGGCTATGGTGAAAAAAGAAACATACTCAGATTACAACTGGAAAGAAGCCTTCTGAGAAACTGCATTGCCATGCCTGAATGCAACTCACAGAGTTACACGTTTCTCTTCAGTAATCAGCGTGTTAACACAGTTTTCTGGAAATCTGCAATTAGATACTTCATAGCGCAAAGAAGCTTACGGTGACAAAGGAAATATCCTGAGATGAAAACAAGAAAGCTTTCTTAGAAACTTCTTGCTGATGTGTGAATTCATCTCACAGAGTTACACTTATGTTTCGTGGAGCAGTCCATTCACACTGTCTTTGAGGAACCTGAGAAAGGCTTCTTTGGATCGCATTGAGGATTACGCTGAAAAAGGAAATTTCATCAGTTCAAAACGTGAAAGAAACTTTCTGAGAAACTTCTTTCTGATCTGTGAGTTCATCTCACAGACTTACAACTTAGACCTCAGGAAGCAGTTTGCTAAAACTCTTTTCGTGGAAACTGCAAAGTGATATTTGGGACGCCCTAGGGGCCCATGGTGAAAAAGGAAATTTCCTCACAGAATAACTAGAGAGAAGCTTTGTGCGAGATTGCTTTCTGATGTGTGACTTCATCACACTGAGTTCCAACCTTCCCTTCTTGGAACAGATTGCTAACACTGTTGTTGTGGATTCTGCAAACTGATATTTGGAGCCCATAGGGGCCCATGGTGAAAAAGGAAGTATCCTCACATACAAACTAGAGAGCAGCTTTCTGAGAGATTGCTTTCTGATGTGTTACTTCATCACACAGAGTTCCAACCTACCCTTCTTGGAACAGTTTGATAACACTGTTGTGGTGGATTCTGAAAAGTGATATTGGGAACTCACTGAGGGCTATAGTGAAAAAGGAAATATCCTAAGATTAAAACTGGAAAGATGCCTTCTGAGAAACTGCATTGCCATGTCTGAATGCAACTCACAGAGTTACACGTTTCTCTTCACTGATTAGTTTGTTAAGACAATTTTCTGGAAATCTGCAATTAGATACTTCATAGCGCAATGAAGCTTATGGTGACAAAGGAAATATCCTCAGAGGAAAACTAGAAAGAAGCTTTCTGAGAAACTTCTTGGTGATGTGTGAATTCATCTCACACAGTTACACTTATGTTTCATGGAGCAGTCCATTAACACTGTCTTTGAGGAATCTGAGAAGGGCTTCTTTGGAACGCGTTGAGGCCTATGTTGATAAAGGAAATTTC
The DNA here is from genome assembly GCF_007565055.1 of Rhinopithecus roxellana. Lineage (NCBI taxonomy): Eukaryota > Metazoa > Chordata > Mammalia > Primates > Cercopithecidae > Rhinopithecus > Rhinopithecus roxellana. Next base: position 32,333,572 of record NC_044568.1, read on the forward strand.
ATCAGTTCAAAACGTGAAACAAGCTTTCTGAGAAACTTCTTTCTGATCAGTGAGTTCATCTCACAGGCGTACAACTTAGATGTCTGGAAGCAGTTTGCTAACACTCTTTTCGTGGAAACTGCAAAGTGATATTTGGGAGCCCATAGGGGCCTATGGTGAAAAGGGAAGTAACCTCACATAAAAACTAGAAAGAAGCTTTCTGAGAGATTGCTTTCTGATATGGGGCTTCCTCACACAGAGTTCCACCTTCCCTTCGTGTGACAGTTTGCTAACACTGTTGTCGTGGATTCTGCAAAGTGATATTTGGGAGCTCTTTGAGTGCACTGGTGAAAAAGGATATATCCTCAGATTAAAACTGGAAGGAAGCCTTCTGAGAAACTGCATTGCCATGTGCCAATGCAACTCACAGAGTTACACGTTTCTCTTCAGTGATCAGTTTGTTAACACAGTTTTCTGGAAATCCGTAATTAGATACTTCATAGCGCAATGAAGCTTACGGTGACAAAGGAAACATTCTCAGATGAAAACTAGAAAGAGGCTTTCCTAGCAACTTCTTGGTGATATGTGAATTCATCTCACAGAGTTACACTTATGTTTCTTGGAGCAGTCCATTAACATTGTCTTTGACGAACCTGAGAAGGGCTTCTTTGGATCGCATTGAGGCCTACGCTGATAAAGGAAATTTCATCAGCTCAAAACGTGAAAGAAGCTTTCTGAGAAACCTCTTTTTGATCAGAGTTCATCTCACAGACTTGCACCTTAGACCTCAGGAAGAAGTTTGCTAACACTATTTCGTGGAAACTGCAAAGTGATATTTTGTAGCCCTTAGGGGCCCATGGTGAAAAAGGAAATATCCTCACATAACAACTAGAGAGAAGCTTTCTGAGAGATTGGTTTCCGATATGTGACTTCATCACACAGAGTTCCACCCTTCCCTTCTTGGAACAGATTGCTAACACTGTTGTCGTGGATTCTGCAATGTGATATGTGGGAGCCCATAGGGGCCCATGGTGAAAAAGGAAGTATCCTCACATAAAAACTAGAGAGCAGATTTCTGAGAGATTGCTTTCTGATGTGTTACTTCATCACACAGAGTTCCAACCTACCCTTCTTGGAACAGTTTGATAACACTGTTGTGGTGGATTCTGAAATGTGATATTTGGGAGCTCACTGAGGGCTATAGTGAAAAAGGAAATATCCTAAGATTAAAACTGGAAAGATGCCTTCTGAGAAACTGCATTGCCATGTCTGAATGCAACTCACAGAGTTACACGTTTCTCTTCACTGATTAGTTTGTTAACACAATTTTCTGGAAATCTGCAATTAGATACTTCAAAGCGCAATGAAGCTTATGGTGACAAAGGAAATATCCTCAGAGGAAAACTAGAAAGAAGCTTTCTGAGAAATTTCTTGGTGATGTGTGAATTCATCTCACAGAGTTACACTTATGTTTCATGGAGCAGTCCATTAACACTGTCTTTAAGGAATCTGAGAAGGGCTTCTTCGGAACGCAGTGAGGCCTATGTTGAAAAAGGAAATTTCATCAGTTCAAAACGTGAAACAAGTATTCTGAGAAACTTCATTCTGATCAGTGAGTTCATCTCACAGACGTACAACTTAGACGTCAGGAAGCAGTTTGCTAACACTCTTTTCGTGGAAATTGCAAAGTGATATTTGGGAGCCCATAGGGGCCCTTGGTGAAAAAGGAAATATCCTCACAGAATAACTAGAGAGAAGCTTTCTGAGAGATTGCTTTCTGATGTCTGACTTCATCACACAGAGTTCCACCCTTCCCTTCTTGAAACAGTTTGCTAAAACTGTTGTCGCGGATTCTGCAAAATGATATTTGGATCCCATAGGGGCCCATGGTGAAAAAGGAAGTATCCTCACATACAAACTAGAGAGAAGCTTTCTGAGAGATTGCTTTCTGATGTGTGACTTCATCAAACACAGTTCCACCCCGACATTCTTGGAACAGTTTGATAACACTGTTGTCGTGAACTCTACAAAGTGATATTTGGGAGCTCATTGAGGGCTACGATGTAAATGGATATATCCTCAGATTAAAACTGGAAAGAAGCCTTCTGAGAAACTGCATTGCCATGTGTGAAAGCAACTCACAGAGATACACGTTTCCCTTCAGTGATCTGTTTGTTAACACAGTTTTCTGGAAATCTGCTATTAGATATTTCAAAGCGCAATGAAGCCTACGGTGACAAAGGAGTGATCCTCAGATGAAAATTAGAAGGAAGCTTTCTTCGAAACTTCTTGGTGATGTGTGAATTTACCTCACAGAGTTACACTTATGTTTCATGGAGCAGTCCATTAACACTGTCTTTGAGGAACCTGAGAAGGGCTTCTTTCGTTCGCATTGAGGCCTACGATGATAAAGGAAATTTCATCAGTTCAAAACGTGAAAGAAGCTTTCTGAGAAACTTCTTTCTGATCAGTGAGTACATCTCACAGACGTACAACTTAGACCTCAGGAAGCAGTTTGCTAACACTCTTTTCGTGGAAAATGCAAAGTGATATTGGGGAGCCCATAGGGGCCCATGGTGAAAAAGGAAATATCCTCACAGAATAACTAGAGAGAAGCTTTCTGAGAGATTGCTTTCTGATGTGTGACTTCATCACACAGAGTTCCACCCTTCCCTTCTTGGAACAGTTTGCGAACACTGTTGTCGTGGATTCTGCAAAGTGGTATTTGGGAGCACATAGGGGCCGATGGTGAAAAAGGAAGTATCCTCACATAAAAACTAGAGAGAAGCTTTCTGAGAGATTGCTTTCGGATATGTGACTTCATCACACAGAGTTCCACCCTTCCCTTCTTGGAACAGTTTGATAACACTGTTGTGGATTCTGCAAAGTGATATTGGGGATCTCTTAAGGGCCCATGGTGAAAACGGAACTATCCTCCTATAAAAACTAGAGAGAAGTTTTCTGAGAGATTGATTTCTGATGTGTGATTTCATCACACAGAGTTCCACCCTTCCCTTCTTATAACAGTTTGCTAACACTGTTGTCGTGGACTCTGCAAAGTGATATTTGGAAGCTCATTGAGGGCTATGGTGAAAAAGGAAATATCCTCAGATAAAAGGGGAAAGAAGCCTCTGAGAAACTGCATTGCCATGTGTGAATGCAACTCACAGTGTTACACGTTTCTCTTCAGTGATCAGTTTGTTACCACAGTTTTCTGGAAATCTGCAATTAGATACTTCATAGCGCAATGAAGCTTACGGTGAGAAAGGAAATATCCTCAGATGAAAACTACAAAGAAGCTTTCTTAGAAACTTCTTGGAGATGTGTGAATTCAACTCACATAGTTACACTTATGTTTCGTGGAGCAGTCCATTAACACTGTCTTTGAGGAAACTGAGAAAGGATTCTTTGGATCTCATTGAGGCCTACGGTGATAAAGGAAATTTCATCAGTTCAAAACGTGAAAGAAGCTTTCTGAGAAACTTATTTCTGATGAGTGAGTTCATCTCACAGACGTACAACTTAGACCTCAGGAAGCAGTTTGCTAACACTCTTTTCGTGGAAACTGCAAAGTGATATTGGGGAGCCCATACGGGCCATGGTGAAAAAGGAAATATCCTCACAGAATAACTAGAGAGAAGCTTTCTGAGAGATTGCTTTCTCATGTGTGACTTCATCACACAGAGTTCCACCCTTCCCTTCTTGGAACAGTTTGCTAACACTGTTGTCATGAATTCTTCAAAGTGATATTTGGGAGCCCATAGGTGCCCATGGTGAATAAAGAAGTATCCTCACATAAAAACTAGAGAGAAGCTTTCTGACAGATGGTTGTCTGATGTGTGACTTCATCACACAGTGTTCCACCCTTCCCCTCTTGAAACAGTTTGCTAAAAGTGTTGTCGTCGATTGTGCAAAGTTATATTTGGGAGCTCATTGACGCCTATGGTGAAAAAGGAAATATCCTCAGATAAAAACTGGAAAGAAGCTTTCTGAGAAACTGCATTGCCTTGTCTGAATGCAACTCACAGAGATACACCTTTCTCTTCAGTGATCAGTTTGTTAACACAGTTTTCTGGAAATATGCATTTTGATTCTTCAGACTGCAATGAAGCTTACGGTGAGAAAGGAAATATACTCAGATGAAATTATAAAGACGCTTTCTTAGAAACTTCTTGGTGATGTGTGAATTCATCTCACAGGGTTAAACGTATGTTTCGTGGAGGAGTCCATCAACAATGTCTTTGGGGAACTTCAGAAGGGCTTCTTTGGATCGCATTGAGTACTAGGCTGATAAAGGAAATTTCATCATTTCAAAACGTGAAAGAAGCTTTTTGAGAAACTTCTTTCTGATCAGTGAGTTCTTCTCACAGACTTACAACTTAGTCCTCAGGAAGCAGTTTGGTAACACTCTTTTCGTGGAAACTGCAAAGTGATATTTGGGAGCCACCAGGGACCCATGGTGAAAAAGGAAATATCCTCACATAATAACTAGAGAGAGGGTTTCTGAGAGATTGCTTTCTGATGTGTGACTTTATCATACAGAGTTCCACATTTCCCTTTTTGGAACAGTTTGCTAACACTGTTGTCGTGGAGTCTGAGAAGTGATATTCGGGAGGCCATAGGGGCCCATGGTGAGAAAAGAAGTATCCTCACATAATAACTAGAGAGAAGCTTTCTGAGAGATTGCTTTCTGATATGTGACTTCATCACACAGAGTTCCACCCTTCCCTTCCTGGAACACTTTGCTAACACTGTTGTCGTGGATTCTGCAAAGGGATATTTGGGAACTCATTGAGGGCTGTGCTGAAAAAGGAAATACCCTCAGATGAAAACTGGAAAGAAGCCTTATGAGAAACTGCATTGCCATGTGTGAATGCAACTCACAGAGTTACACATTTCTCTTCAGTGATCAGTTTGTTAACACAGTTTTCTGGAAAACTACAATTAGATACTTGATAGCGCAATGAAACTTACGGTGACAAAGGAAATATCCTCAGATGAAAACGAGAAGGAAGCTTTCTTCGAAACTTCTTGGTGATGTGTGAATTCATCTCACAGAGTTACACTCATGTTTCGTGGAGCAGTCCATTAACACTGTCTTTGAGGAACCTGAGAAGGGCTTCTTTGGATTTCATTGACGCCTCCGCTGATAAAGGAAATTTCATCAGTTCAAAACGTGAAAGAAGCTTTCTGAGAAAATTCTTTCTGATCAGTGAGTTCATCTCACAGATTTACAACTTAGACCCAGGAAGGCGTTTGCTAACACTCATTTCGTGGAAACTGCAAAGTGATAATTGGGAGCCCATAGACGCCCAAGGTGAAAAAGGAAGTATACTCACATAAAAACTAGAGAGAAGCTTTCTGAGAGATGGTTTTCTGATGTGTGACCTCATCACACTGTTTTCCACCCTTCCCTTCTTGGAACAGTTTGCTAAAACTGTTGTCGTGGATTCTGCAAAGTGATATTTGGGAGGTCCTTGAGGGTTATGGTGAAAAAGGAAATATCCTCAGATAAAAACTGGAAAGAAGCTTTCTGAGAAACTGCAATGCCTTGTCTGAATGCAACTCACAGAGATACACCTTTCTCTTCAGTGATCAGTTTGTTAATACAGTTTTCTGGAAATATGCATTTAGATTCTTCAGAGCGCAATGAAGCTTACGGTGAGAAAGGAAATATCCTCGGATGAAAACTATAAAGAAACTTTCTTAGAAACTTCTTGGTGATGTGTGAATTCATCTCACAGGGTTACACTTATGTTTCGTGGAGGAGTCCATTAACACTGTCTTTGGGGAACCTGAGAATGGCTTCTTTGGATCGCAATGAGACCTCGGCTGATAAAGGAAATTTCATCATTTCACAACGTGAAAGAAGCTTTTTGAGAAGCTTCGTTCTGATCAGTGAGTTCATCTCACAGACTTACAACTTAGACCTCAGGAAGCAGTTTCCTAACACTCTTTTCGTGGAAACTGCAAAGTGATATTTGGGAGCCCATGGGGGAACATGCTGAAAAAAGAAATATCCTTACATAATAACTAGAGAGAAGCTTTCTGAGAGATTGCTTTCTGATGTGTGACTTCATCACACAGAGTTCCACCCTTCAATTCTTGGAACAATTTACTAACACTCTTGTCATGGATTCCGCAAAATGATATTTGGGAGCTCATTAAGGGCTCTGCTGAAAAAGAAAATATCTTCAGATGAAAAGTGGAAGGAAGCCTTCTGAGAAACTGCATTGCCATGTGTGAATGCAACTCACAGAGTTACTCGTTTCTCTTCAGTTATCATTTTTTAACACAGTTTTCTGGAAATCTGCAATTAGATACTTCATAGCCCAATGAAGCTTACGGTGACAAAGGAAATATTCTGAGATGAAAACTAGAAAGAGGCTTTCTGAGAAACTTCTTGAGGATGTGTGAATTCATCTCACAGAGTTACACTTATGTTTCGTGGAGCAGTCCATTAACACTGTCTTTGAGGAACCTGAGAAGGGCTTCTTTGGATCGCATTGAGTCCTACGGGTATAAAGGAAATTTCATCAGTTCAAAACGTGTAAGAAGCTTTCTGAGAAACTTATCTCTGATCAGTGAGTTTATGTCAGAGACTTACAACATAGACCTCAGGAAGCAGTTTGCTAACACTCGTTTCGTGGAAAATGCAAAGTAATATTTGGGACCCCATAAGGGCCCATGGTGAAAACGGAAATGTCCTCACATAATAACAAGAGAGAAGCTTTCTGAGAGATTGCTTTCTGGTGTTGACTTCATCACACAGAGTTCCACCCTTCCCTTCTTTGAACAGTTTGCTGACACTGTTGTCGTGGATTCTGCAGAGTGATATTTGGAAGCCTATATGGTCCCATGGTGAAAAATGAAGTATCCTCACATAAGAACTAGAGAGAAGCTTTCTGAGAGATTGCTTTCTGATATGTGACTTCATCAAACAGAGTCCCACGCTTCCCTTCTGGGAACAGTTTGCTAACACTGTTGTCGTGGATTCTGCAAATTGATATTTGGGAGATCATTGAGGGCTATGGTGAAAAAAGAAATATCCTCAGATTAAAACTGGAAAGAAGCCTTCGGAGAAACAACATTGCCATGTGTGAATGCAACTCACAGAGTTACACGTTTCTCTTCAGTGATCAGTTTGTTAACACAGTTTTCTGGAAATCTGCAATTAGATACATCATAGCCCAATGAAGCTTACGGTGACAAAGGAAATATCCTCAAATGAAAAGTAGAAAGATGCTTTCTTACAAACTTCTTGGTGATGTGTGAATTCATCTCACAGATTTGAACTTATGTTTCGTGGAGCAGTCCGTTAACACTGTCTTTGGGGAACCTGAGAAGGGCTACTTTGGATCGCATTGAGGCCTACGCTGAAAAAGGACATTTCATTACTTCAAAACGTGAAAGAAGCTGTCTGAGAAACTTCTTTTCGATCAGTGAGTTCATCTCACAGTCTTACACCTTAGACCTCAGGAAGCAGTTTGCTAACACTCTTTTTGTTGAAACTGGAAAGTGATATTTGGGAGCCCCTAGGGGCCCATGGAGAAAAAGGAAATATCCTCACATAATAACAAGAGAGAAGCTTTCTGAGAGATTGCTTTCTGATGTGTGACTTCATCACACAGAGTTCCAAACTTCCCTTCTTGGAACAGTTTGCTAACACTGTTGTCGTGTATTCTGCAAAGTGATATTTGGGAGCACTTAGGGGACGATGGAGAAAAAGGAAGTATACTCACATAAAAATTAGAGAGAAGCATTCTGAGAGATTGCTTTCGGACGTGTGACTTCATCAAACAGAGTTCCTCCCTTCCCTTCTTGGAACAGTTTGCTAACACTGTTTTCGTGAATTCTGCAAAGTGATATTTGGGTGCCCAAAGGGGCCCATGGTGAAAAAGGAAATATCCTCACATAAAAATTAGAGAGAAGCTTTCTGAGAGATTGCTTTCTGATATGTGACTTCATCACACAGAGTTCCACCCGTCCCTTCTTGGAACAGTTTGCTAACACTGTTGTTGTGGAATTTGCATAGTGATATTTGGGAGCTCTTTGAGGACTATGGTGAAAAAGGAATATCCTCAGATTACAACTGGAAAGAAGCCTTCTGAGAAACTGCATTGCCATGTGTGAATGCATCTCACAGAGTTACACGTTTCTCTTCAGTTATCAGTTTTTTAACCCAGTGTTCTGGAACTCTGCAATTAGATACTTCATAGAGCAATGAAGCTTACGGTGACAAATTAAATATCCTCAGATGAAAACTAGAAGGAAGCTTTCTTAGAAACTTCTTGGTGATGTGTGAATTCATCTCACAGAGTTACACTTATGTTTCGCGGAGCAGTCCATTAACACTGTCTTTGAGAATCCTGACAAGGGCTTCTTTTGATCGTTTTGAGGCCTACGCTGATAAAGAAAATTTCATCAGTTCAAAATGTGAAAGAAACTTTCTGAGAAACTTCTTTCTGAACAGTGAATTCATCTAACAAACTTACAACTTAGACCACAGGAAGCAGTTTGCGAACACTCTTTTCGTGGAAACTGCAAAGTGATATTTGGGAGCCCTTAGGGGCCCATGGTGAAAAAGGAAATATCCTCACATAATAACTAGAGAGATTTCTGAGAGATTGCTTTCTGATGTGTAACTTCATCACACAGCGTTCCACCCTACCCTGCTTGCAACAGTTTGCTGTCACTGTTCTCGTGGATTCTGCAGAGTGATATTTGGAAGCCCATATAGGCCCACGGTGAAAAATGAAATATCCTCACCTAAGAACTAGAGAGAAGCTTTCTGAGAGATTGCTTTGTGATATATGACTTCATCACACAGAGTTACACCCTTCCTTTCTAGGAACAGTTTGCTAAGACTGTTGTCGAGGATTCTGCAAAGGGATATTTGGGAGCTCATTGAGCGCTATGGTGAAAAAGGAAATATCCTCAGATTAAAACTGGAAAGAAGCCTTCTGAGAAGCTGCATTGCCATTTGTGAATGCAACTCACCGAGCTACACGTTTCTCTTCAGTGATCAGTTTGTTAACACAGGTTTCTGGAAATCTGCTGTTAGATATTTCATAGCGCAATGAAGCTGACGGAGACAAAGGAAATATCCTCAGATGAAAACTAGAAAGAAGGTTTCCTAGAAACTTCTTGGTGATGTGTGAATTCATCTCACAGAGTTACACTTATGTTTCATGGAGCAGTCCATTAACACTGTCTTTGAGGATCCTAAGAAAGGCTTCTTTAGATCACGCTGCGGCCTACGCTGAAAAAAGGAAATATCATCAGTTCAAAACGTGAAAGAAGCTTTCTGAGAAACTTCTTTCTGATCAGTGAGTTCATTTCACAGACTTACAACTTAGACCTCAGAAAGCAGTTTGCTAACACTCTTTTCATGGAACCTGCAAAGTGATATTTGGGAGCCCATAGGGACCCATGGTTCAAAAGGAAATACCCTCACATAATAACTAGAGAGAAGCATTCTGAGAGATTGCTTTCTGATGTGGAACTTCGACAAACAGATTTCCACGCTTCCCTTCTTTAAACAGTATGCTAACACTGTTGTCGTGGATTCTGCAAAGTGATATTTGGGAGCCCTTAGGGGCCCATGGTGAAAAAAGAAGTATCCTCACATAATAACTAGAGAGAAGCTTTCTGAGAGATTTCTTTCTAATGTGTGACATCATCAAACAGAATTTCCCCCTTCACTTCTTGGAACAGTTTACTAACACTGTTGTCGTGGATTCTGCGAATTGATATTTGGGACCTAATTGAGGGCTACGGTGAAAAAGGAAATATCCTCAGATTAAAACTGGAAAGAAGCCTTCTGAGAAACGGCATTACCATGTGTGAATGCAACTCACAGAGTTACACGTTTCCCTTCAGTTATCAGTTTGGTAACACAGTTTTCTGGAAATCTGCAATTAGATACTTCATAGCACAATGAAGCTTACGGTTGCAAAGGATATATCCTCAGATGAAAACTAGAAAGAAATTTTCTTAGAAACTTCTTGGTGATGCGTGAATTCATCGCACAGAGTTACACTTATGTTTCGTGGAGCAGTCCATTAACACTTTCTTTGAAACCTGAGAAGGGCTTCTTTGGATCGCTTTGAGGCCTACGCTGATAAAGGAAACTTCATCAGTTCAAGACGTGAAAGAATCTTTCTGAGAAACATCTTTCTGATCAGTGAGTTCGTCTCACAGACTTACAACTTAGATCTCAGGAAGCAGTTTGCTAACAGTCTTTTCGCGGAAACCGCAAAGTGATATTTGGGAGCCCATAGTGGACCATGTTGAAAAAGGCAATATCCTCACATAATAAGTAGAGAAAAGCTTTCTGAGAGATTGCTTTCTTATGTGTGACTTCATCACACAGAGTTCCACCCTTCTCTTCTTGGAACACTTTGCTAACACTGTTGTCGTGAGTTCTGCAAAGTGATATTTGGGAGCCCCTAGGGGCCCATGGTGAAAAAGGAAGTATCCTCACATCAAAAATAGAGAGAAGCTTTCTGAGAGTTTTCTTTCTGATGTGTGACTTCATCACACAGCGTTCCACTCTTCCCTTCTTGGAACAGTTTGCTGACACTGTTGTTGTGGAGTCTGCAAAGTGATATTCTGGAGCTCATTGAGGGCTGTGGTGAAAAAGGAAATATCCTCATTTTATTACTGGAAAGAAGACTTCTGAGAAACTGCATTGTCGTGTATGAATGCAACTCACAGAGTAACACGTTTCTCTTCAGTGATTGGTTTGTTAAACACAGTTTTCTGGAAATCTGCAATTAGATACTTCATAGCGCAATGAAGCTTACGGTGACAAAGGAAATATCCACAGATGAAAACTAGAAAGAAGCTTTCTTAGAAACTTATTGGTGATGTGTGTATTCATCTCACAGAGTTACACTTATCTTTCGTGGAGCAGTCCATTAACACTGTCTTTGAGGAAACTGTGAAGGGCTTTTTTGGATCGCATTGAGGCCTACGCGGATAAAGGACATTTCATCAGTTCAAAACGTGAAGTAAGCTTTCTGAGAAACTTCTTTCTGATCAGTGAGTTCATTTCACAGACGTACAAATTAGATCTCAGGAAGCAGTTTGCTAACACTCTTTTCGTGGAAAATGCAAAGTGATATTTGGGAGCCCAAAGGGGCCCATGGTGAAAAAGGAAGTATCCTCACATAATAACTAGGGAGAAGCTTTCTGAGAGATTGATTTCCAATGTGTGACTTTATCACACAGAGTTTCACCCTTCCCTTCTTGGAACAGTATGCTAACACTGTTGTGGATTCTGCAACGTGATATTAGGGAGCCCGTAGGGCCCCAGGGTGAAAAAAGAAGTATCCTCACATAATAACTGGAGAGAAGCTTTCTGAGAGGTTGCTTTGTGATGTGTGACTTCATCACACAGCGTTCCACCCTTCCCTTCTTGGAACATTTTGCTAACACTGTTGTCGTGGATTCTCCCATGTGATATTTGGGAGCCCATGGGGCCCATGTTGAAAAAGGAAGTATCCTCAAATAATAACTAGAGGGAAGATTTCTGAGAGATTGCTTTCCAATATGTGACTTCATCACACAGAGTTCCACCTTTCCTTTCTTGAAACAGTTTGCTAACACAGTTGTGGTTTAATTCTGCAAAGTGATATCTGGGAGCCCATGGGGGCCCACGGTGGAAATGGAAGCATCCTCACATAATAACTAGAGAGAAGCTTTCTGAGAGATTGCTTTCTGATGTGTGACTTCATCACACAGGGTTCCAGACGTCCCTTCTGGGAACTCTTTGCTAACACTGTTTTCTTGGATTCTGTAAAATGATATTTGGGAGCCCATGGTGGCCCATGGTGAAAAAGGAAGTATCCTCACATAATAACTAGAGAGAAGCTTTCTGAGAGATTGCTTTCAGATATGTGACTTCATCACACAGAGTTCCACCCTTCCCTATTTGGAACAGTTTGCTAGCACTGTTGTCGTGGATTCTGCAAAGTGATATGTGGGAGCTCATTGAGGGCTGTGGTGAAAAAGGAAATATCCTCAGATTAAAAGTGGAAAGAAGCCTTCTGAGAAACTGCATTGCTGTGTGTGAACTCAACTCACAGAGTTTCATGTTTGTCTTCAGTGATCAGTTTGTTGACATAGTTTTCTGAAAATCTGCAATTAGATAATACAATGCACAAAGAAGCTTTCAGTGACAAAGGAAATATCCTCAGATGAAAACTAGAAAGAAGCTTTCTTAGACACTTCTTAGTGATGTGTGAATTCATACCTCAGAGTTACACTTATGTTTCTTGGAGCAGTCAATTAACACTGTCTTTGAGGAACCTGAGAAGGCCTTCTTTGGATCACATTGAGGCCTACGCTGATAAAGGAATTTTCTTCAGTTCAAAACGTGAAAGAATCTTTCTGAGAAAATTCTTTCTCATCAGTGAGTTCATCTCACAGACCTACAACTTAGACCTCAGGAGGGAGTTTGCTAACAATCTTTTCGTGGAAACTACAAAGTGATATTTGGTAGCCCATAAGGGCCCATGGTGAAAAAGGAAATATCCTCACATAGTAACTATAGAGGAGCTTTCTGAGAGATTGCTCTCTGATGTGTGACTTCACCACACAGAGTTCCACCCTTCCCTTCTTGGAACAGTTTGCTAACACTGTTGTCATTGGTCCTGCAAAGTGTTATTTGGGAGCTCATTGAGGGCTATCGTGAGAAAGGAATTATCCTCAGATTAAAACTGGAAAGAAGCCTTCTGGAAACTGCATTGCCATGTGTGAATGCAACTCACAGAGTTACACTTTTCTCTTCAGTGATGAGTTTGTTAACACATTTTTCTGGAAATCTGCTATGAGATAATTCATAGCGCAATGAAGCTTACGGAGACAACGGAAATATCCTCAGATGAAAACTAGAAAGATGCTTTCATAGAAACTTCTTGGTGATGTGTGAATTCATCTCACAGAGTTCCACTTATGTTTCGTGGAGCAGTTCATTAACACTGTCTTTGAGGAACCTGAGAAGGGCTTCTTTGGATCGCATTGAGGCTCTCCTTGATAAAGGAAATTTCATCAGTTCAAAACGTGAAAGAAGCTTTCTGAGAAACTTCTTTCTGAGCAGTAGGTTCATCTCACAGACTTACACCTTCGACCTCAGGAAGCAGTATCCTAACACTCTTTTCGTGGAAACTGCAAAGTGCCATTTGGGAGCCCACAGGGGCCCACGGCGAAAAAGGAAATATCCTCACATAATAACTAGAGAGAAGCTTTCTGAGAGATTGCTTTCTGATATGTGACTTCATCACACAGAGTTCCACCCTTCCCTTCTTGGAACAGTTTGCTAACACTATTGTCGTGGATTCTGCAAAGTGATATTTGGGAGCCCATAGGGGCCCATGTTGAAAAAGGAAGTATCCTCACATAAAAACTAAAGAGAAGCTTCCTGAGAGATTGCTTTCTGATAAGTGACTTCATCAAACAGAGTTCCACCCTTCCATTCTTAGAGCAGTTTTCCAGCACTGTTGTCGTGGATTCAGCAAAGTGATCTTTCGGAGCTCATTGAGGGCTATGGTGAAAAAGGAAATATCCTCATATTAAAACTGGAAAGAAGCCTTCTGATAAACTGCTTTACCATGTGTGAATGCAACTCACAGAGTTACATGTTTCTCTTCAGTGATCAGTTCGTTAACACAGTTTTTTTGAAATCTGCAATTAGATACTTCATAGGGCAATGAAGCTTATGGTGACAAAGGAAATATCCTCAGATGAAAACTAGAAAGAGGCATTCATAGAAACTTATTGATGATTTGTGAATTCATCTCACAGAGTTACACTTATGTTTCGTTGAGCAGTCCATTAACACTGTCTTTGAGGAACCTGAAGAGGGCTTCTTTGGATCGCATGGAGGCCTCCGATGATAAAGGACATTTCATCAGTTCAAAACGTGAAAGAAGCTTTCTGTAAAACTTCTTTCTGATCATTGAGTTCTTCTCACAGACTAACAACTTAGAACTCAGGAAGCAGTTTGCTAACACTCTTTTCGTGGAAACTGCAAAGTGATATTTGGGAGCCCATTGGGGCCCATGTTGAAAAAGGAAATATCCTCATATAATAACTAGAGAGAAGCTTTCTGAGAGATGGCTTTCTGATGTGTGATTTCATCACACAGAGTTCCACCCTTCCCTTCTTGGAACTGTTTGCTAACACTGTTGTCATGGATACTGCAAAATGATATTTGGGAGCCCTTAGGGGCCCATGTGAAAAAGGAAGTATCCTCCCATAAAAACCAGAGAGAAGGTTTCTGAGAGATTGATTTCTGATATGTGAATTCATCACACAGAGTTCCACCCTTCCCTTCTTGGAACAGTTTGCTAACACTGTTGTCATGGATTCTGCAAAGTGATATTTGGGATAACTTAGGGGCCCATGGTGAAAAAGGAAGTATCCTCACACAAAAAGTAGAGAGAAGCTTTCTGAGAGATTGCTTTCTGGTATGTGACATCATCACACAGAGTTCCACCCTTCCCTTCTTCGAATCGTTTGATAACACTGTTATCGTGGATTCTGCAAAGTGATATTTGGGAGCTCATTGAGGGCTATGGTGAAAAAGGAAATATCCTCACATAATAACTAGAGAGAGTTTCCTGAGAGATTCCTTTCTTACGTGTGACTTCATCACAGAGAGTAGCACCCTTCCTTTCTTTGAATAGTTTGCTAACACTGTTGTCGTGCATTCTGCAAAGTGATATTTCGGAGCCCATAAGGGCCCATGGTGAAAAAGGAAGTATCCTCACATAAAAACTAGAGAGAAGCCTTCTGAGAGATTGCTTTCTGATGTGTGAATTCATCACACAGAATTCCACCCTTCCCTTGTTGGAACAGTTGCTAACACTGTTGTCGTGGATTCTGCAAAGTGATATTTGGGAGCCAATAGGGACCCATGGTGAAAACAGAAGTATCCTCACATAATAACTAGAGAGAAGCTTTCTGAGACATTGCTTTCCGATGTGTGACTTCATCACACAGAGTTCCACCCTTCCCTTCTTGGAACAGCTTGCTAATGCTGTAGTCATGGATTCTGCAAAGTGATATTTGGGAGCTCATTGAGGCCTATGGTGAAAAAGGAAATATATTCAGATTAAAACTGGAAAGAAGAATTCTGAGAAACTGCATTGAAATGAGTGAATGCAACTCACAGAGTTACACGTTTTTCTTCAGTGATCAGTTTGTTAACACAGTTTTCTGGAAATCTGCAATGAGATACTTCATAGCACAATGAAGCCTACGGTGACAAAGGAAATATCCTCAGATGAAAACTAGAAAGAAGCTTTCTCAGAAAGTTCTTGGTGATGGCTGAATTCATCTCACAGAGTTACACTTATGTTTCGTGGAGCAGTCCATTATCACTGTCTTTGCGGATCCTGAGAAGGGCTTCTTTGGATCACATGGAGGCCTACGCTGATAAAAGAAATTTCATCAGTTCAAAACGTGAAAGTAGCTTTCTGGGAAACTTGTTTCTAATCAGTGAGTTCATCTCACAGGCTTACAACTTAGACCTCAGGAAGCAGTTTGCTAACACTCTTTTCGTGGAAACTGCAACGTGATATTTGGGAGCCCATAGGGGCCCATGGTGAAAAAGGAAATATCCTCACATAATAACTAGAGAGAAGCTTTATGAGAGATTGCTTTCTGATGTGTGACTTCATCACACAGAGTTCCACCCTTCCCTTCTAGGATCAGTTTGCTAACACTGTTGTCGTGGATTCTGCCAAGTGATATTTGGGAGCTCAGTGAGGGCTATGGTGAAAAAGGAAATATCCCCAGATTAAAAGTGGAAAGAAGCCCTCTGAGAAACTGCATTGCCATGTGTGAATGCAACTCACAGAGTTACAGGTTTCTCTTCAATGTGAGTTTGTTAACACAGTTTTGTGGAAATCTGCAATTAGATACTTCATAGCACAATGAAGCTTATGGTGACAAAGGAAATATCCTCAGATGAAAAGTAGAACGAAGCTTTCTGAGAAACTTCTTGGTGATGTGTGAATTCATCTCACAGAGTTACACATACGTTTCGTGGAAGAATACATTAACACTGTTTTGAGGAACCCGAGAAGGGCTTCTTTGAATCACATTGAGGCCTTCGATGATAAAAGAAATTTCATCAGTTCAAAACGTGAAAGAAGCTTTCTGATAAACTTGTTTCTGATCAGTGAGTTCATCTCACACACTTACAACTTAGACCTCAGGAAGCAGTTTGCTAACACTCTTTTCGTGGAAAATGCAAAGTGAAATTTGGGAGCCCATGGGGGCCCATGGTGAAAAAGGAAATATCCTCACATAATAAGTAGAGAGAAGGTTTTAGAGAGATTGCTTTCAGATGTGTAACTTCATCACAAAGAGTTCCCTTGTTCCCTTCTTGGAAGAGTTTGCTAAAACTGTTGTCGTGGATTCTGCAAAGTGATATTTGGGAGCCCATTTTGGCCCATGGTGAAAAACGAAGTATCCTCACATAAAAACTAGAGAGAAGCTTTCTGAGAGATTGCTGTCGGAAATGTGACTTCATCACACAGATTTCCACCCTTCCCTTCTTGGAACAGTTTGCTAACACTGTTGTCGTGGATTCTGCAAAGAGATGTTTGGGAGCTCATTGAGGGCTATGGTGAGAAAGGAAACATCCTCAGATTAAAACTGGAAAGAAGAATTCTGAGGAACTGCATTGCCATGTGTGAATGCACCTCACAGAGTTAAACGTTTCTTTTCAGTGATCAGTTTGTTAACACAGTTTTCTGGAAATCTGCAATTAGATGCTTCATAGCGCAATGAAGCTTATGCTGACAAAGGTAATATCCTCAGATGAAAACTAGAGAGAAGCTTTCTTAGAAACTTCTTGGTGATGTGTGAATTCATCTCACAGAGTTACACTTATCTTTCATGGAGGAGTCCATTAACACTGCCTTTGAGGAAACTGAGAAGTGATTCTTATGATTGCATTGAGGCCTACACTGATAAAGGTAATTTCATCAGTTCAAAACGTGAAAGAAGCTTTCTGAGAAACTTCTTTCTGAACTGTGAGTTCATCTCACAGACTTAAAACTTGGACCTCAGGAAGCAGTTTGCTAACGCTCTTTTCGTGGAAACTGCAAAGTGATATTTGGGAGCCAGTAGGGTTCCATGGTGAAAAAGCAAATAACCTCACATAATAACTAGAGAGAAGCTTTCTGAGACATTGCTTTCTGATGTGTGCCTTCATCACACATAGTTCCACATTTCCGTTCTGGGAAGAGTTTGCTAACCCCGTTGTCGTGGATTCTGCAAAGTGATATTTGGGAGCCCATGGGGGCCCATGGTGAAAAAGGAAATATCCTCACATAATAACTAGAGAAAAGCATTCTGAGAGATTGCTTTCTGATGTGTGACTTCATCACACAGTTTTCCACCCTTCCCATCTTGGAACAGTTTGCTAACACTTTTGTCGTGGATTCTGCAAAGTGATATTTGGGAGCTCATTGAGGGCTACGGTTAAAAAGGAAATATCGCCAGATTAAAAATGGAAAGAAGCCTTCTGAGAAACTGCATTGCCATGTGTGAATGCAACTCACAGAGTTACACGTTTCCCTTCAGTGATCACTTTGTTAACACAGTTTTCTGGAAATCTGCAAGTAGATACTTCTTGAGCGCAATGAAGCTTACGGTTACAAAGGAAATATCCTCAGAGGATAACTAGAAAGAATCTTTCTTAGAAACTTCTTGGTGATGTGTGAATTCATCTCACAGAGTTACACTTCTGTGTCGTGGAGCATCCATTAACACTGTCTTTGAGGAACCTGAGAAGGGCTTCTTTGGATCGCATTGAGACCTAGGCTGATAAAGGAAGTTTAATCAGTTCAAAACTTGAAAGAAGCTTTCTGAGAAACTTCTTTCTGATCTGTGAGTTCATCCCACAGACTTACAACTTAGAGAATGCACTTTGCTAACACTCTTTTCGTGGAAACTGCAAAGTGATATTTGGGAGCCCATAGGGGCCCATGGTGAAAAAGGAAATATCTTCACATAATAACTAGAGAGAAGCTTTCTGAGAAATTGCTTTCTGATGTGTGACTTCATCACACATAGTTCCACCCTTCCCTTCCTGGAACACTTTGCTAACACTGTTGTCCTGGATTCTGCAAAGTGATATTTGGGAGCCCTTTGGGGCCCAGGGTGAAAAAGGAAGCATCCTCACATAAAAACTAGAGAGAAGATTTCTGAGAGATTGCTTTCTGATGTGTGACTTCATCACACAGAGTTCCACCCTTCCCTTCTTGGAACAGTTTGCTAACACTGTTGTCGTGGATTCTGCAACGTGATATTTGGGAGTTCATTGAGGGCTACGGTGAAAATGGAAATATACTCAGCTTAAAAGTGGAAATAAGCCTTCTGAGACACTGCATTGCCATGTGTGAATGCAACTCACAGAGTTACACGTTTCTCTTCAGTGATCATTTTGTTAACACAGTTTTCCGGAAATCTGCTATTAGATAGTTCATAGCGCAATGAAGCTTACGGTGAGAAAGGAAAAATACTCAGATGAAAACTAGAAAGAAGCTTTCGTAGAAACTTCTTGGTGATGTGTGAATACATCTCACAGACTTACACTTATGTTTCGTGGAGCAGTCCATTAACACTCTCTTTGAGGAAACTGAGAAGGGCTTCTTTTGATCGCATTGAGGCCTACGTTGATAAAGGAAATTTCATCAGTTCAAAACGTGAAAGAAGCTTTCTGAGAAACTTCTTTCTGATCAGTGAGTTCATCTCACAGACTTAAAACTTAGACCTCAGGAAGCAGTTTGCTAACACTCCTTTCGTGTATTTTGCAAAGTGATATTTGGGAGCCCTTAGGGGGCCATGGTGGAAAAGGAAATATCCTCACATAATAACTAGAGAGAAGCTTTCTGAGAGATTGCTTTCTGATGTGTGAATTCACCACACAGATTTCCACCCTTCCCTTCTTGGAACAGTTTCCTAACACTGTTGTCGTGGATCCTGCAATGTGATATTTGGGAGCCTACGGGGCGCATGTTGAAAATGGAAGTATCCTCACATAAAAACTAGAGAGAAGCTTCCTGAGAGATTGCTTTCTGATGTGTAACTTCATCACACAGAGTTCCACATTTCCCTTTTTTGAACGGTTTGCTAACACTGTTGTCGTGGATTCTGCAAAGTGATATTTGGGAGCTCATTGAGGGCTATGGTGAAAAAGGAAAAATCCTCAGATTAAAATTGGAAAAAAGCCTTCTGAGAAACTGCATTGCGATGTGTGAATGCAACTCACTGAGTTACATTTTTCTCTTCAGTGATCAGTTTGTTAACACAATTCTGTGGAAATCTGCAATTAGATACTTCGTAGCGTAATGAAGCTTACGGTGACAAAGGAAATATCTTCAGATGAGAACGAGAAAGAAGCTTTCTTAGAAACTTCTTGGTGATGTGTGAATTCACCTCACAGAGCTACACTTAGGTTTCGTGGAGGAGTCCATTATCACTGTCTTTGAGGAACCTGAGAAGGGTATCTTTGGATCGCATTGAGACCTAGGCTGATAAAGGAAATTTCATCAGTTCAAAACTTGAAAGAAGCTTTCTGAGAAACTTCTTTCTGATCAGTGAGTTCATCCCACAGACTTACAAATTAGAGAATGCACTTTGCTAACACTCTTTTCGTGGAAACTGCAAAGTGATATTTGGGAGTCCATAGGGGCCCATGGTGAAAAAGGAAATATCCTCACATAGTAACTAGAGAGAAGCTTTCTGAGAAATTGCTTTCTGATGTGTGACTTCATCACACAGAGTTCCACCCTTCCCTTCTTGGAACACTTTGCTAACACTGTTGTCCTGGATTCTGCAAATTGATATTTGGGAGCTCATTGAGGGCTATGGTGAAAAAGGAAATATTCTCAGATTAAAAATAGAAAGAAGCCTTCTGAGAAACTGCATTGCCATGTGTGAATGCAACTCACAGAGTTACACGTTTCTCTTCAGTGATCAGTTTGTTAATACCGTTTTCTGGAAATCTGCAATTAGATAGTTCATTGCGCAATGAAGCTTACGGTGACAAAGGAAATATCCTCAGAGGAAAACTAGAAAGAAGCTTTCTTAGAAACTTCTTGGTGATGTGTGAATTCATCTCACAGAGTTACACTTATTTTTCGTGGAGCTGTCCATTAAGACTGTCTTTGAGGAACCTGAGAAGGGCTTCTTTGGATCGCATTGAGGCCTACGCTGATAAAGGAAATTTCTTCAGTTCATAACGTGAAAGAAGCTTTCTGAGAAACTTCTTTGTGGTCAATGAGTTCGTCTCACAGACTTACACCTTAGACCTCAGGACGCACTTTGCTAACACTCTTTTCGTGGAAACTGAAAAAGTGATATATGGGAGCCCATAGGGGCCTATGGTGAAAAAGGAAATACCCTCACATAATAACTAGTGAAAAGCTTTCTTAGAGATTGCTTTCTGATGTGTGACTATATCACACAGAGTTCCACCCTTCCCTTCTTAGAACAATTTGCTAACACTGTTGTCGTGGATTCTGCAAGGTGACATTTGGGAGCCCCTAGGGGCCCATGGTGAAAAAGGAAGTATCCTCACATAATAACTAGAGAGAAGCTTATTGAGAGATTGCTTTCTGATATTTGACTTCATTACACAGAGTTCCACCCTTCCCTTCTTGGAACATTTTGTAACACTGTTGTCATGGATTCTGCAAAGTGATATTTGGGAACTCATTCAGGGCTATGGTGAAAAAGGAAATATCCTCAGATTAAAACTGGAAGGAAGCCTTCTGAGAAACTGCATTGCCATGTGTGAATGCAACTTACAGAATTACACGTTCCTCTTCAGTGATCAGTTTGTTAACACAGTTTTCTGGAAATCTGCAATTAGATACTTCATAGTGAAATGAAGCTTACGGTGACAAAGGAAATATCCTCAGATGAAAACTAGAAGGAAGCTTTCTAGAAACGTCTCGGTGACGTGTGAATTCATCTCACAGAGTTACACTAATGTTTCTTGGGGCAGTCCATTAACACTGTCTTTGAGGAACCTGAGAAGGGCTTCTTTGGATTGCATTTAGGCCTACGTTGATAAAGGAAATTTCATCAGTTCAAAACTGAAAGAAGCTTTCTGAGAAACTTCTCTCTGATCATTGTGTTCACCTCACAGACTTACAACTTAGACCTCAGGAAGCAGTTTGCTAACACTCTCTTCGTGCAGACCGAAAAGTGATATTTAGGAGCCCATAGGGGCCCATGGTGAAAAAGGAAATGTCATCAGATAATAACTAGAGAGGAGCTTTCTAAGAGATTGCTTTCTGATGTGTGACTTCATCACACAGAGCTCCACCCTTCCCTTCTTGGAACAGTTGGCTAACACTGTTGTCGTGTATTCTGCAAAGTGATATTTGGGAGCCCATATGGGCCCAGGGTGAAAAAGGAAGTATCCTCACATAAATACTCGAGAGAAGCTTTCTGAGAGATTGCTTTCTGATGTGATACTTCATCACACAGAATTCCACCCTTCCCTTCTTGGAATAGATTGCGAACACTGTTGTCGTGGATTCTGCTAAGTGATATTTGGGAGGTCATTGAGGGCTATGGTGAAAAAGGAAATATCCTCAGATTAAACCTGGAAAGAAGCTTTCTGAGAGACTGCATTGCCATGTGTGAATGCAACTCACAGAGTTACACGTTCCTCTTCAGTGATCAGTTTGTTAACTCAGTTTTCTGGAAATCTGCAATGAGATCCATGATAGCGTAATTAAGCTTATATTGACAAAGGAAATATCCTCAGATGAAAACTAGAAAGAAGTTTTCTGAGAAACTTCTTGGTGATGTGTGAATTCATCTCACAGAGTTACACTTATGTTTCGTGGAGCAGTCCGTTAACACTGTCTTTGAGGAACCTGAGAAGGGCTTCTTTGGATCGCATTGAGGCCTACGTTGATAAAGGAAATTTCATCAATTCAAAATCTGAAAGAAGCTTTCTGTGAAACTTCTTTCTGATCAGTGCGTTCATCTCACAGACTTACAACTTAGTCCTCAGGAAGCAGTTTGCTAACACTCTTTTCGTGGAAACTGCAAAGTGATACTTGGGAACTTGTAGGGGCCCAGGGTGAAAAAGGAAATATCCTCACATAACATCTAGAGAAGCTTTCTGAGAGATTGCTTTCTGATGAGTGACTTAATCACACAGAGTTCCTCCCTTACCTTCTTGGAACAGTTTGCTAACAGTGTTGTCGTGGATTCTCCAAAGTGATATTTGGGAGCCCATAGGGGCCCATGGTGAAAAAAGAAGTATCCTCACCTAAATACGAGAGAGAATCTTTCTGAGAGATTGCTTTCCGATTTGTGACTTCATCACACAGAGTTGCACCTTTCCCTTCTTGGAACAGTTTGCTACCACTGTTGTCGTGGATTCTGCAAAATGACATTTGGGAGCTCATTGAGGGAATATGGTGAAAAAGGAAATATCCTCAGATTAAAACTGGAAAGAAGCCTTCTGAGAAACTGCATTGCCATGTGGGAATGCAACTCAGAGTGTTACACGTTTCTCTTTAGTGATCAGTTTGTTAACACAGTTTTCTGGAAATCTGTAATTAGATACTTCATAGCGCAATGAAACTTACGGTGACAAAGGATATATCCACAGATGAAAACTAGAAAGAAGCTTTCTTAGAAAATTTTGGTGATGTGTGAATTCATCTCACAGAGTTACACTTCTGTGTCGTGGAGAAACCATTAACACTGTCTTTGAGGAACCTGAGAAGGGCTTCCTTGGATCGCATTGAGACCTAGGCTGATAAAGGAAGTTTAATCAGTTCAAACCTTCAAAGAAGCTTTCTGAGAAACTTCTTTCTGATCTGTGAGTTCATCCCACAGACTTACAACTTAGAGAATGCACTTTGCTAACACTCTTTTCGTGGAAACTGCAAAGTGATATTTGGGAGCCCATAGGGGCCCATGGTGAAAAAGGAAATATCTTCACATAATAACTAGAGAGAAGCTTTCTGAGAAATTGCTTTCTGATGTGTGACTTCATCACACATAGTTCCACCCTTCCCTTCCTGGAACACTTTGCTAACACTGTTGTCCTGGATTCTGCAAAGTGATATTTGGGAGCCCTTTGGGGCCCAGGGTGAAAAAGGAAGCATCCTCACATAAAAACTAGAGAGAAGATTTCTGAGAGATTGCTTTCTGATGTGTGACTTCATCACACAGAGTTCCACCCTTCCCTTCTTGGAACAGTTTGCTAACACTGATGTCGTGGATTCTGCAAAGTGATATTTGGGAGCCCTTGGGACCTATGGTGAAAAGGAAGTATCCTCACATAAAAACTAGAGAGAAGCATTCTGAGGGATTGTTTTCTGATGTGTGACTTCATCACACACAGTTCCACCCTTCCCTTCTTGGAACAGTTTGCTAACACTGTTGTAGTGGATTCTGCAAAGTGATGTTTCGGAGCCCTTAGGGGCCTATGGTGAAAAGGAAGTATCCTCACATAAAAACTAGAGAGAAGCATTCTGAGGGATTGTTTTCTGATGTGTGACTTCATTACCCAGAGTTCCACCCGTCTCTTCTTGGAACAGTTTGCTAACACTGATGTCGTGGATTCTGCAAAGTGATATTTGGGAGCCCTTAGGGGCCTATGGTGATAAGGAAGTATCCTCACATAAAAACTAGAGAGAATCTTTCTGAGAGATTGCTTTCGGATATGTGACTTCATCACACAGAGTTCAACCCTTCACTTCTTATAACAGTTTGCTAACACTGTTGTCGTGGATTCTGCAATCTGATATTTGGGAGCTCATTGAGTACTATGTTGAAAAAGGAAATATCCTCAGATTAAAACTGGACAGAAGCCTTCTGAGAAACTGCATCGCCATGTGTGAATGCAACTCAGAGAGTACACGTTTCTCTTCAGAGATCTGTTTGTTAACACAGTTTTCTGGAAACCTGCAATTAGATACTTCATAGCGCAAAGAAGCTTACTGTGACAAAGGAAATACCCTCAGATGAAAACTAGAAAGAATCTTTCTTAGAAACTTCTTGGTGATGAGTGAATTCATCTCACAGAGTTATAATTATGTTTCGTGGAGCAGTCCATTAACACTGTCTTTGAGGAACCTGAGAAGGGCTTCTTTGGATCTCATTGAGACCTACGCTGATAAAGGAAATTTCATCAGTTCAAAACGTGAAAGAAGCTTTCTGAGAAACTGCTTTCTGATCAATGAGTTCATTTCACAGACTTACAACTTAGACCTCAGGAAGCAGTTTGCTAACACTGTTGTGGTGGATTCTGCCAAGTGACATATGGGAGCCCACAGGGGCCCATGGTGAAAAAGGAAGTATCCTCACATAAAAACTAGAGAGAAGCTTTCTGAGAGATTGCTTTCGGATATGTGACTTCACGACACAGAGTTCCACCTTTCCCTTCTTGGAACAGATTGCTAACACTGTTGTGGTGGATTCTGCAAAGTGATATTTGGGAGCCTATAGGGGCCCGTGGTGGGAAAGGAAGTATCCTCACATAAAAACTAGAGAGAAGCTTTCTGAGAGATTGCTTTCTGATGTTTGAGTTCATCACACAGAGTTCCACACTTCCCTTCTTGGAACAGTGCGCTAACACTGTTGTCGTGGATTCTGCAAAGTGATATTTGGGAGGTCACTGAGGGGTATGGTGAAAAAGGTAATATCCTAATATTAAAACTGGAAAGAAGCCTTCTGACAAACTGCATTGCCATGTGTGAATGCAACTCACAGAGATACTTGTTTCTCTTCAGTGATCAGTTTGTTAACACAGTTTTCTGGAAATCTACAATATGATACTCCATAGTGAAATGAAGCTTACGGTGACAAAGGAAATATCCTCAGATGAAAACTAGAAAGAAGCTTTCTTAGAAACTTCTTGGTGATGTGGAATTCATCTCACAGAGTTACACTTATGTTTCGTGGAGCAGTCCATTAACACTGTCTTTGAGGAACCTGAGAAGGTCTTCTTTGGATTGCTTTGAGGCCTATGCTGATAAAGGAAATTTCATCCCTTCAAAACGTGAAAGATGCTTTCTGAGAAACTTCTTTCTGATCAGAGAGTTCATCTCCCAGACTTACAACTTCGACCTCAGGGAGTAGTTTGCTAACACTCTTTTCCTGGAAACTGCAAAGTGATATTTGGTAGCCCTAGAGCCCATTGTGAAAAAGGAAATATCTTCACATTATAACGAGAGAGAAGTTTTCTGAGAGATTGCTTTCTGATGTGTGCCTTCATCACACAGATTTCCACCCTTCCTTTCTTGGAACAGTTTGCTAACACTGTTGTCGTGGATGCTGCTAAGTGATATTTGGGAGCCCATAGGGGCCCATGGTGAAAAAGGAAGTATCCTCATATAATAACTAGAGAGAAGCTTTCTGAAGGACTGCTGTCCAATATGTGACTTCACCACACAGAGTTCCACCCTTCCCTTCTTGGAACAGTTTGCTAACACTGTTGTCATGGATGCTGCAAAGTGATATTTGGGAACCCATAGGGGCCCATGGTGAAAAAAGAAGTATCCTCACATAAGAACTAGAGAGAAGCTTTCTGAGAGATTGCTTTCCGATATGTGACTTTATCAAACAGAGTTCCACCCTTCCCTTCTTGGAACAGTTTGTTAACACTGTTGACGTGGATTCTGCAAAGTGATATTTGGGAGCCCATTGAGGGCTATGGTGAAAAAGGAAATATCCTCAGATTTAAACTGGAAAGAAGCCCTCTGAGAAAGTGCATTGCCGTGTGTTAATTCAACTCAAAGAGTTACACGTTTCTCTTCAGTGATCAGTTAGTTAACTCAGTTTTCTGGAAATCTGCAGATATATAATCCATAGCGCAGTGAATCTTATGGTGACAATGGGAATATCCTCAAAAGAAAACGAGAAAGAAACTTTCCTGGAAATTTCTAGGTGATGTATGAATTCATCTCACAGAGTTACACTTATGTTTCGTGGAGCAGTCCATTTACACCGTCTTTGAAGAAACTGAGTAGGGCTTCTTTGGATCACAATGAGGCCAACATTGATAAAGGAAGTTTCGTCCGTTCAAAACGTGAAAGAAGCTTTCTGAGAAACTTCTTCTGATCAGTGAGTTCATCTCACAGACCTACAACGTAGAACTCAGTAAGCAGATTGCTAACACTCTTTTCGTGGAAACTGCAAAGTGATATTGGGGAGCCCATAGGGGCCCAAGGTGAAAAAGGAAATATCCTTACATAATAACTAGAGAGAAGCTTTCTGAGAGATTGCTTTCTGATGTGTGAGTTCATCGCACAGAGTTCCACCCTTCCCTTCTTGGGATAGATTGCTAACACTCTTGTCGTGGATTCCACAAAGTGATATTTGGGAGCTCATTAAGGGCTCTGGTGAAAAAGGAAATATCTGCAGTTTAAAGTGGAAAGAAGCCTTCTGAGAAACTGCATTGCCATGTGTGAATGCAACTCACAGTTACTCGTTTCTCTTCAGTGATCCTTTTTTTAACACAGTTTTCTGGAAATCTGCAATTAGATGCTTCATAGGGCAATGAAGATTACGGTGACAAAGGAAATATCCTCAGATGAAAACAAGAAAGAAGCCTTCTTAGAAAATTCTTGATGATGTGTGAATTCATCTCAAAGAGTTACACTTATGTTTCTTGGAGCAGTCCATTACCACTGTCTTTGAGGAACCTGAGAAGGGCTTTTTTGGACCTCATTGACCCCTACGCTGATAAAGGAAATTTCAACAGTTCAAAACGTGAAAGAAGCTTTCTGAGAAACTTCTTTCTAATCAGTGAGTTCACGTCACAGACCTACATCTTAGACCT
This sequence comes from Rhinopithecus roxellana, assembly GCF_007565055.1. Lineage (NCBI taxonomy): Eukaryota > Metazoa > Chordata > Mammalia > Primates > Cercopithecidae > Rhinopithecus > Rhinopithecus roxellana. The sequence continues at coordinate 32,360,396 of NC_044568.1, forward strand.
CAGGAAGCAGTTTCCTAACACTCTTTTCGTGGAAACTGCAACGGGATATTTCTGAGCCAAGAGGGTCCAAAGGTGAAAAAGGAAGTATCCTCACATAAAAACCACAGAGAAGCTTTCGGAGAGATTGCTTTCTGATGTGTGACTTCATCAAACAGAGTTCTAACCTTCCCTTCTTGGAACAGTTTGCTAACACTGTTTTCGTGGATTTTGCAAAGTGATATTTGGGAGCTCATTGAGGGATATGGTGAAAAAGGAAATATCCTCAGATTAAAAGTGGAAAGAAGCCTTCTGAGAAATTGCATTGCCATGTGTGAATGCAATTGACAGAGTTAAACGTTTCTCTTCAGTGATCAGTTTGTTAACACAGTTTTCTGGAAATCTGCAATTAGATACTTCATAGTGCAATGAAGCTTATGGTGACAAAGGAAACATCCTCACATGAAAACTAGAAAGAAGCTTTACTAGAAACTTCTTGGCCATGTCTGAATTCATCTCACAGAGTTACACTTATGTTTCGTGGAGCAGTCCATTAACACTGTCTTTGAGGAACCTGAGAAGGGCTTCTTTGGATCGCATTGAGGCCTACGCTGATAAAGGAAATTTCACCAGTTCAAAACGTGAAAGAAGATTTCTGAGAAACTTCTTTCTGATCAGTGAGGTCATCTCACAGACTTACAACTTAGACCTCAGGAAGCAGTTTGTTAACACTCTTTTCATGGAAACTGCAAGGTGATATTTGGGAGCCCATAGGGTCCAATGGTGAAAAAGAAAATATCCTCACATAATAAGTAGAGAGAAGCTTTCTAAGAGATTGCTTTGTGTTGTGTGACTTCATCACACAGAATTCCACCCTTCCCTTCTTGTAACAGTTTGCTAATACTGTTGTCGTGGATTCTGCTAAGTGATATATGGGAGAGCATAGGGGCCCAGGGTGAAAAAGGAAGTATCCTCACATAAAAACTGGAGAGAAGCTTACTGAGAGATTGCTTTCTGATGTGTGACTTCATCAAACAGAGTTCCACCCTTTCCATCTTGGAACAGTTTGCTAACACTGTTGTCGTGGATTCTGCAAAGTGATATTTGGGAGCTCATTGAGGGCTATGGTGAAAAAGGAAATATCCTGAGATTAAAACTGTAAAGACGCCTTCTGAGAAACTGCATTGCCATGTGTGAATGCAATGCACAGAGTTACACGTTTCTCTTCAGTCATCAGTTTGTTAACACAGTTTTCTGGAAATCTGCAATTAGATACTTCATAGCGTAATGAAGCTTACGGTGACAAAGGAAATTTCCTCGGATGAAAACTAGAAAGAAGCTTTCTTAGAAACTTCTTGGTGATGTTTGAATTCATCTCGCAGAGTTACACTTACGTTTCGTGGAGTAGTCCATTAACAATGTCTTTAAGGAACCTGAGAAGGGCTTCCTTTAACACATTGAGGCCTACGCTGATAATGGAAATTTCATCTGTTCAAAACCTGAAAGAAGCTTTCTGAGAAACTTCTTTCTGATCGGTGAGTTCATCTCAGAGAATTACAACTTAGACCTCAGGAAGCAGTTTGCTAACACTCTTTTCGTGGAAACTGCAAAGTGATATTTGTTAGCCCATAGGGGCCCATGGTGAAAAAGGAAATATCCTCACATAAAAATTAGAGAGAAGCTTTCTGAGAGATTGCTCTCTGATGTGTGACTTCTTCACACAGAGTTCCACCGTCCCCTTCTTGGAACAGTTTGCTGACACTGTTGTCGTCTATTCTGCAAAGTGATAATTGGGAGATCATTGAGGGCTATGGTGAAAAAGGAAATATCCTCAGATTACACCTGGAAAGAAGCCTTCTGAGAAACAGCATTGCCATGTTTGAATGCAACTCACAGAGTTACACGTTTCTCTTCAGTAATCAGTTTGTTACCACAGTTTTCTGGAAATCTGCAATTAGATAATTCATAGCGCAATGAAGCTTATGGTGAAAAAAGGAAATGTCCCCAGATGAAAATTAGAAAGAAGCTTTCTTAGAAACTTCTTGGTGATGTGTGTATTCATATCACAGAGTTACACTTATGTTTCGTTGAGCAGGCCATTAACACTGCCCTTGAGGAAGCTGAGAAGGGCTTCTTTGGATCACAATGAGAATAACGCTGATAAAGGAAATTTCATCAGTTCAAAACGTGAAAGAAGCTTTCTGAGAAACTTTTTTCTGATCAGTGAGTTCATCTCACAGACTTACAGCTTAGACCTCAGGAAGCCATTTGCTAACACTCTTTTCGTGGAAACTGCAAAGTGATATTTGGGAGCCCTTATGGGCCCATGGTGAAAAAGGAAATATCCTCACATAATAACTAGAGAGAAGCTTTCTGAGAGATTGCTTTCTGCTGTGTTACTTCATCACACAGAGTTCCACCGTTCCCTTCTTGGAACAGTTTGCTAACACTGTGGTCGTGGATTCTGCAAAGTGATATTTGGGAGCCCGTAGCGTCCCATGGTGAAAAAAGAAGTATCCTCACATAAGAACTAGAGAGCAGCTTTCTCAGAGATTGCTTTCTGATATGGGTCTTCATCACACAGAGTTACACCCTTCACTTCTTGGGACAGTTTGCTAACACTGTTGTCGTGGATTCTGCAAAGTGATATTTGGGAGCCCATTGAGGGCTACGGTGATAATGGAAATATCCTCAGATTAAAACTGGAAAGAAGCATACTGAGAAACTGCATTGCCATGTGGGAATGCAACTCACAGAGTTACAGGTTTCTCTTCAGTGTTCATTTTATTAGCACAGTTTTCGGGAAATCTGCAATTAGATACTTCATAGCGCGATGAAGCTTACCTTGAGAAAGGAAATATCCTCAGATGAAAACTAGAAAAAAGCTTTCCTAGAAACCTCTTGGTTATGTATGAATTCATCTCACAGGGTTACACTTATGTTTCGTGGAGCAGTCCATTAACACTGTCGTTGAGGAACCTGAGAAGGGCGTCTTTGGATCGCATTGAGGCCTACGCTGATAAAGGAAATTTCACCAGTTCAAAACGTGAAAGAAGCTTTCTGAGAAACTTCTTTCTGATCTGTGAGTTCATCCCACAGACTTACAACTTAGAGAATGCACTTTGCTAACACTCTTCTCGTGGAAACTGCAAAGTGATATTTGGGATCCCATAGGGGCCCATGGTGAAAAAGGAAATATCCTCACATAATAACTAGAGAGAAGCTTTCTGAGAGATTGCTTTCTGATGTGTGACTTCATCATACAGAGTTCCACCCTTCCCTTCTTGGAACAGTTTGCTAACACTGTTGGCGTGGATTCTGCACAGTGATATTTGGGAGCTCATTGAGGGCTATGATGAAAAAGGAAATATCCTCAGATAATACTGGAAAGAATCCTTCTGAGAAACTGCATTGCCATGTGTGAAGGCAACTCACAGAGTTAAAAGTTCCTTTTCAGTGATCAGTTTTTTAACACAGCTTTCTGGAAATGTGCTCTTAGATGCTTCATAGGGCGATGAAGCGTACGGTGACAAGGGAAATATCCTCAGATGAAAACTAGAAAGAAGCTTTAGTAGAAACTTCTTGGTGATGTGTGAATTCATCTCTCAGAGTTACACTTACGTTTCGTTGAGCAGTCCATTAACACCGTGTCTGAGGATCCTGAGAAGGGATTCATTGGATCGCATTGAGTTCTACGCTTATAAAGGAAATTTCATCAGTTCAAAACTTGAAAGAAGGTTTTTGAGAAGCATCTTTCTGATCAGTGAGTTCATCTCACAGACTTACAAATTAGACCTCAGGAAGCAGTTTGCTAAAACTCTTTTCGTGGAAACTGCAAAGAGATATTTGGGAGCCCATCGGGGCACATGGCGAAAAAGGAAATATCCTCACATAATAACTAGAGAGAAGATTTCTGAGTGCTTGTTTTCTGATGTTTGACGTCATCACACAGAGTTCCACACTTCCCTTCTTGGATCAGTTTGCTAACACTGTTGTCGTGGATTCTGCAAAGAGATATTTGGGAGCCGATAGGGGCTAAGGGTGAAAAAGGAAGTATAGTCACATAAAAAGTAGAGAGAAGCTTTCTGAAAGATTGCTTTCGGATATGTGACTTCATCACACAGAGATCCACGCGTCCTTTCTTTGAACAGTTTGCTAACACTGTTGTCGTGGATTCTGCAAAGTGATATTTGGGAGCTCATTGAGGGCAATGGTGAAAAAGGATATATCCCCAGATTAAAACTGGAAAGAAGCCGTCTGAGAAACTGCTTGCCATGTGTGAATGCAACTCACAGAGTTACACGTTTCTCTTCAGTGATAAGTTTGTTAACACAGTTTTCTGGAAATCTGCAATTAGATTCTTTATAGCGCAATGAAGCTTATGGTGACAAAGGAAATATCCTCAGATGAATACTAGATAGAAGCGTTCTTCGAAACTTCTTGGTGATGTGCGTATTCATCTCACAGAGCTATACTTATGTTTCATGGAGCAGTCCATTAACCCTGTCTTTGAGGAACCTGTGAAGGGCTTCTTTGGATCGCATTGTGTCCTACGCTGATAATGTAAATTTCATCACTTCAAAACGTGAAAGAAGCTTTCGGAGAAACTTCTTTCTGATCAGTGAGTTCATCTCACAGACTTACAACTTAGACCTCAGGAAGCGGTTTGGTAACACTCTTTTCGTGGAAACTGCAAAGTGATATTTCGGAGCCCATGGGGGCCCATGGTGAAAAAGGAAATATTCTCACATAATAACTAGAGAGAAGCTTTCTGAGAAATTGCTTTCTGATGTGTGACTTCATCACAAAAAGTTCCACACTTCCATACTTTGAACAGTTTGCTAACGCTGTTGTCGTAGACTCTGCAAAGTGATATTTGGGGAACCATAGGGGCCCATGATGAAAAAGGAAATATCCTCACATAATAACTTGAGAGAAGCCTTCTGAGAGATTGCTTTCTGATGTGTGACTTCATCACAGAGAGTTCCACCCTTCCCTTCTTCGAACAGTTTGCTAACACTGTTGTCGTGAATTCTGCAAAGTGATATTTCGGAGCTCATTGAGGGCTATGATGAAAAAGGAAATATCCTCAGATTAAAAATGAAAAGAAGCCTTCTGAGAACCTGCATTGCCATGTGTGAATGCAACTCACAGAGTTACACATTTCTCTTCAGTGATTGGTTTGTTAACAAAGTTTTCTGGAAATCTGCAATGAGATACTTCACAGCGCAATGAATCTTACGGTGACAAAGGATATATCCTCAGATGAAAACTAGAAAGAAGCTTTCAGAGAAACTTCTTGGTGATGTGTGAAATCATCTCTCAGAGTTACATTCATGTTTCGTGGAGCAGTCCATTAACACTGTCTTTGTGGAAGCTGAGAAGTGCTTCTTTGGATCGCATTGAGGCCTAAGCTTATAAAGGCAATTTCATCAGTTCAAAATGTGAAAGAAGATTTCTGAGAAAGTTCTTTCTCATCCGTGAGTTCATCTCACAGACTTACACCTTAGACCTCAGAAAGCAGTTTGCTAACACTCTTTTCGTGGAAACTGCAAAGTGATATTTGGGAGCCCATAGGGGCCCATCGTGAGAAAGCAATTATCCTCACATAATAACTAGAGAGAAGATTTCTGAGAGATTGCTTTCTGATGTGCGACTTCATCACACAGAGTTCCACCCCTCCCTTCTTGGAACAGTTAGCTAACACTGTTGTCGTGTATTCTGCAAAGTGATATTTGGGAGGTCATAGGTAACCATGGTGAAAAAGGAACAATCCTCACATAATAACTAGAGAGAAGCTATCTGAGAGATTGCTTTCAGATGTGTGACTTCATCAAACAGACTTCCACCCTTCCCTTCTTGGAACAGTTTGATAACATTGTTGTCGTGGATTCTGCAAAGTGGTATTTGGGTGCTCATTGAGGGCTACGGTGAAAAAGGAAATATCCTCAGATTAAAACTGGATAGAATCCTTCTGGGAAACTGCATTGCCATGTGTGAATGCATTTCACAGAGTTACACGTTTCTCTTCAGTGATCACTTTGTTAACACAGTTTTTTGGAAATCTGCAATTAGATACTTCATAGTGCAACGAAGCTTACGGTGACAAAGGAAATATCCTCAGATGAGAACTAGAAAGAAGCTTTCTTCGAAACTTCTTGGTGATGTGTGAATTCACCTCAAAGAGTTACACGTATGTTTCATGGAGGAGTCCATTATCACTGTCTTTGAGGAATCTGAGAAGGGCTTCTTTGGATCCCATTGATGCCTATGCTGATAAAGCAAATATCATCAGTTCAAAACGTGAAAGAATCTTTCTGAGATACTTCTTTCTGAACAGTGAGGTCACCTCAAGGGCTTACAACTTAGATCTCAGGAAGCAGTTTCCTAACACTCTTTTCGTGGAAACTGCAAAGTGATATTTGGGAGCCCTTAGGGGCCCCTGGTGAAAAAGGGAATATCCTCACATAATAACTAGAGAGAAGCTTTCTGAGAGATTGTTCTCTGATGTGTGACTTCATCACACAGAGTTCCACCCTTCCCCTATTGGAACAGTTTGATAACACTGTTGTCGTGGATGCTGTAAAAGTGATATTTAGGAGCCCCTAGAGGCCCGTGGTGAAAAAGGAAGTATCCTCACATAAAAACTAGAGAGAAGCTTTCTGAAAGATTGCCTTCTGATATGTGACTTCATCACACAGAGTTCCACCCTTCCCTTCTTGGAACAGTTTGCTAACACTGTTATCGTGGATTCTCCAAAGTGATATTTGGGAGCCCATTGAGGGCTATGGTGAAAAAGGAAATATCCTCAGATTAAAACTGGAAAGAAGCTTTCTGAGAAACTGCAGTGCAATGTGTGAATGCAACTCACAGAGTTACACGTTTCTCTTCACTGATCAGATTGTTAACACAGTTTTCTGGAAATCAGCAATTAGAAAATTCATAGTGCAATGAAACTTATGGTGACAAAGGAAATATCCTCAGATGAAAATAAGAAAGAACCCTTCTTAGAAACTTCTTGGTGTTGTGTGTATTCATCTCCCAGAGTTACACTTATGTTTCATGGAGCAGTACATTAACACTGTCTTTGAGGAACCTGAGAAGGGCTTCTTTGGATTGCATTGAGGCCTACGGTGATAAAGGAAATTTCATCAGTTCAAAACGTGAAAGAAGCTTTTGAGAAACTTCTTTCCGATCAGTGAGTTCGTCTCATAGTCTTTCAACTTACACCTCAGGAAACAGTTTGATAACACTCATTTCGTGGAAACTGCAAAGTGATATTTGGGAGCCCATAGGGGCCCATGGTGAAAAATGAAATATCCTCACGTTATAACTAGAGAGAAGTTTTCTGAGAGATTGCTTTCTGATGTTTGACTTCATCACACAGATTTCCACTCTTTCCTTCTTCGAACAGTTTGCTAACACTGCTGTCGTGGATTCTGCAAAGTGATATTTGGGAGCCCACAGGGGCCCATGGTGAAATAAGAAGTATCCTCACATAAGAACTAGAGAGAAGAGTTCTCAGAGATTGCTTTCGGATACGTGACTTCATCACACAGAGTTCCACCCTATCCTTCTTGGAACAGTTTGCTAACACTTTTGTCATGGTTTCTGCAAAGTGATGCTGGGGAGCCCATAGGGGCCCATGGTGAAAGAGGAAATATACTCACATTATAAATAGAGAGAAGCTTTCTGAGAGATTGGTTTCTGATCTCTGACTTCATCACACAGATTTCCACTGTTTCCTTCTTGGAACAGTTTGCTAACACTGTTGTCGTGGATTCTGCAAGTTATATTTGGGAGCCCATAGGGGCCCATTTTGAAAAAGGAAGTATCCTCAGATTAAAACTGGAAAGAAGCCTTCTGAGAAACTGCATTGCCATGTGTGAATGCAACTCACAGAGTTACACGTTTCTCTTCAGTGATCAGTTTGTTAAGAAAGAGTTCTGGAAATCTGCAGTTAGATTCTTTGTAGCGCAATGAATCTTACGGTGACAAAGGAAATATCCTCCGATGAAATCTAGAAAGAAGCTTTCTTAGAAACTTCTTGCTGATGTGTGAATTCATCTCACAGAGTAACACTTATGTTTCATGGAGCAGTCCATTAACACTGTCTTTGAGGAACGTGAGAAGGGCTTCTTTGGATCGCATTGAGGCCTACCCTGATAAAGGAAATTTCATCAGTTCAAAAGGTGAAAGAAGCTTTCTGAGAAACTTCTTTCTGATCAGTGAGTTCATCTCACAGACTTACAACTTAGATGTCAGGAAGCAGTTTGCTAACACTCTTTACGTGGAAACTGCAAAGTGATATTTGGGAGCTCATAGGGGCCCATGGTGGGAAAGGAAATATCCTGACATAATGACTAGAGAGAAGCTTTCTGAGAGATTGCTTTCTGATGGGTGACTTCATCTCACAGAGTTTCAGCCTTCCCTCCTTGGAACAGTTTGCTAACACCGTTGTCGTGGATTCTGCAAAGTGATATTTGGGAGCTCACTGAGGGCTATGGTGAAAAAGGAAATATCCTCAGATTAAAAGTGGAAAGAAGCCTTCTGAGAAACTGCATTGCTATGTGTGAATGCAACTCACTGAGTTACATGTTTGGTTTCAGTAATCAGTTTGTTAACACATTTTTCTGGAAATCTGCATTTACATACTTCACAGCGCAATGAAGCTTACGGTGAAAAAGAAAATATCCTCAGATGAAAACTAGAAAGAAGGTTTCTGAGAAACTTCTTGGTGATGTTTGAATTCATCTCCCAGACTTACAACTTAGACCTCAGGAAGCAGTTTGCTAACACTCTTTTCGAGGAAACTGCAACGTGATATTTGGGTGCCCTTAAGGCCTATGGTGAAAAAGGAAATATCCTCAGATAATATGTAGAGAGAAGCTGTCTGAGAGATTGTATTCTGATGTGTGACTTCATCTCACAGAGTTCGACCCTTCCCTTCTTGGAACAGTTTGCTAACACTGTTGTCGTGGATTCTGCAAAGTGATATTTTGGAGCCCATTGAGCGCTATGGTGAAAAAGGAAATATCCTCAGATTAAAACTGGAAAGAAGCCTTCTGAGAAACTGCATTGCGATGTTTGAATGCAACTCACAGATTTACATGTTTCTCTTCAGTGATCAGTTTGTTAACACAGTTTTCAGGAAATCTGCAATTAGATAATTCACAGCGCAATGAATCTTATGGTGACAAAGGGAATATCCTCAGAAGAAAAAGAGAAGGAAACTTTCTTAGAAATTCCTAGGTGATGTGTGAGTTCATCTCACAGAGTTACACTTATGTTTCGTGGAGCAGTCCATTAACACTGTCTTTGAGGTACCTGAGAAGGGCTTCTTTGGATCGCATTGAGTCCTTCGCTGATAAAGGAAATTTCATCACTTCAAAACGTGAAAGAATCTTTCTGAGAAACTTCTTTCTGATCAGTAAGTAAATCTCACAGACTTACACCTTAGACCTCAGGAAGCAGTTTGCTAACACTGTTTTGGTGGAAACTGCAAAGTAATATTTGGGAGGCCAAAGGGGAGCATGGTGAAAAAGAAAATATCCTCACATAATAACTAGAGAGATGCTTTCTGAGAGATTGCTTTCTGATATGTGACTTCATCACAGAGAGTTCCACCCTTCCCTTCTTGGAACAGTTTGCTAACACTGTTGTCGTGGATTCTCCAAAGTGATATTTGGGAGAAATTAGGGACCCAGGGTGAAAAACGAAGTATGCTCCCATAAAAACTAGAGAGAAGCTTTCTGAGAGATTGCTTTCTGATGTGTGACTTCATCACACAGAGTTCCACAATTGTCTTCTTGGAACAGTTTGCTAACACTGTTGCGTGGATTCTGCAAAGAGATATTTGGGAGCCCATAGGGGCCCATGGTGAAAAAGGAAGTATCCTCACATAAAAATTTGAGAGAAGCTTTCTGAGAGATTGCATTCTGAGGTGTGGCTTCATCACACAAAATTCCACCCTTCCCTTCTTGGAACACTTTGCTAACACTGTTGTCGTGGGTTCTGCAAAGTGATATTTGGGAGCTCATTGAGGGCTATGGTGAAAAAGGATGTATCCTCACATAATAACTAGAGAGAAGCTTTCTGAGAAACTTCTTTCTGACCTGTGATTTCATCTCACAGACTTATAACTGAGACTTCAGGAAGCAGTTTGCTAACACGCTTTTTGTGGAATCTGGAGAGTGATATTTGGGAGCCTATCGGGGCCCATGGTGCAAAAGGAAATATCCTCACAGAATTACTAGAGAGAAGCTTTCTGAGAGATTGTTTTCTGATGTGTGACTTCATCACACAGAGTTCCACCCTTCCCTTCTTGGAACTGTTTGTTAACACTGTTGTCGTGGATTCTGCAAAGTGGTATTTGGGAGCCCATGGGGCAAATGGTGAAAAAGGAAGTATTCTCAAATAATAACTATAGAGAAGCTTTCTTAGAGATTGCTTTCTGATGTCTGACTTCATCACACATAATTCCACTCTTCCAATCTTGGAACAGTTTGCTAACACTGTCGTCGTGGATTCTGCAAAGTGATATTTGGGAACCCATAGGGGCCCATGATGAAAAAGGAAGTATCCTCACATAATAACTAGAGAGAAGCTATCTGAGAGACTGCTTTCTGATGCGTGACTTCATCACAGAGAGTTCCACCCTTCCCTTCTTGGAACAGTTTGCTAAAACTGTTGTCGTGGATTCTGCAACATGATATTTGGGAGGCCATACGGTCCGCGGGTGAAAAAGGAAGTATCCTCACATAAAAACTAGAGAGAAGCTTTCTGAGAGATTGCTTTCTGATGTGTGACTTCATCACACAGAGTTCCACCCTTCCCTTCTTGGAACAGTTTGTTAACACTGTTGTCGTGGATTCTGCAAAGTGATATTTGGGAGCTCTTTGAGGGCTACAGTGAGAAAGGAAATATTCTCAGATTAAAACTGGAAAGAAGTCTTCTGAGAAACTGCATTGTCATGTGTGAATGCAACTCAGACAGTGAGACGTTTCTCTTCAGTGATTAGATTGGTAACACAGTTTTCTAGAAATCTGCAATTAGATACTTCATAGGGCAATGAAGCTTACGGTGACAAAGGAAATATTCTCCGATGAAAACTAGATAGAAGCTTTCGTAGAAACTTCTTGGTGACGTGTGAATTCATCTCACAGAGTTACAGTTATGTTTCGTGGAGCAGTCCGTTAACACTGTCTTTGAGGAACATGAGAAGGGCTTCTTTGGATTGCATTGAGGCCTACGCTGATAAAGGAAATTTCATCAGTTCAAATCCTGAAAAAAGCTTTCTGAGAAACTTCTTTCTGATCAGTGAGTTCATCTCACCGACCTACAACTTACACTTCAGGAAGCAGTTTGCTAACACTCTTTTCGTGGAAACTGCAAAGTGATATTTGGGAGCCGATAGGGGCCCAGGATGAAAAAGGAAATATCCTCAGATAAAAACTAGGGAGAAGCTTTCTGAGAGATTGCTTTCTGATGTGTGACTTCATCACGTACAGTTCCACCCTTCCCTTCTTGGAACAGTTTGGTAACACTGTTGTCGTGGATTCTGCAAAGTGATATTTGGCAGCCCATAGGGGCCCATGGTGAAAAAGGAAGTATCCTCACATAAAAACTAGAGATAAGCTTTCTGAGAGATTGCCTTCTGATATGTGACTTCATCACACAGAGTTCCACCCTTCCCTTCTTGGAATAGTTTGCTAACACTGTTATCGTGGATTCTCCAAAGTGATATTTGGGAGCCCATTGAGGGCTACGGTGAAAAAGGAAATATCCTCAGATTAAAACTGGAAAGAAGCCTTCTAAGAAACTGCATTGCCATGTGTCAATGCAACTCACAGAGTTGGAAAAAACTGCTTTAAAGTTCATATGGAACCAAAAAAGAGCCCGCATTGCCAAGATAATCCTAAGTCAAAAGGACAAAGCTGGAGGCGTCACGCTACCTGACTTCAAACTACACTACAAGGCTACAGTAACCAAAACAGCATGGTACTGGTACCAAAACAGAGATATAGACCAATGGAACAGAACAGAGTCCTCAGAAATAATACCACACATCTACAACCATCTGATCTTTGACAAACCTGAGAGAAACAAGAAATGGGGAAAGGATTCCCTATTTAATAAATGGTGCTGGGAAAATTGGCTAGCCATAAGTAGAAAGCTGAAACTGGATCCTTTCCTTACCCCTTATACGAAGATTAATTCAAGATGGATTAGAGACTTAAATGTTAGACCTAATACCATAAAAATCCTAGAAGAAAATCTAGGTAGTACCATTCAGGACATAGGCATGGGCAAGGACTTCATGTCTAAAACACCAAAAGCAATGACAGCAAAAGCCAAAATTGACAAATGGGATCTAATTAAACTAAAGAGCTTTTGCACAGCAAAAGAAACTACCATCAGAGTGAACAGGCAACCTACAGAATGGGAGAAAATTTTTGCAACCTACTCATCTGACAAAGGGCTAATATTCAGAATCTACAAAGAACTCAAACAAATATACAAGAAAAAAACAAACAACCGCATCCAAAAGTGGGCAAAGGATATGAACAGACATTTCTCAAAAGAAGACATTCATACAGCCAACAGACACATGAAAAAATGCTCATCATCACTCGCCATCAGAGAAATGCAAATCAAAACCACAATGAGATACCATCTCACACCAGTTAGAATGGCAATCATTAAGAAGTCAGGAAACAACAGTTGTTGGAGAGGATGTGGAGAAATAGGAACACTTTTACACTGTTGGTGGTGAGAAAGCAATCTCTCAGAAAGTTTCTCTCTAGTTTTTATGTGAGGATATTTCCTTTTTCACCCTGGGCCCCCATGGTCTCCAAATATCACAATGCAGAATCCACGACAACAGTGTTAGCAAACTGTTCCAGGAAGGGTATCGTGGAACTCTGTGTGCTGAAGTCACCTATACGAAAGCAATCTCTCAGAAAGCTTCTCTCAGGTACTTATGTGAGGATACCTCTTTTTTCACAATGCGTCCCTAAGGGCTCCCAAATATCAGTTTGCAGAATACACGACAACAGTGTTAGCAAACTGTTCCAAGAAGGGAAGGGTGGAACTCTGTGTGATGAAGTCACATATAGGAAAGCAATCTCTCAGAAAACTTCTCTCTAGTTATTATGTGAGGATACTTCCTTTTTCACCATGGGCCCCTATGGGCTCCCAAATATCACTTTGCAGAATCCACGACACCAGTGTTAGCAAACTGTTCCAAGATGGGAAGGTTGCCATTCTGTGTAATGAAGTCACATATCAGAAAGCAATCTCTCAGAAAGATTCTCTCTAGTTTTCATGTAAGGATACTTCCTTTTTCACATTGGGCCCATAAGGGCTCTCAAATATTACTCTACGGAATCCACGACAACAGTGTAAGCAAGCTGTCCCAAGATGGGAAGGGTGGAACTCTGAGTGATGAAGTCACACATCAGAACGCAACCTCTCAGAAAGCTTCTCTCAAGTTTTAATGTGAGGATACTTCCTTTTTCACCATGGGCCCCTATGGGCTCCCAAATATCAATTTGCAGAATCCACGACAACAATGCTATCAAACTGTTCCAAGAAGGGAAGTTTTTAACTCTGTTTGGTGAAGTCACACATCAGAAACCAATCTCTCCGAAAGCTTCGGCCTAATTTTTATATGAGGATACTTCCTTTTTCACCCTGGCCCCGTATGGGCTCCCAAATATCGCTTTGCAGAATCCACGACAACAGTGTTAGCAAACTGTTCCAAGATGGGAAGGGTGGAACTCTGTGTGACGAAATCACACATCAGAAAGCAATCTCTCAGAAAGCTTCTCTCTAGTTATTATGTGCGGTTATTTCCTTTTTCAACATGGGCCTCTATAGGCTCCCAAATAACACTTTGCAGTTTCCACGAAAAGAGTGTTAGCAAACTGCTATCTGAGGTCTAAGTTGTAAGTCTGTGAGATGAACTGACTGGTCAGAAAGAAGTTTCACAGAAGCTTCTTTCACGTTTTGAGCTGACGAAATTTCCTTTATCAGCGTACGCCTCCATGCGATCCAAAGAAGCGCTTCTCAGGTTCCTCAATGACAGTGTTAATGGACTTCTCCATGAAACACAAGTGTAACTCTGTGAGACGAATTCACACATCACCAAGAAGTTTCGAAGAAAGCTTCTTTCTAGTTTTCATCTGAGGATATTTCCTTTGTCACCGTAAGCTTCATTTGGCTATTAAGTATCTAATTGCAGATTTCCAGAAAACTGTGTTGACAAACTGATCACTGAAGAGAAACGTGTAACTCTGTGAGTTGCATTCACACATGGCAATGCAGTTTCTCAGAAGGCTTCTTTCCAGTTTTAATCTGAGGATATTTCCTTTTTCACCATAGCCCTCAATGAGCTCCCTAACATCAATTTGCAGAATCGACGACAACAGTGTTAGCAAACTGTTCCAAGAAGGGAAGTGTGGAACTCTGTGTGATGAAGTCACATATCCGAAAGCAATCTCTCAGAAAGCTTCTCTCTAGTTTTTATGTGAGGATACTTCCTTTTTCACCCTGGGCCCCTATCGGCTCCCAAATATCACTTTGCAGAATGCACGACAACAGTGTGAGCAAATTATTCCAAGAAGGGAAGTGTGGTACTCTGTGTGATGAAGTCACACATCAGAAAGCAAAATCTCAGAAAGCTTCTCTTTAGTTATTATGTGTGGATATTTCCTTTTCCATCATTGGCCCCTGTGGGTTCCCAAATACCGCTTTGCAGTTTCCACGAAAAGAGTGTTAGCAAACTGCTTCCTGTGGTCTAAGTTGTAAGTCTGTGAGATGAACTCACTGACCAGAAAGGAGATTCTCAGAAAGCTTCTTTCACGTTTTGAACTGATGAAATTTCCTTTATCAGCGTAGGCCTCAATGTGATCTAAAGAAACCCTTCTCAGGTTCCTCAAAGATAGTGTTAATGCACTGCAGCACGAAACATACGTAAAACTCTTTGAGATGAATTCACACATCACCAAGAAGTTTCTAAGAAAGCTTCTTTCTAGTTTTCATCTGAGGATATTTCCTTTGTCACCGTAAGCTTCATTGCGCTATGAAGTATCTAATTGCAGATGTCCAGAAAACTGTGTTAACAAACTGATCACTGAATAGAAACGTGTAACACTGTGAGTTGCATTGACACATGGCAACGCAGTTTCTAAGAAGGCTTCTTTCCAGTTTTAACCTGAGGATATTTCCTTTTTCACAATAGCCCTCAATGAGCTCCCAAATATCACTTTCCAGAATCCACGATAACAGTGTTAGCATACTGTTCCAAGAAGGGAAGTGGGGAACTCTGTGTGATGAAGTCACACATCGGCAAGTAATCTCTCAGAAAGCTTCTCTTTAGTTATTATGTGAGGATACTTCCTTTTTCACCGTTGGCCCCTATGGGCTCCCAAATATCACTTTGCGGAATCCACGACAACAGTGTTAGCAAACTTCTCCAAGAATGGTAGGGTGGTATTCCGTGTGAAGTCACACATCAGAAAGCAATCTCTCAGAAAGCTTCTCTCTAGTTATTATGTGAGGACATTCACTAATCACTGATCCTTTTTCACCATGGGGCCCTATGGGCTCCCAAATATCACTTTGCAGAATCCACGACAACAGTGTTAGCAAACTGTTCCAAGAAGGGAAGGTTGGAACTCTGTGTGACGAAGTCGCACTTCAGAGAGCAATCTCTCAGAAAGCTTCTCTCTAGTCATTATGTGAGGATACTTCCTTTTTCACCATGGGCCCTATGTGCTCCCAAATATCACTTTGCAGAATCCACGACAACAGTGTTAGCAAACTGTTCCAAGAAGGCAAGTTTGGAACTCTGTGTGATGAAGTCACACATCAGAAAGCAATCTCTCCGAAAGCTCCTCTCTACTTATTATGTGAGGATATTTCCTTTTTCACCATGGGCCCCTATGGGCTCCCAAATATCACTTTTCAGATTCCACGGAAAGAGTGTTAGCACACTGCTTCCTGAGGTCTAAGTTGGAACTCTGTGTGATGAACTCACTGATCAGAAAGAAGTTTCTCAGAAAGCATCTTTAACGTTTTGAACTGATGAAGTTTCGTTTATCAGGGGAGGCCTCAATGCGATCCAAATAAGCCCTTCTCAGGTACGTCAAAGGTAGTGTTAATTGACTGCTCCATGAAACATAAGTGTAACTCTGTGAGATGAATTCACAGATCACTAAGAAGTTTCTAGGAAAGCTTCTTTCTAGTTTTCATCTGAGGATAGTTCCTTTGTCACTGTAAGCTTCATTGCGCTAAGAAGTATCTAATTGCAGATATCCAGAAAACTGTGTTCAGAAACTGATCACTGAAGAGAAACGTGTAACTCTGTGAGTTGCATTCACACATGGCAATGCAGATTCTCAAAAGGCTTCTTTCCAGTTTTAATGTGAGGATATTTCCTTTTACACCATAGCCCTCAATGAGCTCCCATATATCACTTTGCAGAATCCACGACAACAGGGTGAGCAAACTCTTCCAAGAAGGGAAGGGTGGAACTCTGTGTGATGAAGTCACACATCAGAAAGCAATCCTTCAGAAAGCTTCTGTCTAGTATTTATGTGAGGATACCTCCTTTCTCACCATGGGCGCCGATGGCCTCAAACATATCACTTTGCCGAATCCACGAAAATAGTGTTAGCAAACTGCTTCCTGAGGTCTAGTTTGTAAGTCAGTGAGATGAACTCACTGTTCAGAAAGGAGTTTCTCGGAAAGTTTCTTTCACGTTTTGAACGGATGAAATTTCCTTTATCAGCGTAGGCCTCAATGCGATCCAAGGAAGCCCTACTCAGGTTCCTCAAAGACATTGTTAATGGACTGCTCAACGAAACATAAGGGTAACTCTGTGAGATGAATTCTCACATCACCAAGAAGTTTCTCAGAAAGCTTCTTTCTAGTTTTCATCTGAGGTTATTTCCTATGTCACCGTAAGCTTCATTGGGCTAGGAAATATCTAATTGCAGATTTCCAGAAAACTGTGTTAAAAAACTGATCACTGAAGAGAAACGTGTAACTCTATGAGATGCATTCATACATGTCAATGCATTTTCTCAAAAGGCTTCTTTCCAGTTTTAATCCGAGGATATTTCCTTTTTCACCATAGCCCTCAATGAGCTCCCAAATATCACTTTCCGGAATCCACCACAACAGTGTTAGCAAACTGTTCCAAGAAGGGAAGGGTGGAACTCTGTATGATGAAGTCGCACATCACATAGCAATCTCTCAGAAAGCTTCTCTCTATTTTTTATGTGAGGATACTTCCTTTTTCACATGGGCCCTTATGGGCTCCCAAATGTCACTTTGCAGCGTCCACGACAACAGTGTTAGCAAGCTGTTCCCAGAAGGGAAGGGTGGAAATTCTGTAGGATGAAGTCACACATCAGAAAGCAATTTCTCAGAAAGCTTCTCTCTAGTTATTATGTGAGGATATTTCCTTTTTCACCATGGGCCCCTATGGGCTCCCAAATATAACTTTGCACTTTTCACGAAACGAGTGCTAGCAAACTGCTTCCTGAGGTCTAAGTTGTAAGTCTGTGAGATGAACTCACTGATCAGAAAGAAGTTTCTCAGAAAGCTTCTTTCACGTATTGAACTGATGAAATTTTCTTTATGAACGTATTCCTCAATGCAATCCAAAGAAGCCCTTCTGAGATTCCTGAAAGACAGTATTAACGGACTGCTCCACGAAACATAAGTGTAACTCTGTGAGATGAATTCACACATCACTAAGAAGTTTCTAGGAAAGCTTCTTTCTAGTTTTCATCTGAGGATAGTTCCTTTGTCACTGTAAGCTTCATTGCCCTATGAAGAATCTAATTGCAGATTTCCAGAAAACTGTTAAGAATCTGATCACTGAAGAGAAACGTGTAAGTCTGTGAGTTGCATTCACACATGGCAATGCAGTTTCTCAGCAGGCTTCTTTCCAGTTTTAATCTGAGGATATTTCCTTTTTCACCATAGCCCTCAATGAGCTCCCATATATCACTTTGCAGAATACACGACAAGAGGGTGAGCAAACTGTTCCAAGAAGGGATGGGTGGAACTCTTTGTGATGAAGTCACACATCAGAAAGCAATCTGTCAGAAAGCTTCTCTCTAGTATTTAAGTGAGGATACTTACTTTCTCACCATGGGCCCCTATGGCCTCCCACATATCACTTTGCAGAATCCACGAAAATAGTGTTAGTAAACTGCTTCCTGAGGTCTAAGTTGTAAGTCTGTGAGAGGAACTCACTGTTCAGAAAGGAGTTTCTCAGAAAGTTTCTTTCACGTTTTAAACTGATGAAATTTCCTTTATCAGCGTAGGCCTCAATGTGATCCAAAGAAGCCCTACTCAGGTTTCTCAAAGACATTGTTAATGGACTGCTCCACGAAACATAAGTGTAACTCTGTGAGATGAATTCTCACATCAGCAAGAAGTTTCTCAGAAAGCTTCTTTCTAGTTTTCATCTGAGGATATTTCCTTTGTCACCGTAAGCTTCATTGGGCTACGAAGTATCTAATTGCAGATTTCCAGAAAACTGTGTTAAAAAACTGATCACTGAAGAGAAACGTGTAACTCTATGAGTTGCATTCATACATGGCAATGCATTTTCTCAAAAGGCTTCTTTCCAGTTGTAATCTGAGGATATTTCTTATTTCACCATAGGCCTCAATGATCTCCCAAATATAACTTTCCAGAAACCACGACAACAGTGTTAGCAAACTGTTCCAGGGAGGGAAGGTTGGAACTCTGTGTGATGAAGTCACACATCGGAAAAGAATCTCTGAGAAAGCTTCTCTCTAGCTGTTATGTGAGGATACTTCCTTTTTCACCATTGGCCCTTAAGCGCTCCCAAATATCACTTTGCAGAATCCACGACAACAGTGTTAGCAAATTATTCCAAGAATGGTAGGGTGGAATTCTGTGTCATGAAGTCACACATCAGAAAGCAATCTTTCAGAAAGCTTCTCTCTAGTTATTATGTGCAGATATTCACTGATCACTGATCCTTTTTCACCATGGGCCCCTATGTGCTCCCAAATATCACTTTGCAGAATTCATGACAACAGTGTTAGCAAACTGTTCCCAGAAGGGAAGGGTGGAACTTTGTGTGATGAAGACACACATCAGAAAGCAACCTCTCAGAAAGCTTCTCTCTAGGTCAGGATTCTTCCATTTTCACCATGGGCCCTAGGGGCTCCAAAATATCACTTTGCAGTTTCCACGAAAAGAGTGTTAGAAAACTGCCTCCTGAGATCTAAGTTATAAGTCTTTGAGATGATCTCACTGATCATAAAGAAGTGTCTCAGAAAGCTTGTTTCACGTTTTGAACTAATGAAATTTCCTTTATCAGCGTAGGCCTCAATGCGATCCAAAGAAGCCCTTCTCAGGTTCTTCAAACACAGTGTTAATGGACTGCTCCACGAAACATAAGTGTAACTCTGAGAGATGAATTCACACAACACCAAGAAGTTACGAAGAATGCTTCATTCTGGTTTTCGTATGAGGATATTGCCTTTGTCCCCGTAAGCTTCTTTGCGATATGAAGTATCTAATTGCAGATGTAAAGGAAACTGTGTTAACAAACTGATCACTGAAGAGAAACGTGTAAGTCTGTGAGGTGCATTCACACATGGAAATGCAGTTTCTCAGAAGGCTTCTTTCCAGTTTTAATCTGAGGATATTTCCTTTTTCACCATAGCCCACATGAGCTCCCAAATACCACTCTGCAGAATCCACGACAAGAGTGTTAGCAAACTGTTCCAAAAAGGGAATTGTGGAACTATGTGTGATGAAGTCACACATCAGAAAGCAATCTCTCAGAAAGCTTCTCTCTAGTTTTTATGTGAGGAAACTTCCTTTTTCACCCTGGGCCCCAATGGGCTTCCAAATATCACTTTGCAGAATCCACGACTACAGTGTTAGCAAACTGTTCCAAGAAGGGAAGGGTGGAACTCTGTGTGATGAATTCACACATGAGAAAGCAATCTCTCAGAAAGCTTCTTTCTAGTTTATATGTGAGGATGCTTCCTTTTTCACCATGGGCCTCTATGGGCTCCCAAATATCACTTTGTAGTTTCCACGAAAAGATTGTTATCAAACTGCTTCCTGAGGTCCAAGTTGTAAGTCTGTGAGATGAACTCAGGTTCCTGAAAGACAGTGTTCATGGACTGCTCCATGAAACATAAGTGTAACTCTGTGAGATGAATTCACACATCACCAAAAAGTTTCTAAGAAACTTTCTTTCTACTTTTCATCTGTGGATATTTCCTTTGTCACCGTAAGCTTCACTGCGCTATGAAATATCTAACTGCAGATTTCCTGAAAACTGGGTTAACAAACTGATCACTGAAGATAAACGTGTAACTCTGTGAGTTGCATTAAAAAATGGCAATGCAGTTTCTCAGAAGGCTTCTCTCCAGTTTTCATTTGAGGATATTTCCTTTTTCACCATAGCCCTCAATGAGCTCCCAAATATTTCTTTGCAGTATCAACGACAACAGTGTTAGAAAACTGTTCCTGGAAGAGACGGGTGGAAGTCTGTGTGATGAAGTCACATATCAGAAAGCAATCTCTTAGAAAGCTTCTCTCTAGTTCTAATGTGAGGATACTTCTTTTTTCACCATGGGCCCCTATTGGCTCCCAAATATCACTTTGCAGAATCCACAACAACAGTGTTAGCAGACTGTTCCAAGATGGCAAGTGTGGGACTCTGAGTGATGAAGTCACAAAACAGAAAGCAATCTCTCAGAAAGCTTCTCTCTAATTATTATGTGAGGATATTTCCTTTTTCACCATGGGGCCCTACGGGCTCCTAAATATAACTTTGCAGTTTCCACGACAAGACTGTTAGCAAACTGCTTCCAGAGGTCTAAGTTGTAAGTCTGTTAGATGAACCCACTGATGAGAAAGAAGTTTCTCAGAAAGCTTCTTTCACGTTTTGAACTGATGAAATTTCTTTATAAGCGTAGGGGTCAATGCGATCCAAAGAAGACCTTCTCAGGTTCCTCAGAGACAGTGTTAATGGACTGCTCCACGAAACTTAAGTGTAACTCTGTGAGATGAATGCACACATCACCAAGAAGTTTCTAAGAAAGCTTCTTTATAGTTTTCTTCTGAGGATATTTCCTTTGTCACCATAAGCTTCATTGCACAATGAAGTATCTAATTGCAGATTCCCAGAAAACTGTATTAACAAACTGATCACTGAACAGAAACGTGTAACTCTAGGAGTTGCATTCACACATGGCAATGCAGTTTCTCAGAATGCTTCTTTCGAGTTTTAATTTGAGGATATTTCCTTTTTCACCATAGCCCTCAATGAGCTCCCAAATGTCACTTTGCAGAATCCACGACAACAATGTTAGCAAACTGTTCCAAGAAGGGAAGGGTGGAACTCTGTGTGATGAACTCACATATCAGAAAGCAATCTCTCACAAAGCTTCTCTCTAGTTTTCATGCGAGGATATTTCCTTTTTCCCCTGGGCCCCTATGGGCTCCCAAATATCACTTTGCAGAATCCACGACAAAAGAGTTAGCAAACTGTTCCAAGAAGTGAAGGGTGGAACTCTGTATGATGAAGTGACACATCAGAAAGCAATCTCTCATAAATCTTCTCTCTAGTTATTATGTGAGGATATTTCCTTTTTCACGATGCTCCCCTATGGGCTCCCAAATATCACTTTGCAGTTTCCACGAAAAGAGTGTTAGCAAACTGCTTCCTGAGGTGTACAATGTAAATCTGTGAGGTGAACTCACTGATTAGAAAGAAGTTTCTCAGAAAGCTTCTTCACGTTTTGAATTGATGAAATTTCCTTTATCAGCGTAGGCCTCAATGCGATCCAAAGAAGCCCTTCTCAGGTGCCTCAAAGACATTGTTAATGGACTGCTCCACGAAACATAAGTGTGACTCTGTGAAATGAATTCACACATTACCAAGAAGTTTCTAGGAAAGTTTCTTTCTAGTTTTCATCTGAGGATATTTCCTTTGTCACCGTAAACTTCATTGTGCTATGAAGTATCTAATTGCGGATTTCCATAAAACTGTGTTAAAAAACTGATGACTCAAGAGAAACGTTTAACTCTGTCCATTGCTTTCACACATGGCAATGCAGTTTCTCAGAAGACTTCTTTCCAGTTTTAATCTGAGGATATTTCCTTTTTCATCATAGCCCTCTATAAGCTCCCGAATATGACTTCGCATAATCCACGACAACAATGTTATGAAACTGTTCCAAGAAGGGAAGGGTGGAACTCTGTGTGATGAATTCACACATGAGAAAGCAATCTATCAGAAAGCTTCTCTCTAGTTTTTATGTGAGGATACTTCCTTTTTCACCATGGGCCCCAAAGGGATACCAAATATCACTTTGCAGAATGCACGACAACAGTGTTACCAAAATGTTCCAACACTGGGAGGATGGAACGCTGTGTGATGAAGTCACACATCAGAAAGCAATCTCTCAGAAAGCTTCTCTCTAGTTATTAGGTGAGGATAATTCCTTTTTCACCATGGGCCCCTAAGGGCTCCCAAATATCACTTTGCAGTTTCTACAAAAAGAGTGTTAGCAAACTGTTTCAGAGGTCTAAGTTGAAAGTGTGTGAGATGAACTCACTGATCAGAAAGAAGTTTCTCAGAAAGCTTCTTTCACGATTTGAACTGATGAAATTTCCATTATCAGCGTAGGCCTCAATGCGATTCAAAGAAGCCCTTCTCAGGTTCATCAAAGACAGTGTTAATGGACTGCTCAACGAAACATAAGTGTAACTCTGTGAGATGAATTCACACATCAGAAAGAAATTTCTAAGAAAGCTTCTTTCTAATTTTAATCTTAGGATAGTTCCTTTGTCACCGTAAGCCTCGTTGCGCTATGAAATATCTAATTGCAGATTTCCAGAAAACTGTGTTAACAAATTGATCACTGAGAAGAAACGTGTAACCCTGTGAGATGCATTCACACATGGCAATGCAGTTTCACAGAAGGCTTCTTTCCAGTTTTAATCTGAGGATATTTCCTTTTTCACCATAGCCCTCAATGAGCTCCCTAATATCACTTTGCAGAATCCACGATAACAGTGTTATCAAACTGTTCCAAGAAGGGAAGGGTGGAAGCCTGTGTGATGAAGTCACATATCAGAAAGCCATCTCTCAGAAAGCTTCTCTCTAGTTATTATGTGAGGATACTTCCTTTTTGACCATGGGTCCCTATGGGCTCCCAAATATCTCTTTGCAGACTACAGGACAACAGTGTTAGCAAACAGTTCCAAGACTGGACAGGTGGAACTCTGTGTGATGAAGTCACATATCAGAAAGCAATCTCTTAGAAAGCTTCTCTCTAGTTATCATGTGAGGATATTTCCTTTTTCACCATTGCCCGTATGGGCTCCCATATATCACTTTGCAGTTTCAACGAAAAGAGAATTAGCAAACTGTTTCCTGAGGTCTAAGTTGAAAGTCTGTGAGACGAACTCACTGATCACAAAGAAGTTCCTCAGAAAGCTTCTTTCACGTTTTGAAGTGATGAAATTTCCATTATCATCGTAGGCCTCAATGCGAACAAAAGAAGCCCTTCTCAGGTTCCTCAAAGACAGTGTTAATGGACTGCTCGACGAAAAGTAAGTGTAACTCTGTGAGATGAATTCACATATCACCAAGAAGTTTCAAAGAAAGCTTCTTTCAAGTTTTCATTTGAGGATATTTCCTTTGTCAGCGTAAGCTTCATTGCGTTATGAAGTATCTAATTCCAGATTTCCAGAAAACTGTGTTAACAAACTGATCACTGAACAGGAACGTGTAACTCTGTGAGTTGCATTCACACATGGCAATGCACTTTCTCAGAAGGCTTCTTTCCAGTTTTAATCTGAGGATATTTCCTTTTTCACCATAGCCCTCAATGAGCTCCTATATATCACTTTGCAGAATCCACGACAACAGTGTTAGCAAACTGTTCCAAGACGGGAAGGGTGGAATTCTGTGTGATGAAGTCACATATCCGAATTCGATCTCTCAGAAAGATTCTCTCTAGTTTTTATTTGAGGATAATTCCTTTTTCACCATGGGCCCCTATGGGCTCCCAAATATCACTTTGCAGTTTCCACGAAAAGAGTGTTAGCAAACTGCTTCCTGAAGTCTAAGTTGTAAGTCTGTGAGACGAACTCACTGATGAGAAAGAAGTTTCTCAGAAAGTTTCTTTCGCGTTTTGAACTGATTAAATGTCCTTTATCAGCGTAGGGCTCAATTTGATTCAAAGAAGCCCTTCTCAGATATCTCAAAGACAGTGTTAATGAACTGTTCCACGAAACATAAGTGTAACCCTTTGAGATGAATTCACACGTCACCAAGAAGTTTCTCAGAAAGCTTCTTTCTAGTTTTCATCTCAGGAGATTTCCGTTGTCACCGTCAGCTTCAATGCGCTATGAAGTATCTAATTGCAGATTTCCAGAAAACTGTGTTAACAAACTGATCACTGAAGAGAAACGTGTAACTCTGTGAGTTGCATTCACACATGGCAATGCAGTTTCTCAGAAGGCTTTTTCCAGGTTTAATCTGAGGATATTTCCTTTTTCACCACAGCCCTCAATGAGCTCCCAAATATCACTTTGCAGAATCCACGACAACAGTGTTAGCAAACTCTTTCAAGAAGGGAAGGGTGGAACTCTCTGTGATGAAGTCACACATCTGAAAGCAATCTCTCAGAAAGCTTCTCTATAGTTATTCTGTGAGGATATTTCTTTTTTCACCATGGGTCCCTATGGGCTCCAATATATCACTTAGCAGTTTCGTCGAAAAGAGTGTTAGCAAACTGCTTCCTGAGCTCTCAGTTGTAAGTCTGTGAGATGAACTCACTGATCAGAAAGAAGTTTCTCAGAAAGCTTCTGTCACGTTTTGAACTGATGAAATTTCCTTTATCAGCGTGGGCCCCAATGTGATCCAAAGAAGCCCTTCTCAGGTTCCTCAAAGGCAGTGTTAATGGACTGCCACACGAAACATAAGGATAACTCTGTGAGATGAATTAACACATCATCAAGAAGTTTTTCAGAAAGCTTCTTTCTAGTTTTCATCTGAGGATATTTCCTTTGTCACCGTAGGCTTCATTGCGCTATGAAGTATCTAATTACAGATTTCCAGAAAACTGTGTTAACAAACTGATCACTGAGAGAAACGTGTAACACTGTGAGGTGCATTCACACATGGCAATGCAGTTTCTCAGAAGGCTTCTTTCCGGTTTTAATCTGAGGATACTTCCTTTTTCACCATAGCCCTCAATGAGCTCCCAAATAACACTTTCCAGAATCAACGACAACAGTGTTAGCAAACTGTTCCAAGAATGGTAGGGTGGAATTCTGTGTGATGAAGTCACATATCAGAACGCGATGTCTCAGAAAGCTTCTCTCTATTTATTATGGGAGGATACTTCCTTTTTCACCATGGCCCCTATGGGCTCCCAAATATCACTTTGCAGAATCCACGACAACAGTGTTAGCAAACTGTTCCAAGAAGGGAAGGTTGGAACTCTGTGTGATGAAGTCACACATCAGAAAGCAATCTCTCAGAAAGCTTCTCTCTAGTTATTATGTGAGGATATTTCCTTTTTCACCATGGGCCCCTATGGGCTCCCAAATATCACTTTGCAGTTTCCACGGAAAGAGTGTTAGCAAACTGCTTCCTGAGGTCTAAGTTTGTAAGTCTGTGAGATGAACTCACTGATCAGAAAGAAGTTTCTCAGAAAGCTTCTTTAACGTTTTGAAGTGATGAAATTTCCTTTATCAGGGTACACCTCAATGTGATCCAAAGAAGCCCTTCTCAGGTTCCTCAAAGACAGTGTTAATTGACTGCTCCACGAAACATAAGTGTAACTCGGTGAGATGAATTCACACATCACTAAGAAGTTTCTTTTTCTTTCTTTTTTTTTTTTTAATTATACTTTATGTTCTAGGGTACATGTGCATAACGTGCAGGTTTGTTACATATGTATACTTATGCCATGTTGGTGTGCTGCCCCCATCAACTCGTCAGCTCCCATCAATTCATCATTTATATCATGTATAACTCCCCAGTGCAATCCCTCCCTCCTCCCCCCTCCCCATGATAGGCCCCAGTGTGTGATGATCCCCTTCCCGAGTCCATTTGATCTCATTGTTCAGTTCCCACCTATGAGTGAGAACATGCGGTGTTTGGTTTTCTCTTCTTGTGATAGTTTGCTAAGAATGATGGTTTCCAGCTGCATCCATGTCCCTACAAAGGACGCAAACTCGTCCTTTTTTATGGCTGCATAGTATTCCATGGTGTATATGTGCCACATTTTCTTAATCCAGTCTGTCACAGATGGACATTTGGGTTGATTCCAAGTCTTTGCTATTGTGAATAGTGCCACAATAAACATATCTGTGCATGTGTCTTTGTAGTACACTAATTTATAATCCTTTGGGTATATACCCAGTAGTGGGATGGCTGGGTCATATGGTACACCTAGTTCTAGATCCTTGGGAATTGCCATACTGTTTTCCATAATGGTTGAACTAGTTTACAATCCCACCAACAGTGTAAAAGTGTTCCTATTTCTCCACATCCTCTCCAACAACTGTTGTTTCCTGACTTCTTTTTTTTTTTTTTTTGTTTTTTGTTTTTTGTTTTTTGTTTTTTAAAATGTTTAATGAAAAAACTATCATGAAATTGCTTCACAAAAATCTATGAAAAGTCTATTTTAAAAGTCTATAAAAGTCATCTCATTTTATTTACAGTGAAACTTCAACCTATTTAGAAAATTTTTTTTTTTATGTTTCATTTTATTTTATTTTATTTTATTTATTTATTTATTTTTTTTATTATACTTTAAGTTCTAGGGTACATGTGCATAACGTGCAGGTTTGTTACATATGTATACTTATGCCATGTTGGTGTGCTGCACCCATCAACTCGTCAGCACCCATCAATTCATCATTTATATTTTGTATAACTCCCCAATGCAAGCCCTCCCTCCTCCCCCCTCCCCCCTCCCCATGATAGGCCCCAGTGCGTGATGTTCCCCTTCCCGATTCCAAGTGATCTCATTGTTCAGTTCCCACCTATGAGTGAGAACATGCGGTGTTTGGTTTTCTGTTCTTGTGATAGTTTGCTAAGAATGATGGTTTCCAGCTGCATCCATGTCCCTACAAAGGACGCAAACTCATCCTTTTTTATGGCTGCATAGTATTCCATGGTGTATATGGGCCACATTTTCTTAATCCAGTCTGTCACAGATGGACATTTGGGTTGATTCCAAGTCTTTGCTATTGTGAATAGTGCCGCAATAAACATACGTGTACATGTGTCTTTGTAGTAGAATAATTTATAATCCTTTGGGTATATACCCAGTAGTGGGATGGCTGGGTCATATGGTACATCTAGTTCTAGATCCTTGAGGAATTGCCATACTGTTTTCCATAATGGTTGAACTAGTTTACAATCCCACCAACAGTGTAAAAGTGTTCCTATTTCTCCACATCCTCTCCAACACCTGTTGTTTCCTGACTTCTTAATGATTGCCATTCTAACTGGTGTGAGATGGTATCTCATTGTGGTTTTGATTTGCATTTCTCTGATGGCGAGTGATGATGAGCATTTTTTCATGTGTCTGTTGGCTGTATGAATGTCTTCTTTTGAGAAATGTCTGTTCATATCCTTTGCCCACTTTTTGATGGGGTTGTTTGCTTTTTTCTTGTGTATTTGTGTGAGTTCTTTGTAGATTCTGGATATTAGCCCTTGGCCAGATGAGTAGGTTGCAAAAATTTTCTCCCATTCTGTAGGTTGCCTATTCACTCTGATGGTAGTTTCTTTTGCTGTGCAAAAGCTCTTTAGTTTAATTAGATCCCATTTGTCAATTTTGGCTTTTGCTGCCGTTGCTTTTGGTGTTTTAGACATGAAGTCCTTGCCCATGCCTATGTCCTGAATGGTACTACCTAGATTTTCTTCTAGGGTTTTTATGGTATTAGGTCTAACATTTAAGTCTCTAATCCATCTTGAATTAATCTTCGTATAAGGGGTAAGGAAAGGATCCAGTTTCAGCTTTCTACTTATGGCTAGCCAATTTTCCCAGCACCATTTATTAAATAGGGAATCCTTTCCCCATTTCTTGTTTCTCTCAGGTTTGTCAAAGATCAGATGGTTGTAGATGTGTGGTATTATTTCTGAGGACTCTGTTCTGTTCCATTGGTCTATATCTCTGTTTTGGTACCAGTACCATGCTGTTTTGGTTACTGTAGCCTTGTAGTGTAGTTTGAAGTCAGGTAGCGTGACGCCTCCAGCTTTGTCCTTTTGACTTAGGATTGTCTTGGCATTGTGGACTCTTTTTTGGTTCCATATGAACTTTAAAGCAGCTTTTTCCAATTCTGTGAAGAAACTCATTGGTAGCTTGATGGGGATGGCATTGAATCTATAAATAACCTTGGGGAGTATGGCCATTTTCACGATATTGATTCTTCCTATCCATGAGCATGGAATGTTCTTCCATTTGTTTGTGTCCTCTTTGATTTCACTGAGCAGTGGTTTGTAGTTCTCCTTGAAGAGGTCCTTTACATCCCTTGTAAGCTGGATTCTTAAGTATTTGATTCTCTTTGAATCAATTGTGAGTGGAAGTTCATTCCTGATTTGGCTCTCTGCTTGTCTGTTACTGGTGTATAAGAATGCTTGTGATTTTTGCACATTAATTTTGTATCCTGAGACTTTGCTGAAGTTGCTTATCAGCTTAAGGAGATTTTGGGCTGAGACAATGGGGCTTTCTAAATATACAATCATGTCATCTGCAAACAGGGACAATTTGACTTCTTCTTTTCCTAACTGGATACCCTTGATTTCTTTCTCTTGCCTGATTGCCCTAGCCAGAACTTCCAAGACTATGTTGAATAGGAGTGGTGAGAGAGGGCATCCTTGTCTTGTGCCAGTTTTCAAAGGGAATTTTTCCAGTTTTTGCCCATTCAGAATGATATTACCTGGGGGGTTGTCATAAATAGCTCTTACTATTTTGAGGTACGTTCCATCAATACCGAATTTATTGAGCTTTTTTAGCATGAAGGGCTGTTGAATTTTGTCAAAAGCCTTTTCTGCATCTATTGAGATAATCATGTGGTTCTTGTCTTTGGTTCTGTTTATATGCTGGATTACGTTTATTGATTTGCGAATGTTGAACCAGCCTTGCATCCCGGGGATGAAGCCCACTTGATCATGGTGGATAAGCTTTTTGATGTGCTGCTGAATCCGGTTTGCCAGTATTTTATTGAGAATTTTTGCATCGATGTTCATCAGGGATATTGGTCTAAAATTCTCTTTTTTTGTTGTGTCTCTGCCAGGCTTTGGTATCAGGATGATGTTGGCCTCATAAAATGAGTTCGGGAGGATTCCCTCTTTTTCTATTGCTTAGAATAGTTTCAGAAGGAATGGTACCAGCTCCTCCTTGTACCTCTGGTAGAATTCAGCTGTGAATCCATCTGGTCCTGGACTTTTTTGGTGGGTAGGCTATTAATTGTTGCCTCAATTTCATAGCCTGCTATTGGTCTATTCAGGGATTCCACTTCTTCCTGGTTTAGTCTTGGGAGAGTGTAAGTGTCCAGGAAATTATCCATTTCTTCTAGATTTTCTAGTTGATTTGCGTAAAGGCGTTTATAGTATTCTCTGATGGTTGTTTGTATTTCTGTGGGGTCGGTGGTGATATCCCCTTTATCATTTTTTATTGCGTCTATTTGATTCCTCTCTCTTTTCTTCTTTATTAGTCTTGCTAGCGGTCTGTCAATTTTGTTGATCTTTTCAAAAAACCAACTCCTGGATTCATTGATTTTTTGGAGGGTTTTTTGTGTCTCTATCTCCTTCGGTTCTGCTCTGATCTTAGTTATTTCTTGCCTTCTGCTAGCATTTGAATGTGTTTGCTCTTGCCTCTCTAGTTCTTTTAATTGTGATGTTAGAGTGTCAATTTTAGATCTTTCCTGCTTTCTCTTGTGGGCATTTAGTGCTATAAATTTCCTTCTACACACTGCTTTAAATGTGTCCCAGAGATTCTGGTATATTGTATCTTTGTTCTCATGGTTTCAAAGAACATCTTTATTTCTGCTTTCATTTCCTTATGTACCCAGTAGTCATTCAGGAGCAGGTTGTTCAGTTTCCATGCAGTTGAGCGGTTTTGATTGAGTTTCTTAGTCCTGAGTTCTAGTTTGATTGCACTGTTGTCTGAGAGACAGTTTGTTATAATTTCTGTTCTTGTACATTTGCTGAGGAGTGCTTTACTTCCAATTATGTGGTCAATTTTGGAATAAGTGCGATGTGGTGCTGAGAAGAATGTATATTCTGTTGATTTGGGGTGGAGAGTTCTATAGATGTCTATTAGGTCCGCTTGTTGCACAGATGAGTTCAATTCCTGGATATCCTTGTTAACTTTCTGTCTCGATGATCTGTCTAATGTTGACAGTGGAGTGTTGAAGTCTCCCATTATTATTGTATGGGAGTCTAAGATTCTTTGTAAGTCTCCAAGGACTTGCTTTATGAATCTGGGTGCTCCTGTACTGGGTGCATATATATTTAGGAGGATTAGCTCTTCCTGTTGAATTGATCCCTTTACCATTATGTAATGGCCTTCTTTGTCTCTTTTGATCTTTGATGGTTTAAAGTCTGTTTTATCAGAGACTAGGATTGCAACCCCTGCTTTTTTTTGTTCTCCATTTGCTTGGTAAATCTTCCTCCATCCCTTTATTTTGAGCCTATGTATGTCTCTTCATGTGAGATGGTTCTCCTGAATTATCCTCACATAATAATTAGAGAGAAGCTTTCTGAGAGACTGCTTTTTGATGTGTGACTTCATCACACAGAGTTCCACCCTTCCATTCTTGGAACTGTTTGCTAACACTGTTGTCGTGGATTCTGCAAAGTGATATTTGGGAGCCCCTAGGGGCCCATGGTGAAGAAGGAAATATCCTCACATAATAACTAGAGAGAAGCTTTCTGAGAGATTTCTTTCTGATGTGTGACTTCATCACACATAGTTCCACCCTTCCCTTCTTGGAACAGTTTGCTAACCCTGTTGTCATGGATTCTGCAAAGTGATATTTGGGAGCTCATTGAGGGCTATGGTGAAAAATTAAATATCCTCAGATTAAAACTGTAAAGAAGCCTTATGAGAAACTGCATTGCCATGTGTGAATGCAACTGACAGGGTCCACGTTTCTCTTCAGTGATAAGTTTGTAAACACAGTTTTCTGGAAATCTGCAATTAGATACTTTATTACCCACTGAAGCTTACGGTGACAAAGAAAATATCCTCAGTTGAAAACTAGAAAGAAGCTTTCTGAGAAACTTCTTGGTGATGTGTGAATTCATCTCACAGAGTTTCACTTATGTTTCGTGGAGCAGTCCATTAACACAGTCTTTGAGGAACCTGAGAAGGGCTTCTTTGGATCGCACTGAGGCCTACGCTGATAAAGGAAATTTCATCAGTTAAAAACGTGAAAGAAGCTTTCTGAGAAACTTCCTTCTGATCAGTGAGTTCATCTCACAGACTTACAACTTAGACCTCAGGAAACAGTTTGCTAATACTGTTTTCGTAGAAAATGCAAAGTGATATTTGGGAGCCGATAGGGGCCCATGGTGAAAAAGGAAATATCCTCTCATAATAACTAGAGAGAAGCTTTCTGAGAGATTGCTTTCTGATGTGTGACTTCGTCACACAGAGTTCCACCCTTCCCTTCTTGGAACAGTTTGCTAACACTGTTGTCGTCGATTCGGCAAAGTGATATTTGGGAGCCCATAGGGGCCCATGGTGAAAAAGGAAGTATCCTCACATAAAAACTAGAGAGAATGTTTCTGAGAGATTGCATTCCGATGTGTGACTTCATCACACAGAGTTCCACCCTTCCCTTCTTGGAACAGTTTGCTAACACTGTTGTCGTGGATTCTGCAAAGTGATATTTGGGAGCTCATTGAGGGCTATGGTCAAACAGGAAATAACCTCAGATTGAAACTGGAAAGAAGCCTTCTGAGAAACTGCATTGCCATGTGTGAATGCAACTCACAGAGGTACACGTTTCTCATCAGTCATCTTTTGGTAACACAGTTTTCTGGAAATCTGCAATTAGATACTTCGTAGCGAGATGAAGCTTACGGTGACAAAGGAAATATCCTCAGATGAAAACTAGAAAGAAGCTTTCTTATATACTTCTTGGTGATGTGTGCATTAATCTCACAGAGTTACACTTTTTTGTCGTGGAGCAGTGCATTAACACTGTCTTTGAGGAACCTGAGAAGGGCTTATTTGGAACGCATTGAGGCCTACGCTGATAAAGGAAATTTCATCAGTTCAAAACGTGAAAGAAGATTTCTGAGAAACTTCTTTATGATCAGTGAGTTCATCTCACAGACCTACAACTTAAACCTCAGGAAGGAGTTTGCTAACACTCTTTTAGGGGAAACTGCAAAGTGATATTTGGGAGACCGTAGGGGCCCATGGTGAAAAAGGAAATATCCTCCCATAATAACTAGAGAGAAGCTTTCTGAGAGATTGCTTTCTCATGTGTGACTTCCTCACACAGAGTTCCACCCTTCCTTTATTGGAACAGTTTCCTAACACTGTTGTTGTGGATTCTGCAAAGTGATATTTGGAAGCCCTTAGGGGCCCATGGTGAAAAAGGAAGTATCCTCGCTTAAAAACTAGAGAGAAGCTTTCTGAGAGATTGCTTTCGGTTATGTGTCTTCATCACACAGAGTTCCACACTTCCCGTCTTGGAACAGTTTGCTAACACTGTTGTCGTGGATTCTGCCAAGTGATATTTGGGAGCCCAAAGGGGCCCAAGGTGAAAAATGAAGTATCCTCACATAAAAACTAGAGAGAAGCTTTCTGAGAGATTGCTTTCGAATATGTGACTTCATCACACAGAGTTCCACCCTTCCATTCTTAGAACAGTTTTCTAACACTGTTGTCGTGGATTCTGCAAAGTGATATTTGGGAGCCCGTAGGGGCCCATGGTGAAAAAGGAAGTACCCTCACATAAAAACCCGAGAGAAGGTTTCCGAGAGATTGCTGTCTGATATGGGACTTCATCACACAGAGTTCCACCTTCCCTTCTTGGAACAGTTTGATAAAACTGTTGTGGTGGATTCTGCAAAGTGAGCTTTGGGAGCTCATTGAGGGCTATGTTGACAAAGGAAATATCCTCAGATTAAAACTGGAAAGAAGCTTTCCGAAATACTGCATTGCCATGTGTGAATGCACCTCACAGAGTCACACCTTTCTCTTCAGTGATCAGTTCGTAAACACACTTTTCTGGAAATCTGCAATTAGGGACTTCATAGCGCAGTGAAGCTTACGGTGACAAAGGAAATATCCTCAGATGAAAACTAGAAAGAAGCTTTCTTAGAAACTTCTTTGTGATGTGTGAATTCATCTCACAGAGTTACACTTATGTTTCGTGGAGCAGTCCATTAACACCGTCTATGAGGAACCTGAGAAGGGCCTCTTTGGATCGCATTGAGGCCCTTGCTCATAAAGGAATTTTCTACAGTTCATAACATGAAAGAATCTTTCTCAGAAACTTCTTTCTGATCAGTGAGTTAATCTCAAAGACTTAAAGCTTAGATCTCAGGAAGCAGTTTGCTAACACTCTTTTGTGAAAACTGCAAAGTGATATTTGAGAGCCCATTGGCCAATGTTGAAAAAAGAAGTATCCTCACATAAAACCTAGAGAGAAGCTTTCTGAGAGATTGCTTTGTGATGTGTGACTTCATGACACAGAGTTCCACATTTCCCTTCTTGGAACAATTTGCTAACACTGCTGTCGTGGATTCTGCAGAGTGATATTTGGGAGCCCATAGGGGCCCATGATGAGAAAAGAAGTATCCACACATAGCAACTAGAGCGAAGCTTTCTGAGAGATTGCTTTCTGATATGTGACTTCATCACACAGAGTTCCACCCTTCCCTTCTAGGAACAGTTTGCTAACACTGTTGTCGTGGATTCTGCAAAGTGATATTTGGGAGCTCACTGAGGGCTATAGTGAAAAAGGAAATATCCTGAGATTAAAACTGGAAAGAAGCCTTCTGAGAAACTACATTCCCATGTGTGAATGCATCTCACAGCGTTACACATTTCTCTTCAGTTATCAGTTTGTTAACACAGTTTTCTGGAAATCTGTAATTAGACACTTCCAAGCGCAATGAAGCTTACGGTGACAAAGGAAATATCCTCAGATGAAAACTAGAAAGAAGCTTTCTTAGAAAATTCTTGGGGATGTGTGAATTCATCTCACAGAGTTACACTTATGTTTCGTGGAGCAGTCCATTAACACTGTCTTTGAGGAACCTGAGAAGGGCTTCTTTGGATCCCATTGACCCTACGCTGATAAAGGAAATTTCATCAGTTCAAAAAGTGAAAGAAGCATTATCAGAAACTTCCATCTGATCAGTGAGTTCATCTCACAGCCTTACAAGTTGTACCTCAGGAAGCAGTTTCCTAACACTCCTTTAGTGGAAACTGCAAGGTGATATTTGGGAGCCCGTAGTGGCCCATGGTGAAAAAGGAAGTATCCTCACATAAAACTAGAGAGAAGCTTTCTGAGAGATTGCTTTCTGATATGTGACTTCATCACACAGAGTTCCACCCTTCCCTTCTTGGAACAGTTTGCTAACAATGTTGTCGTGGATTCTGCAAAGTGCTATTTGGGAGCCCATAGGGGCCCATGGTGAAGAAGGGGGTATCCTCACATAAAAAACTAGAGAAAAGCTTTCTGAGATATTGCTTTCCGATATGTGACTTCATCACATAGAGTTCCACCCTTCCCTTCTTGGAACAGTTTGCTAACACTGTGTCGTGGATTCTGCAAAGTGATATTTGGGAGCTCATTGAGGGCTATCGTGAAAAAGGAAATATCCTCAGAGTAAAAGTTGAAAGAAGCCCTCTGAGAAACTGCATTGCCATGTGTGAATGCAACTCACAGAGTTACAGGTTTCTCTTCAGTGATCAGTTTGTTAACACTGTTTTCTGGATATCTGCAATGAGATTCTTCATATCGCACTGAAGCTTACGGTGATAAAGGAAATATCCTCAGATGAAAACTAGAAAGAAGCATTCCTAGAAACTACTTGGTGATGTGTGAATTCATCTCAGAGAGCTACACTTATGTTTCGTGGAGCAGTCCATTAACACTGTCTTTAAGGAACCTGAGAAGGGCTTCTTTGGATCGCATTGAGGACTACGCTGATAAAGGAAACTTCATCAGTTCAAAACGTGAAAGAAGCTTTCTGAGAAGCTTCTTTCCTATCAGTGAGTTCATCTCACAGACTTACAACTTAGACCTCAGGAAGCAGTTTGCTAACACTCTTTCGTGGAAACTGCAAAGTGATATTTGGGAGCCCATAGGGTCCCATGGTGAAAAAGGAAATATCCTCACATAATAACTAGTGAGAATCATTCTGAGAGAATGCTTTCTGGTGCGTGAGTTCATCACACAGAGTTCCACCCTTCCCTTCTTGGAACAGTTCCGTAACAGTGTTGTCATGGATCCTGCAATGTGATATTTCGGAGCCTATAGGGGCGCATGTTGAAAAAAGAAGTATCCTCACATGAGAACAAGAGAGAATCTTTCTGAGAGATTGCTTTCTGATATGAGACTTCATCACACAGAGTTCCACCCTTCCCTTCTTGGAACAGTTTCCTAACACTGTTGGCGTGCATTCTGCAAAGTGATATTTGGGAGCCCATATGGGCCCAGGTTGTAAAAGGAATTATACTCACATAAATATTAGAGAGAAGCTTTCTGAGAGATTGCTTTCTGATGTGTGACTTCATCACAAAGAGTTCCACCCTTCCATTCTTGGAACAGTTTCATAACACTGTTGTCGTGGATTCTGCAAAGAGATATTTGGGAGCTCCTTTAGTGCTATGGTGAAAAAGGAAATATCCTCAGATTAAAAGTGGAAAGAAGCCTTCTGAGAAACTGCATTGCCATGTGTGAATGAAACTCATAGAGTTACGCGTATCTCTTCAGTGATGAGTTTGTTAACACAGTTTTCTGGAAATCTGCAATGAGATACTTCATAGCGCAATGAAGCTTACGGTGACAAAGGAAATATCCTCAGATGAAAACTAGAAGGAAGCTTTCTTAGAAACTTCTTGCTGATGTGTGAATTCATCTCACAGACTTACACTTATGTTTCGTGGATCAGTCCTTTGATACTGTGTTTGAGGAAGTGGAGAAGTGTTTCTTTGGATCGCATTGAGGCCTACGCTGATAAAGGAAATTTCATCAGTTCAAAACGTGAAAGAAGCTTTCTGGGAAACTTCTTTCTGATCAGTGAGTTCACCTTACAGACTTACAACTTAGTCTTCAGGAAGCCGTTTGCTAACACTCTTTTCGTGGAAACTGCAAAGTGATATTCTGGAGCCCATAGGGGCCGATGGTGAAAAAGGAAATATCCTCACATAATAACTAGACAGAAGCTTTGGGAGAGATTTCTTTCTGATGTGTGACATCATCACACAGAGTTCTACCCTTCCCTTCTTGGAACAGTTTGCTAACACAGTTATTGTGGACTCTGCAAAGTGATGTTTGGGAGCCCATAGGGGCACTTGGTGAAAATGGAAGTATCCTCACATAAAAACTAGAGAGAAGATTTCTGAGAGATTGCTTTCTGATGTGTGACTTCATCACACAGAGTACCAGCCATCCCTTCTTGGAACAGTTTGCTAAACCTGTTGTCGTGGATTCTGCAAAGTGATATTTGGGAACTCATTGAGGACTATGGTGAAAAATGATATATCCTCAGATTAAAACTGGAAAGAAACCTTCAGAGAAACTGCATTGCCATGTGTGAATGCAACTCACAGAGTTTCACGTTTCTCTGCAGTGATCAGTTTCTTAACACAGTTTTCTGGAAATCTGTAATTAGATAATTCGTAGAGCAAAGAAGCTTACGGTGACAAAGGAAATATCCTCAGATGAAAACTAGAAAGAAGCTTTCTGAGAAACTTGCTGGTGATGTGTGAATTCATCTCACAGAGTTACACTTATGTTTCATGGAGCAGTCCATTAACACTGTCTTTGAGGATCCTGAGAAGGACTTCTTCGGATCGCATTGAGGCCTAAGCTGATAATGGAAATTACATCAGTTCAAAACGTGAAAGAAGCCTTCTGAGAAAATTCTTTCTTATCAGTGAGTTCTTCTCATAGACTTACAACTAAACCTCAGGATGCAGTTTGCTAACAATCTTTTCGTGGAAACTGCAAAGTGATATTCGGGAGCCCATAGTGGCCCATGGTGAAAAAGGAAATATCCTCATATAATAACTAGAGAGAAGCATTTTGAGAGATTGCTTTCTAATGTGTGACTTTATCACACAAAGTTCCACCCCTCCCTTCTTGGAACAGTTTGCTAGCACTGTTTTTGTGGATTCCGCAAAGTGATATTTGGGAACCCTTTGGGGCCCATGGTGAAAAAGGAAGTATCGTCACATAATAACTAGAGAGAAACTTTCTGAGAGATTGCTTTCTGATATGTGACTTCATCACACAAAGTTCCACCCTTCCCTTTTTGGAACAGTTTGCTAACACTGTTGTCGTGGATTCTGCAAAGTGATATTTGGGAGCTCATTGAGGGCCATGGTGAAAAAGGAAATATCCTCAGATTAAAACTGGAAAGAAGCCTTCTGAGAAACTGCATTGCCATGTGTGAATGCAACACACAGAATTACACGTTTCTCTTCAGTAATCTGTTTGTTAACACAGTTTTCTGGAAATCTACAATTAGATACTTCATAGCGCAATGAAGCTTACGATGACAAAGGAAATATCTTCAGATGAAAACTAGAAAGAAGCTTTCATAGAAACTTCTTGGTGATGTGTGAATTCATCTCAACGAGTTGCACTTATGTTTCCTGGAGCAGTCCATTAACACTGTCTTTGAGGAACCTGAGAAGGACTTCTTCGGATCACATTGAGACCTATACTGATAAAGGAAATTTCATCAGTTCAAAACGTGAAAGAAGCTTTCGGAGAAACTTCTTTCTGAGTTCCTCTCACAGACTTAAAACGTAGACGTCAAGAAGCAGTTTGCTAACACTGTTGTCGTGGAAACTGCAAAGTGATATTTGTTAGCGCCTAGGGGCCTGTGGTGAAAAAGGAAATATACTCACATAATAACTAGGGAGAAGCAT
This sequence comes from Rhinopithecus roxellana, assembly GCF_007565055.1. Classification (NCBI taxonomy): domain Eukaryota; kingdom Metazoa; phylum Chordata; class Mammalia; order Primates; family Cercopithecidae; genus Rhinopithecus; species Rhinopithecus roxellana. The sequence continues at coordinate 32,398,555 of NC_044568.1, forward strand.
TCTGAGAGATTGCTTTCTGATATGTGACTTCATCACAAAGAGTTCCAAACTTAACTTCTTCGAACAGTCTGCTAACACTGTTGTCGTGGATTCTGCAAAGTGATATTTGGGAACCCATAGGGGCCCATGGTGAAAAAGGAAGTATCCTCACATGAAAAGTAGAGGGAAGCTTTCTGAGAGATTGCTTTCGGATATGTGACTTCATCACACATGGTTAAACCCTTCCCTTCTTGGAACAGTTTGCTAACACTGTTGTCGTGGATTCTGCAAAGTGATATTTGGGAGCCCATTGAGGGCAATGTTGAAAAAGGAAATATCCTCAGATTAAAACTGGAAAGAAGCCTTCTGAGAAACTGCATTGCCATGTGTGAATGCAACACACAGAGTTACACGTTTCTCTTCAGTGATCTGTTTGTTAACACAGTTTTCTGGAAATCTACAATTAGATACTTCATAGCGCAATGAAGCTTACGGTGACAAAAGAAATATCTTCAGATGAAAACTAGAAAGAAGCTTTCATAGAAACTTCTTGGTGATGTGTGAATTCACCTCACAGAGCTACACTTATGTTTCGTGGAGGAGTCCATTATCACTGTCTTTGAGGAACCTGAGAAGGGCTTCTTTGGATCGCATTGACGCCTACGCTGATAAATGAAATGTCATCAGTTCAAATCGTGAAAGAAGCTTTCTGAGAAACTTCTTTATGATCAGTGAGTTCATCTCACAGACTTACACCATAGAACTCAGGAAGCAGTTTGCTAACACTGTTTTCGTGAAAAGTACAAAGTGATATTTGGGAGCCCATAGCGGTCCATGGTGAAAAAGGAAATATCCTCACATAATAATTAGAGAGAAGCTTTCTGAGAGATTGATTTCTGATGTGTGACTTCATCACACAGGGTTCCACCCTTCCCTTCGTGGAACAGTTTGCTAATACTATTGTCGTGTATTCTGCAAAGAGATATTTGGGATCCCATAGGGGCCCATGGTGAAAAGGGAAATATCCTCGCATTATAACTAGAGAGAAGCTTTCTGAGAGATTGCTTTCCTATGTGTGGCTTCATCACAGAGAGATTCACCTTACCCTTCCTGGAACAGTTTGCTAACACTCCTGTCGTGGTTTCTGAAAAGTGATATTTGGGAGACCATAGGGGCCCATGGTGAAAAAGGAAGTATCCTCACATAAAAACTAGAGAGAAGCTTTCTGAGAGATTGCTTTCGGATATGTGACTTCATCACACATGGTTCCACCCTTCCCTTCTTGGAACAGTTTGCTAACACTGTTGTCGTGGATTCTGCAAAGTGATATTTGGGAGCCCATTGAGGGCTATGTTGAAAAAGGAAATATCCTCAGATTAAAAGTGGAAAGAAGCCTTCTGAGAAACTGCATTGCCATATGTGAATGCAACTCACTGAGTTACACGTTTCTCTTCCATGATCAGTTTGTTAACACAGTTTTCTGGAAATCTGCAGTTAGATACTTCATAGTGCAATGAAGCTTACGGTAACAAAGGAAATAATCTCAGATCAAAACTAGAAAGATGCTTTCTTAGAAACTTCCTGGTAATGTGTGAATTCATCTCACAGAGTTACACTTATGTTTCGTGGAGCCGTCCATTCACACTGTCTTTGAGGAACCTGAGAAGGGCTTCTATGGATCGCATTGAGGCCTACGGTGATAAAGGAAATTTCATCAGTCCAAAACGTGAAAGAAGCTTTCTGAGAAACTTCTTTCTGATCAGTGAGTTCGTCACACAGATTACAATTTAGACCTCAGGAAGCAGATTGCTAACACTCCCTTCGTGGAATCTGCAAAGTGATCTTTGGGAGCCCATAAGGGCCTATGGTGAAAAAGGAAATATCCTCAGATAATAGCTAGAGAGAAACTGTCTGAGAGATTGCTTTCAGATGTGTGACTTCATCACACAGAGTTCCAGCCTTCCCTTCTTGGAACAGTTTGCTAACAGTGTTGTCGTGGATTTTGCAAAGTGATATTTGGGAGCCCATAGTGGCCCATGGTGAAAAAAGAAATATCCTCACATAAGAACTAGAGAGAAGATTTCTGAGAGATTGCTTTCAGATGTGTGACTTCATCACACAGAGTTTCACCCTACCCTTCTTTGAACAGTTCGCTAACACTGTTGTCGTGAATTCGGAAATGTAATATTTAGGATCCCATAGGGGCCCCTGGTGAAAAAGGAAGTATCCTCACATAAAAACTAGTGAGAAACTTTCTGAGAGATTTCCTTCTCTTGTGTGACTTCATCACACAGAGTTCCACACTTGCCTTCTTGGAACAGTTTGCTAACACTGTTGGCGTGAATTCTGCAAAATGTTATTTCGAAGCCCATAGGGGTCCATGGTGAAAAAGGAAATATCCTCACATAATAACTAGAGAGAAGCTTTCTGAGAGATTGCTTTCTGATGTGTGACTTCATCACACAGAGTTCCACACTTCCCTTCTTGGAACAGTTTTCTAACACTGTTGTCGTGGATTCTGCAAAGTGATATTTGGGATTCCATAGGGGCCCATGGTGAAAAAAGAAGTATCCTCAAATTAAAAATAGAGAGAAGCTTTCTGAGAGATTGCTTTCTGATGTGTGACTTCATCACACAGAGTCCCACCCTTCCCTTCTTGGACCAGTTTGCTAACACTGTTGTCGTGTATTCTGCAAAGGGATATTTGGGATCCCTTTTTGCCCGAGGGTGAAATCGGAAGTATCCTCACATAAAAACTACAGAGAATTTTGCTGAGAAATTGCTTTCGGATATTTGACTTCATCACACAGAGTTGAAACCTTCCCTTCATGGAGCAGTTTGCTATCACTGTTGTCGTGGATTCTGCAAAGTGATATTTGGGAGCTCATTGAGGGCTATGGTGAAAAAGGAAATATCCTCAGATTAAAAGTGGAAAGAAGCCTTCTGAGAAACTGCATTGCCATGTGTGAATGCTACTCACAGAGTTACACGTTTCTCTTCAGTGATCAGTTTGTTAACACAGTTTTCTGGAAATCTGCTATTAGATGCTTCATAGCGCTATTAAGCGTATGGTGACAAAGGAAATATCCTCAGATGAAAACTAGAAAGAAGCTTTTTAGAAATTTCTTGGTGATGTGTGAATTCATTTCACAGAGTTACACTTAGGTTTCGTCGAGCAATCCATGAACACTGTCTTTGAGGAACCTGAGAAGGGCTTCCTTGGATCGCATTGTGGCCTACGCTGATAAAGGAAATTTCATCATTTCAAAACGTGAAAGTACCTTTCTGAGAAACTTCTTTCTGATCAGAGAGTTCATCTCACAGACTTACAACTTAGAACTCAGGAGGCAGCTTGCTAACACTCTTTTCGTGAAACTGCAAAGTGATATTTAGGAGCCCATAGGGGCGTATGGTGAAAAAGGAAATATCCTCACATAATAACTAGAGAGAAGCTTTATGAGAGATTGCTTTCTGATGGGTGACTTCATCACACAGAGTTCCACACTTCCCTTGCTGGAACAGTTTGCTAACACTGTTGTCGTGGATTCTGCAAAGTCATATTTGGGAGCCCTTATGGGTTCATGGTGAAAAAGGAAGAATCCTCACATAAAAACTAGAGAGAAGCTTTCTGAGAGATTGCTTTCTGATGTGTGACTGCATCACACAGAGTTGCACCCTTCCCTTCATGGAACAGTTTGCTAACACTGTTGTCGTGGATTCTGCAAAGTGATATTTGGGAGAACATAGCGCCCCATGGTGAAAAAGAATGTATCCTCACATAAAAACTAGAGAGAAGCTTTCTGAGAGATTGTTTTCTGATATGTGACTTCATCACACAGATTTCCATCCTTCCCTTCTTGGAACGGTTTGCTAACACTGTTTTCCTGGATTCTGTAAGGTGATATTTGGGAGCTCATTGAGGGGTATGTAGAAAAAGGAAATATCCTCAGATTAAAAGTGGAAAGAAGCCTTCTGAGAAACTGCATTGCCATGTGTGAATGCAATGCACAGACTTACACGTTCCTCTTCAGTGATCAGTTTGTTAACACAGTTTTCTGGAAATCTGCAATTAGATACTTCATAGCGCAATGAAGTTTACGGTGACAAAGGAAATATCCTCAGATGAAAACTAGAAAGAGGCTTTCTTAGAAACTTCTTGGTGATGTGTGAATTCATTCCACAGAGTTACACACATGTTTCGTGGAACAGTATATTAACACTGTCTTTGAGGAACCTGAGAAGGGCTTTTTTGGATCACATTGAGGCCTACGCTCATAAAGGAAATTTCTTCAGTTCAAAACGTGAAAGAAGCTTTCTGAGAACCTTCTTTCTGATCAGTGAGTTCATCTCACAAACTTACCACTTAGACCTCAGGAAGCAGTTTCCTAACACTCTTTTCATGGAAACTGCAAAGGGATATTTGGGATCCCATAGGCCCCGTGGAGAAAAAGGAAATATCCTCACTTAATAACTAGAGAGAAGCTTTCTGAGAGATTGCTTTCTGATGTGTGACTTCATCACACAGAGTTCCTCCCTTCCCTTCTTGGAACAGTTTGCTAACAGTGTTGTCGTGGATTTTGCAAAGTGATATTTGGGAGCCCATAGGGGCCCATGGTGAAAAGAGAAGTATCCTCACATAAATACGAAAGAGAACCTTTCTGAGAGATTGCTTTCCGATATGTGAGTTCATCACACAGAATTGCACCTTTCCCTCTTTGGAACAGTTTGCTAACACTGTTGTCGTGGATTCTGCAAAATGACATTTGGGAGCTCGTTGAGGGCTATGGTGAAAAAGGAAATATCCTCAGATTAAAACTGGAAAGAAGCCTTCTGAGAAACTGCATTGCCATGTGTGAATGCAACTCACAGAGTTTCACGTTTCTCTTCAGTGATCAGTTTGTTAACAGAGTGTTCTGGGAATCTGAAATCAGATACTTCATAGCGCAATGAAGTTTACGGTGACAAAGAAAATATCCTTAGATGAAAACTAGAAAGAAGCTTTCTGAGAAACTTCTTGGTGATGTGTGAATTCATCTCACAGAGTTACACTTATGTTTCATAGAGCAGTCCATTAACACTGGGATGAGGAATCTGAGAAGGGCTTCTTTGGATCACATTGAGGCCTACGCGGATAAAGGAAAATTCATCAGTTCAAAACGTGAAAGAAGCTTTCTGAGAAACTTCTTTCTTATCAGTGCGTTCATCTCACACACTTACAACTTAGACCTCAGGAAGTAGTTTGCTAACACTCTTTTCGTGGAAACTGCAAAGTGATATTTGGGAGGCTATATTGTCCCATGGTGGAAAAGGAAATATCCTCACATAATAACTAGAAAGAAGCTTTCTGGGAGATTGCTTTCTGATGTGTGACTTCATCACACAGAGTTCCACCCTTCCCTTCTTGGAACAGTTTGCTAACACTGTTGTCGTGGATTTTGCAAAGTGATATTTGTGAGCCCATAGGTCCAACGGTGGGAAAGTAAGTATCCTCACATAATAAATAGAGAGAACTTTTCTGAGAGATTGCTCTCTGATGTGTGACTTCATCACAGAGAGTTCCAATTTTCGCTTCTTGGAACAGTTTGCTAACACTGTTGTCGTGGATTCTGCAAGGTGATATTTGGGAGCCCATCCGGGCCCATGGTGGAAAAGGAAGTATCGTCACATAATAACTAGAGAGAAACTTTCTGAGAGATTGCTTTCTGATATGTGACTCCATCACACAGAGTTCCACCCTTCCCTTCTTGGAACAGTTTGCTAACACTGTTGTCGTGGATTCTGCAAAGTGATATTTGGGAGCCCATTGAGGGCTATGTTGAAAAAGAAAATATCCTCAGATTAAAACTGTAAAGAATCCTTCTGAGAAACTGCATTGCCATGTTTGAATGCAACACAGAGTTACACGTTTCTCTTCAGTGATCAGCTTGGTAGCAAAGTTTTTTGGAAATCTGCAATTAGATACTTCATAGCGCAATGAAGCTTATGGTGACAAAGGAAATATCTTCAGATGAAAACCAGAAAGAAGCTTTCATAGAAACTTCTTGGTGATGTGTGAATTCACCTCACCGAGCAACACTTATGTTTCGTGGAGGAGTCCATTATCACTGTCTTTGAGGAACCTGAGAAGGGCTTCTTTGGATCGCATTGACGCCTACGCTGATACATGAAATGTCATTAGTTCAAATCGTGAAAGAAGCTTTCTGAGAAACTTCTTTCTGATCAGTGAGCTAATCTCACAGATTTTCACCTTAGACCTCAGGAAGCAGTTTGCTAACACTCTTTTCGTGACAAGTACAAAGTGATATTTGGGAGCCCATAGGGGTCCATGGTGAAAAAGGAAATATCCTCACATAATAATTAGAGAGAAGCTTTCTGAGAGATTGCTTTCTGATGTGTGACTTCATCACACAGAGTTGCACCCTTCCCTTCATGGACCAGTTTGCTAACACTGTTGTCGTGGATTCTGCAAAGTGATATTTGGGAGAACTTAGCGCCCCATGGTGAAAAAGAATATATCCTCACATAAAAACTAGATAGAAGCTTTCTGAGAGATTGCTTTCTGATATGTGACTTCATCACACAGAGTTCCACACTTCCCTTCTTGGAACAGTTTGCTAAAACTGTTTTCGTGGATTCTGCAAAGTGATATTTGGGAGCTCATTGAGGGCTATGGTGAAAAAGGAAATATCCTCAGAATGAAACTGGAAAGAATCCTTGTGAGAAACTGCTTTGTCGTGTGTGAATACAACTCACAGAGTTACACGTTTCTCTTCAGTGATCAGTTTGTTAAAAGACTTTTCTGGAAATTTGCAGTTAGATCCTTCATAGCGCAATGAAGCTTACAGTGACAAAGGAAATATCCTCAGATGAAAACTAGAAAGAAGCTTTCTCAGAAACTTCTTGGTGATGTGTGAATTCATCTCACAGAGTTACACTTATGCTTCGTGGAGCAGTCCATTAACACTGTTTTTGAGGAACCTGAGAAGGGCTTCTTTGGATCGCTTTGAGGCCTACGCTGATAAAGGAAATTTCATCAGTTCAAAACGTGAAAGTAGCTTTCTGAGAAATTCTTTCTGATCACAGAGTTCATCTCACATGCTTACAACTTAGACCTCTGGAAGCAGTTTGCTAACACTCTTTTCGTGGAAACTGCAAAGTGATATTTGGGAGCCCATTGGGGTCCATGGTGAAAAAGGAAATATCCTCACATAGTAACTAGAGAGAAGCTTTCTGAGAGATTGCTTTCTGATGTGTGACTTCATCACAAAGAGTTCCACCCTTCCCTTCTAGGAACAGTTTGCAAACACTGTTGTCGTGGATTTTGCAAAGTTATATTTGGGAGCTCATTGAGGGCTATGTTGAAAAAGGAAATATCCTCAGATTAAAACTGGAAAGAAGCCTTTTGAGAAACTGCATTGCCATGAGTTAATGCAACTCACAGAGTTACACATTTCTCTTCAGTTATCAGTTAGTTAACACAGTTTTCTGGAAATCTGCAATTAAATACTTCATATCGCAATGAAGCTTACGGTGACAAAGGAAATATGCTCAGATGAAAACTAGAAAGAAGCTTTCGCAGAAACTTCTTGGTGATGTGTGAATTCATCTCACAGAGTTACACTTATGTTTCGTAGAGCAGTCCGTTAACACTGTCTTTGAAGTACCTGAGAAGGGCTTCTTTGGATCGCATTGAGGCCTACGTTGATAAAGGAAATTCCATCAGTTCAAAACGGGAAAGAAGCTTTCTCAGAAACTGCTTTCTGATCAATGAGTTCGTTTCACAGACGTACATATTAGACCTCAGGAAGCAGTTTGCTAACACTGTTGTGGTGGATTCTGCAAAGTGACATATGGGAGCCCATAGGGGCCCATGGTGAAAAAGGAAGTATCCTCACATAAAAACTAGAGAGAAGCTTTCTGAGAGATTGCTTTCGGATATGTGACTTCATCACACAGAGTTCAACCCTTCCCTTCTTATAACAGTTTGCTACAACTGTTGTCGTGAATTCTGCAAAGTGATATTTGGGAGCTCATTGAGGGTTATGGTGAAAAAGGAAATATCCTCAGATTAAAACTGGAAAGAAGCCTTCTGAGAAACTGCATTGCCATGTGTGAATGCAACTCACAGAATTACACTTTTCTCTTCAGTGATCAGTTTGTTAACAAAGTTTTCTGGAAATCTGCAATTAGATAATTCATAGCGCAATGAAGCTTACGGTGACAAAGGAAGTATACTCAGATGAAAACCAGAAAGAAGCGTTCTTAGAAACTTCTTGGTGATATGTGAATTCATCTCACAGAGTTTCACTTATGTGTCGTGGAGCAGTCCTTTAAGACGGTCTTTGAGGAACTTGAGAAGGGCTTCTTTGGATCGCATTCAGGTCTACGCTGATAAAGGAAATTTCATCAGTTCAAAACGTGAAAGAAACTTTCAGAGAAACTTCTTTCTGATCAGTGAGTTCATCTCACAGACTTACAAATTAGACCTCAGGAGGCAGTTGGCTAACACTCTTTTCGTGAAAAGTACAAAGTGATATTTGGGATCGCATAGCGGTTCATGGTGAAAAAGGAAATATCCTCACATAATAATTAGAGAGAAGCTTTCTGAGAGATTGCTTTCTGATGTGTGACTTCATCACACAGAGTTCCACCCTTCCTTTGTTGGAACTGTTTGCTAAAACTGTTGTCGTGGATTCTACAAAGTGATATTTGGGAGTTCTTTGAGGGCTATGGTAAAAAAGGAAATATACTCATATTAAAACTGAAAAAAAGGCTTCTGAGAAACTGCATTGCCATGTGTGAATGCAACTCACAGAGTTACACGGTTTTCTTCAGTTATCAGTTTCTTAACAGTTTTCTAGAAATCTGCATTTAGATGCTTCATAGTGCAATGAAGCTTACGGTGACAAAGGAAATATCCTCAGATGAAAACTAGAAAGAAGGTTTCTGAGAATCTTCTTGGTGATGTGTGAATTCATCTCAAAGAGTTACACTTATGTTTCATGGAGCAGTCCATTAACACTGTCTTTGAGGAACCTGAGAAGGGCTTCTTTGGATCGCATTGAGGCCTACGCTGATAAAGGAAATTTCAAAAGTTCAATACATGAAAGAAGCTTTCTGAGAAACTTCTCTCTGATCAGTGAGTTCATCTCACAGACTTACAACTTAGACCTCAGGAAGCAGTTTGCTAACACTCTTTTCTTGGAAAGTGCAAAGTGATATTTGGGAGCCCATAGGGGCCCATGGTGAAAAGGAAATATACTCACATAATAACTAGAGAGTAGCTTTCTGACAGATTGCTTTGTGTGTGTGACTTCATCACCCAGAGTTCCTCCCTTCCCTTCTTGGAACAGTTTGCTAACACTGTTGTCGTAGATTCTGCAAAGTGATTTTTGGGAGCCCATAGGGGCAAAATGGTGAAAAAGGAAATATCCTCACGTAATAACTAGAGAGAAGCTTTCTGAGAGATTGCTTTCTGATGTGTGACTTCATTACACAGAGTTCCACCCTTCCCTTCTTGGAACAGTTTGCTAACATTGTTGGTGTGGATTCTGCAAAGTGATATTTGGGAGCCCATAGGGGCCCATGGTGAAAAAACAAGTAACCTCACATAAGAACTAGAGAAAAGCTTTCTGAGAGATAGCTTTCCAATGTGTGCCTTCGTCACACAGAGTTCCACCCTTCCAGTGTTGGAACAGTTTGCTATAACTGTTTTTGTGGATTCTGCAAAGTGATATTTGGGAGCTCCTTGAGGGCTATGGTGAAAATGGAAATATCCTCAGATTAAAGCTGGAAAGAAGCCTTCTAAAAAACTGCATTGCCATTTGTGAATGCAACTCACAGAGTTACACGTTTCTCTTCAGCGATCAGTTTAACACAGTTATCTGGATATCTGCAATGAGATACTTCATAGCGCAATGAAGCGTACGGTGATAAAGGAAGTATCCTCAGATGAAAAGTAGAAAGAAGCTCTCTTAGAAAATTCTTCGTGATGTGTGAATTCATCTCACCGAGTTACACTTATGTTTCGTGGAGCAGTCCATTAACAGTGTTTTTGAGGAACGTGAGAAGGGCTTTTTTGGATCGCATTGAGGCCTATGCTGAAAAAGGAAATTTCATCAGCTCAAAACCTGAAAGAAGCTTTCTGAGAAACTTCCTTCTGATCAGTGAGTTCATCTCACAATCTTACAATGTAGAACTCAGGAAGCAGTTTGCTACCCCTCTTTTCTTGGAAACTGCAAAGTGATATTTGGGAGCCCATTGTGGCCCATGGTGAAAAGGAAATATCCTCACTTAATAACTAGAGAGAAGCTTTCTGAGAGATTGCTTTCTGATGTGTGACTTCATCCCACAGAGTTCCAACCTTCCCTGCTTTGAACAGTTTGCTAACACTGTTTTCCTGGATTGTGCAAAGTGGTATTTGGGAGCCCATAGGGGCCCAGAGTGAACAAGGAAGTATCCTCACATAAAAACTAGAGAGAAGCTTTCTGAGAGATTGCTTTCTGATGTGTGACTTCATCACACAGAGTTCCACCCTTCCCTTCTTGGAACAGTTTGCAAACACTGTTGTCGTGGATTCTGCAAAGTGATATTTGGGAGCCCTTAGGGGCCCATGGTGAAAAAGGAAGTATCCTCACATAAAAACTAGAGAGAAGCTTTCTGAGAGATTGCTTTCGCATATGTGACTTCATCACACAGAATTCCACCCTTCCCTTCTTGGAACAGATTGCTAACACTGTGGTCGTGTATCCTGCAAAGAGATATTTGGGAGCTCATTGAGGGCTATGGTGAAAAAGGAAATATCCTCAGATTAAAACTGGAAGGCAGCCTTCTGAGAAACTGCATGGCCATATGTGAATGCAACTCACAGAGTTACACGTTTCCATTCTGTGATCAATTTGTTACCACAGTTTTCTGGAAATCTGCAATTGGATACTTCATAGCACAATGAAGCTTATGGTGACTAAGGAGAAATCCTCAGATGAAAACTAGAAAGAAGTTTTCCTAGAAACTTCTTGTTGATGTGTGAATTCATCTCACAGAGTTACACTTATGATTCGTGGAGCAGTCCATTAACACTGTCTTTGAGGAACCTGAGAAAGGCTTCTTTGGATCACATTGAGGCCTACGCTGATAAAGGATCTTTCATCAGTTCCAAACGTGAAAGAAGCTTTCTGAGAAACTTCTTTCTGATCAGTGAGTTCACCTCACAGACTTACAACTTAGACCTCAGGAAGCAGTTTGCTAACACTCTTTTCGTGGAAACTGCAAAGTGATATTCGGGAGCCCATAGGGGCCCATGGTGAAAAAGGAATATCCTCACATAATAACTAGAGAGAAGCTTTCTGAGAGATTGCTTTCTGATGTGTGACTTCATCACACAGAGTTCCACTCTTCCCTTCTTGGAACAGTTTGCTAACGCTGTTTTCGTGGATTCTGCAAAGTGATAATTGGGAGCCCTTAGGGGCCCATGGTGAAAAAGGGAATATCCTCACATAATAACTTGAAAGAAGCTTTCTGAGAGATTGCTTTCTGATGTGTGACTTCATCACACAGAGTTCCACCCTTCCCTTCTTGGAACAGTTTGATAACACTGTTGTCGTGTATTCTGCAAAGTGATATTTGGGAGCTCATTGAGAGCTATGGTGAAAAAGGAAATATCCTCAGAATAAAACTGGAAAGAAGCCTTCTGAGAAACTGCATTGTCATGTGTGAATGCAACTCACAGAGTTACACGTTTCTCTTCAGTGATCAGTTAGTTAACACAGTTTTCTGGAAATCTACAATTAGATACTTCATAGCGCAATGATGCTGACGGTGACAAAGGAAATATCCTCAGATGAAAACTAGAGGGAAGCTTTCTTTGAAACTGCTTGGTAAAGTGTGAATTCATCTCTCAGAGTTACACTTACATATCTGGAGCAGTCTATTAACACTGTTTTTCAGGAACCTGAGAAGGGCTTCTTTAGATCGCTTTGAGGCCTACGCTGATAAAGGAAATTTCATCAGTTCAAAACGTGAAAGTAGCTTTCTGAGAAATTCTTTCTGATCACAGAGTTCATCTCACATGCTTACAACTTAGACCTCTGGAAGCAGTTTGCTAACACTCTTTCGTGGAAACTGCAAAGTGATATTTGGGAGCCCATTGGGGCCCATGGTGAAAAAGGAAATATCCTCACATAATAACTAGAGAGAAGCTTTCTGAGAGATTGCTTTCTGATGTGTGACTTCATCACAAAGAGTTCCACCCTTCCCTTCGTGGAACAGTTTGATAACACTGTTGTCGTGGATTCTGCAAAGTGATATTTGGGAGTTCATTGAGAGCTATGGTGAAAAAGGAAATATCCTCAGAATAAAACTGGAAAGAAGCCTTCTGAGAAACTGCATTGTCATGTGTGAATGCAACTCACAGAGTTACACGTTTCTCTTCAGTGATCAGTTTGTTAACACAGTTTTCTGGAAATCTACAATTAGATACTTCATAGCGCAATGATGCTGACGGTGACAAAGGAAATATCCTCAGATGAAAACTAGAAGGAAGCTTTCTTTGAAACTGCTTGGTAAAGTGTGAATTCATCTCTCAGAGTTACACTTACATATCTTGGAGCAGTCTATTAACACTGTTTTTCAGGAACCTGAGAAGGGCTTCTTTAGATCGCTTTGAGGCCTACGCTGATAAAGGAAATTTCATCAGTTCAAAACGTGAAAGTAGCTTTCTGAGAAATTCTTTCTGATCACAGAGTTCATCTCACATGCTTACAACTTAGACCTCTGGAAGCAGTTTGCTAACACTCTTTCGTGGAAACTGCAAAGTGATATTTGGGAGCCCTTTGGGGCCCATGGTGAAAAAGGAAATATCCTCACATAATAACTAGAGAGAAGCTTTCTGAGAGATTGCTTTCTGATGTGTGACTTCATCACACAGAGTTCCACAGTTCCCTTCTAGGAACAGTTTGCAAACACTGTTGTCGTGGATTCTGCAAAGTGATATTTGGGAGCCCGTATGGGCCCATGGTGAAAAAGGGAATATCCTGACATAATAACTTGAAAGAAGCTTTCTGAGAGATTGCTTTCTGATGTGTGAATTCATCACACAGAGTTCCACCCTTCCCTTCTTGGAACGGTTTGATAACACTGTTGTCGTGTATTCTGCAAAGTGATATTTGGGAGCTCATTGAGAGCTATGGTGAAAAAGGAAATATCCTCAGAATAAAACTGGAAAGAAGCCTTCTGAGAAACTGCATTGTCATGTGTGAATGCAACTCACAGAGTTACACGTTTCTCTTCAGTGATCAGTTTGTTAAAACAGTTTTCTGGAAATCTCCAATTAGATACTTCATAGCGCAATGATGCTTACGGTGACAAAGGAAATATCCTCAGATGAAAACTAGAAGGAAGCTTTCTTTGAAACTGCTTGCTAAAGTGTGAATTCATCTCTCAGAGTTACACTTACATATCTTGGAGCAGTCCATTAACACTGTTTTTGAGGAACCTGAGAACGGCTTCTTTGGATCGCTTTGAGGCCTACGCTGATAAAGGAAATTTCATCAGTTCAAAACGTGAAAGTAGCTTACTGAGAAATTCTTTCTGATCACAGAGTTCATCTCACATGCTTACAACTTAGACCTCTGGAAGCAGTTTGCTAACACTCTTTCGTGGAAACTGCAAAGTGATATTTGGGAGCCCATTGGGGCCCATGGTGAAAAAGGAAATATCCTCACATAATAACTAGAGAGAAGCTTTCTGAGAGATTGCTTTCTGATGTGTGATGTAATCACAAAGAGTTCCACCCTTCCCTTCTAGGAACAGTTTGCTAACACTGTTGTCGTGGATTCTGCAAAGTGATATTTGGGAGCCAATAGGGGCCCATGGTGAAACAGGAGCTATTCTCATATAAAAACCAGAGAAAAGATTTTTGAGAGATTGCTTTCAGATATCTGCCTTCATCACACAGAGTTCCACCCTTCCCTTCTTGGAACAGTTTGCAAACACTGTTTTCGTGGATTCTGCAAAGTGATATTTGGGAGCTCATTGAGAGCGATGGTGAAAAAGGAAATATCCTCACATTAAAACTGGAAAGAAGCCTTCTGGGAAACTGCATTGCCATGTGTGAACACAACTCACAGAGTTACACATTTCTCTTCAGTGATCAGTTTGTTAACACAGTTTTCTGGAAATCTGCAATTAGATACTTGATAGCGCAATGAAGCTGACGGTGACAAAGAAAATATCCTCAGATGAAAACTAGAAAGAAGCTTTCATAGAAACTTCTTGGTGATGTGTGAATTCGTCTCACAGAGTTACACTTATGTGTAGTGGAGCAGTCCATTAACACTGTCTTTGAGGAACCTGAGAAGGGCTTCTTTGGATCACTTTGAGGCATACGATGATAAAGGAAATTTCATCAGTTCAAAACGTGAAAGAAGCTTTCTGAGAATCTTCTTTCTGATCAGTGAGTTAATCTCACAGACTTACAACTTAAACCTCAGGAAGCAGGTTGCTAACACTCTTTTCGTGGAACCTGCCAAGTGATATTTGGGAGCCCATAGGGGCCCCTGGTGAAAAAGGAAATGTCCTCACATAACAACTAGAGAGAAGCTTTCTGAGAGATTGCTTTCTGATGTGTGACTTCATCACACAGAGTTCCATCCTGCCCTTCTTGGAACAGTTTGCTAACCCTGTTGTCGTGGATTCTGCAAAGTGACATTTGGGAGCCCATAGGGGCCCATGGTGAAAAAGGAAGTATCCTCACATAAAAACTGGAGAGAAGCTTTCTGAGAGATTGCCTTCTGATGTGTGACCTCATCACAAAGAGTTCCACCATTCCCTTCTTGGAACAGTTTGCTAAAACTGTTGTCGTGGATTCTGCTATGTGATATTTGGGAGCTCGTTGTGGGTTATGGTGAAAAAGGAAATATCCTCAGATTAAACCTGGAGAGCAGCCTTCTCAGAAACTGCATTGCCATGTGTGAATGCATCTCACAGAGGTACGCGTTACTCTTCAGTGATCAGTGTGTTAACACAGTTTTCTGGAAATCTGCAATTAGATACTTCATAGCACAATGAAGCTTACGCTGCCAAAGGAAATATCCACAGAGGAAAACTAAAAAGAAGCTTTCTTAGAAACTTCTTGGTGATGTGTGAATTCATCTCACAGAGTTACACTTATGTTTCGTGAAGCAGTCCAAAAACACTGTCATTGAGGAACCTGTGAAGGGCTTCTTTTGATCACATTGAGGTCTTTGCTAATAAAGGAAATTTCATCATTTCAAAAAGTGAAAGAAGCTTCATGAGAAACTTCTTTCTGATCTGTGAGTTCATCTCAAAGACTTACAATTTAGACCTCAGGATGTAGTGTGCTAACACTCTTTTCGTGGAAACTGCAAAGTGATATTTGGGAGCCAAGGGGGGCCCATGGTGATAAAGGAAATATCCTGACATAATAAATAGAGAGAAGCTTTCTGAGAGATTGCTTTCTGATGTGTGACTTCATCACACAGAGTTCCACACTTCCGTTCTTGGAACAGTTCACTAACACTGTTGTCGTGGATTCTGCAATGTAATATTTGGGATCCCATAGGGGCCCATGGTGAAAATGGAAGTATCCTCACATAAAAAGTAGAGAGAAGCTTTCTGAGTGATTGCTTACTGATGTGTGACTTCATCACACTGAGTTCCACCCTTCCCTTCTTGGAACAGTTTGATAACACTGTTGTCCTGGATTCTGCAAAGTGATATTTGGGAGCTCATTGAGGGCTATGGTGAAAAAGGATATATCCTCACATTAAAAGTGGAAAGAAGCCTTCTGAGAAACTGCATGGCCATGTGTGAATGCAACTCACAGAGATGCACGTTTCTCTTCAGTGATCAGATTGTTAAGACAGTTTTCTGTAAATCTGCAATTAGATACTTCATAGTGCAATTAAGCTTACGGTGACAAAGGAAATATCCTCAAATGAAAACGAGAAAGAAGATTTCCTAGAAACTTCTTGCTGATGTGTGAATTCATCTCATTGAGTTACACTTATGTTTCTTGGAGCAGTGCATTAACACTGTCTTTGAGGAACCTGAGAAGGGCTTCTTGGATCGCATTGAGGTCTTCCATGATACAGGAAATTTCATCAGTACAAAACGTGAAGAAGCTTTCTGAGAAACTTCTTTCTGATCAGTGAGTTCATCTCACAGACTTATAACTTAGACCTCAGGAAGCAGTTTGCTAACACTCTTTTCTTGGAAACTGCAAAGTGATATTTCGGAGCCCATAGGGGCACATGGTGAAAAAGGAAATATCCTCACATAATAACTAGAGAATACCTTTCTGAGAGATTGCTTTCTAATGTGTGACTTCATCACACAGAGTTCCACCCTTCCCCTCTTGGAACAGTTTGCTAACACTGTTGTCCTGTAGTGTGCAAAGTGATATTTGCTATCCCATAGGGGCCCATGGTGAGAAAGGAAGTAACTTCACATAAAAAGTAGAGAGAAGCTTTCTGAAATATTGTTTTCTGATGTTTGAGTTCATCACACAGAGTTCCACACTTCCCTTCTTGGAAGAGTTTGCTAACACTGTTGTCGTGGATTCTGCAAAGTGATATTTGGGAGGTCATTGAGGGCTATGTTGAAAAAGGAAATATTCTCAGATTAAAACTGGAAAGAAGCCTTCTGAGAAACTGCATTGCCATGTGTGAATGCAATTGACAGAATTAAACGTTTCTCTTCAGTGATCAGTTTGTTAACACAGTTTTCTGGAAATCTGCAATTAGATACTTCATAGCGCAATGAAGCTTACGGTGACAAAGGAAGTATGCTCAGATGAAAACTAGAAAGAAGCTTTCGTAGAAACTTCGTTTTGATGTGTGAATTCATCTCACAGAGATACACTTATGTTTCGTAGAGCAGTCCGTTAACACTGTCTTTGAGGAACCTGAGAGGGGCTTCATTGGATCGCATTGAGGCCTACGTTGATAAAGGAAATTTCATCCGTTCAAAACGTGAAAGAAGCTTTCTGAGAAACTGCTTTCTGATCAATGAGTTCATTTCACAGACTTACAACTTAGACCTCAGGAAGCAGTTTGCTAACCCTGTTGTGGTGGATTCTGCAAAGTGACATATGGGAGCCCATAGGGGCCCATGGTGAAAAAGGACGTATCCTCACATAAAAACTAGAGAGAAGCTTTCTGAGAGATTGCTTTCGGATATGTGACTTCATCACACAGAGTTCAACCCTTCCCTTCTTATAACAGCTTGCTAAAACTGTTGTCGTGAATTCTGCAAAGTGATATTTGGGAACTCATTGAGGGTTATGGTGAAAAAGGAAATATCCTCAGATTAAAACTGGAAAGAAGCCTTCTGAGAAACTGCATTGCCATGTGTGAATGCAACTCACAGAGTTACACTTTTCTCTTCAGTGATCAGTTTGTTAACACAGTTTTCTGGAAATCTGCAATTAGATAATTCATAGCGCAATGAAGCTTACGGTGACAAAGGAAATATCCTCAGATGAAGACGAGAAAGAAGCTTTCCTAGACACTTCTTGGCGATGTGTGAGTTCATCTCACAGAGTTACACTTATGTTTCATGGAGCAGTCCATTAACACTGTCTTTGAGGAACCTGAGAAGGGCTTCTTTGGATCGCCTTGAGGCCTACGCTGATAAAGGAAATTTCAACAGTTCAATACGTGAAAGAAGCTTTCTGAGAAACTTCTCTCTGATCAGTGAGTTCATCTCACAGACTTACAACTTAGACCTCAGGAAGCAGTTGGCTAACACTCTTTTCGTGGAAAATGCAAAGTGATATTTGGGAGCCCTTAGGGTCCCATAGTGGAAAAGGAACAATCTTCAAATAATAACTAGAGAGAAGATTTCTGAGAGATTGCTTTCTGATCTGTGACTTCATCACACAGAGTTCCACCATTCCCTTCTTGGAACAGTTTGCTAACACTGTTGTCGTGGATTCTGCAAAGTGATATGTGGGAGCCCATAAAGCTACTCTCTAGTTATTATGGGAGGATATTTCCTTTTTCACGATGGGCCACTGTGGGCTCCCAAATATCACTTTGAAGTTTCTACGAAAAGAGTGTTAGCAAACTGCTTCCTGAGGTCTAATGTGTAAGTCTGTGAGATGAGCTCACTGATCAGAAAGAAGTATCTCTGAAAGCTTCTTTCACGTTTTGAATTGATGGAATTTCCTTTATCAGCGTAGGCCTCAATGCGATCCAAAGTACCGCTTCTCAGGTTCCTCAAAGACAGTGTAAATGGACTACTCCACGAAACATAAGAGTAACTTTGTGAGATGAATTCACACATCACCAAGAAGTTTCTAAGACAGATTCTTTCTAGTTATTATCTGAGGATATTTCCTTTTTCACCGTAAGCTTCAATGCGCTATGAAGTATCTAATAGCAGATTACCAGAAAACTGTGTTAACAAACTGGTCACTGAAGGGAAACGTGTAACTCTGTGAGTTGCATTCACACATGGCAATGCAGTTTCTAACAAGGTTTCTTTCCAGTTTTAATCTGACGATATTTCCTTTTTCACCATAGCCCTCAATGAGCTCCCAAATATCACTTTGCAGCATCCACGACAACGATGTAAGCAAACTGTTCCAAGAAGGGAAGGGTGTAACTCTGTGTGATGAAGTCACATATCAGAAAGCAATATCTCAGTAAGCGTCTCTCTAGTTTTTATGTAAGGATATTTCCTTTTTCACCATGGGCCCCTATGGGCTCCCAAATATCACTTTGCAGTTTCCACGAAAAGAGTGTTAGCAAATTGCTTCTTGAGGTCTAAGTTGTAAGTCTGTGAGATGAACTCACTGATCAGAAAGAAGTTTCTCAGAAAGCTTCTTTCACGTTTTGAACTGATGAAATTTCCTTTATCAGTGTCGGCCTCAATGGGATCCAAAGAAGCCCTTCTCAGGTTCCTCAAACACAGTGTTAATGGACTGCTCCACGAAACAGAAGTGTAACTATGTGAGATGAATTCTCACATCACCTAGAAGTTTCTAAGAAAGATTCTTTCTAGTTTTCATCTGAGGATATTTTCTTTGTTACCGTAAGCTACATTGCGCTATGAGGTATCTAATTGCAGATTTTCAGAAAACTGTGTTAACAAACTGATCACTGAAGAGAGACGTGTAACTCTGTGAGTGGCATTCACACATGGCAATGCCGTTTCTCAGAAGGCTTCTTTCCAGTTTTAATCTGAGGATATTTCCTTTTTCACCATAGCCCTGAAGGAGCTCCCAAATATCACTTTGCAGAATCCACGACAACAGTGTTAGCAAACTGTTCCAAGCAGGGAAGAGCGGAACACTGTGTGATGAAGTCACACATCAGAAAGCAATCTCTCAGAAAGCTTCTCTCCAGTTATTATGTGAGGATATTTCTTTTCTCATAATGGGCCCCTATGGACTCCCAAATATCACTTCTCAGACTCCACGACAACAGTGTTAGCAAACTGTTCCAAAAAGGGAAGTGTGGAACTCTGTGTGATGAAGTCACACATCTGACAGCAATCTCTCAGAAACCTTCTCTCTAGTTATTATGTGAGGATATTTCCTTTTTCACCATGGGCCCTTGGGGGCTCCCAAATATCATTTTGCAGTTTCCACGAATAGAGTGTTAGCAAACTATTTCCTGAGGTCTAAGTTGTAAGTCTGTGAGATGAACTCACTGATCAGAAAGAAGTTTCTCAAAAAGCTTCTTTCACGTTTTGAAATGATGAAATTTCCTTTATCAGCCTAGGACTCAAAGGGATCCAAAGAAGCCCTTCTCAGGTTCGCCAAAGACATTGTTAATGGATTCCTCCACGAAACAATTGTAACCCAGTGAGATGAATTCACACATCACCAAGAAGTGTCTAAGAAAGCTTCTTTATAGTTTTCATCTGAGGATATTTCCTTTCTCACCGTAAGGTTCATTGCGCTATGAAGAATCTAAATGCATATTTCCAGAAAACTGTGTTAACAAACTGATCACTGTAGAGAAAGGTGTATCTCTGTGAGTTGCATTCAGACATGGCAATGCAGTTTCTCAGAAAGCTTCTTTCCAGTTTTAATCTGAGGATATTTCCTTTTCCTCCATAGACCTCAATGAGATCCCAAATATAACTTTGCACAATTCACGACAACAGATTTAGCAAACTGTTCCAAAAAGGGAAGGCTGGAACACTGTGTGATGAGGTCACACATCAGAAAACCATCTCTCAGAAAGCTTCTCCCTTATTTTTATGTAAGGACACTTCCTTTTTCACCATGGGCCCCTATGGGCTCCCTAATATCACTTTGCAGAATCCACGATAACAGTGTTAGCAAACTGTTCCAAGAAGGGAAGGGTGGACCTCTGTGTGATGAAATCACATATCAGAAACCAATCTCTCAGATAGCTTCTCTGTAGTTATTATGTGAGGATATTTCCTTTTTAACCATGGGCCCCTAAGGGCTACAAAATATCACTTTGCAGTTTCCACGAAATAGTGTTAGCAAACTGCTTCCAGAGGTCTAAGTTGCAAATCTGTGAGATGAACTCACTGATCAAAAAGAGGTTTCTCAAAAGCTTCTTTCAGGTTTGAACTGATGAAATTTCCTTTATCATCGTAGGCCTCAATGTGATCCAAAGAAGACCTTGTCAGGTTCGTCAAGGACAGTGTTAATGGACTGCTCCACGAAACATAAGTGTAACTCTGTGAGATGAATTCACACATCACCACGAAGTTTCTAGGAAAGCTTCTTTCCAGTTTTCATCTGAGGATTTTTCCTTAGTCACCATAAGCTTCATTGTGCTATGAAGTATCCAATTGCAGATTTCCAGAAAACTGTGGTAACAAATTGATCACTGAATGGAAACGTGTAACTCTGTGAGTTGCATTCACATATGGCAATGCAGTTTCTCAGAAGGCTGCCTTCCAGTTTTAATCTGAGGATATTTTCTTTTTCACCATAGCCCTCAATGAGCTCCCAAATATCTCTTTTCAGGATACACGACCACAGTGTTAGCAATCTGTTCCAAGAAGGGAAGGGTGGAACTCTGTGTGATGAAGTCACATATGCGAAAGCAATCTCTCAGAAAGCTTCTCTCTAGTTTTTATGTGAGGATACTTCCTTTTTCACCATGGGCCCCTAAGGGCTCCCAAATATCACTTTGCAGAATCCACGACAACAGTGTTTGCAAACTGTTCCAAGAAGGGAAGGGTGGAACTCTGTGTGATGAAGTCACACATCAGAAAGCAATCTCTCAGAAAGCTTCTCTCTAGTTATTAAGTGAGGATATTTCCTTTTCACCATGGGCCACAATGGGCTCCCAAATATCACTTTGCAGTTTCCAAGAAAAGAGTGGTAGCAAACTGCTTCCTGAGTTCTACATTGTAAGTTTGTGAGATGAACTCACTGATCAGAAGGTAGTTTCTCAGAAAGCTTCTTTCAACTTTTGAGCTGATGAAATTTCCTTTATCAGCATGGGCCTCAATGCGACCCAAAAAAGCACTTCTCACGTTCCTCAAAGACACTGTTAATGGACTGCTCCACGAAACATAAGTGTAACTCGGTGAGATGAACTCATACATCACCAAGAAGTTTCTGGAATACTATACAGCCATAAAAAAGGATGAGTTTGCGTCCTTTGTAGGGACATGGATGCAGCTGGAAACCATCATTCTTAGCAAACTATCACAAGAACAGAAAACCAAACACCGCATGTTCTCACTCATAGGTGGGAACTGAACAATGAGATCACTTGGACTCGGGAAGGGGAATATCACGCACTGGGGCCTATCATGGGGAGGGGGGAGGGGGGAGGAGGGAGGGATTGCATTGGGGAGTTATACATGATATAATTGATGAATTGATGGGTGCTGACGAGTTGATGGGTGCAGCACACCAACATGGCATAAGTATACATATGTAACAAAACTGCACGTTATGCACATGTACCCTAGAACTTAAAGTATAATAAAACAAAACCAAAAAACAAAACAAAAAAAAGACAAAAAAAATAAAACAAAACAAAACAAAAAAAAAAAGAGTGTTAGCAAACTGTTCCAAGAAGGGAAGGGTGGACCTCTGTGTGATGAAGTCACACATCAGAAACTTATCTCTCAGAAAGCTTCTCTCTATTTAATATGTGAGGATATTTCCTTTTCATCATGGGGCCCTATGGGCTCCCAAATATCACTTTTCAGTTTCCACGAAGAGAGGGTAAGCAAACTGTTTCCTGAGGTCAAAGGTGTAAGTCTGTGAGATGAACTCACTGATCAGAAAGAAGTTTCTCAGAAAGCTTCTTTCACGTTTTGAACTGATGAAATTTCCTTTATCAGCGTAGGCCTCAATGCGATCCAAAGAAGCCCTTCTCAGGTTCCTCAAAGACAGTGTTAATGGACTACTGAAAGAAACATAAGTGTAACTCTGTGAGATGAATTCACACATCACCAAGAAGTTTCTCAGAAAGCTTCTTTCTAGTTTTCATCTGAGGATATTTCCTTTGTCACTGTAAGCTTCATTATGCTATGAAGTATCTAATTGCAGATTTCGAGAAAACTGTGTTAACAAACTGATCACTGAAGAGAAACGTGTAACTCTGTGAGTTGCATTCACACATGGCAATGCAGTATCTCAGAAGGCTTCTTTCCAGTTTTACTCTGAGGATATATCCTTCTTCACCACAGCCCTCAATGAGCTCCCAAATATCACTTTACAGAATCCACGACAACAGTGTTAGCAAACTGTTCCAAGAAGGGAAGGGTGGAACTCTGTGTGATGAAGTCACATATCAGAATGCAATCTCTCAGAAAGCTTCTCTCTAGTTATTATGTGAGGATACTTCCTTTTTCATCATGGGACTTATGGGTTCCCAAATATCACTTTGCAGAATCCATGACAACAGTGTTAGAAAAGTGTTCCAAGAAGGGAAGTGAGGAATCCTGTGTGATGAAGTCACACATCAGAAAGCAATCTCTCAAAAAGCTTCTCTCTAGTTACTATTTGAGAATACTTCCTTTTTCACCATTTACCCCATGGGCTCCCAAATATCACTTTGCAGAATCCACGACAACAGTGTTAGAAAACTGTTCCAAGAAGGGAAGTGTGGAATCCTGTTTGATGAAGTCACACATAAGAAAGCAATCTCTCAGAAAGCTTCTCTCTAGTTATTATTTGAGAATACTTCCTTTTTCACCATTTGCCCCATGGGCTCCCAAATATCACTTTGCGGAAAGCACGACAACAGTGTTAGCAAACTGTTCCAAGAAGGGAAGAGTGGAAGTCTGTGTGATGAAGTCACCCATCAGAAAGCAATCTCTCAGAAAGCTTCTCTCTAGTTAGTATGTATGGATACTTCCTTTTTCAACATGGGCCCCTATGGGCTCCCAAATATCACTTTGCAGATTCCTCGAAAACGGTGTTATCAAACCGCTTCCAGAGGTATAAGTTGTAAGTCTGTGAGATGAACTCACTGATCAGAAAGAAGTTTCTCAGAAAGCTTCTTTCACGATTTGAACTGATGAAATTTCCTTTATCAGAGTAGACATCAGTGAGATCCAAGGAACCCCTTCTCAGTTTCCTCAAAGACAGTGTGAATGGACTGCTCCACGAAACACAAGTGTAACTCTGTGAGATGAATTCACACATCACCAAGAAGTTTCTAAGAAAGCTTCTTTCTAGTTCTCATTTGAGGATATTACCTTTGTCACCGTAAGCTTCATTGTGCTATGAAGTATCTAAGTGCAGATTTCAAGAAAACTGTGTTAACAAACTGACCAGGGAAGAGAAATGTGTAACTCTGTGACTTGCATTCACCCATGGCAGTGTAGTTTCCCAGAAGGCTTCCTTCCAGGTGTAATCTGAGGATATTTCCTTTTTCACCATAGCCCTAAAGAGATCCCAAATATCACTTCGCAGAATCAACGACAACAGTGTTAACAAACTGTTCCAGGAAGGGAAGGGTGGAACTCTGTGTGATGAAGTCACACATCAGAAAGCAATCTCTCAGAAAGCATCTCTCTAGTTATTATGTGAGGATATTTCCTTTTTCACCGTGAGCCCCTTTGGGCTCCCAAATATCACTTTGCACTTTCCACGAAAAGAGTGTTAGCAAACTGCTTCCTGAGGTCTAAGTTGTAAGTCTGTGAGATGACCTCACTGATCAGAAAGAAGTTTCTAAGAAAGCTTCTTTCACGTTTTGAACTGATGGATTTTCCTTTATCAGCGTAGGCCTCAATGCGATCCAAAGAAGCCCTTCTCAGGTTCCTCAAAGACAGTGTTAATTGACTGCTCCACGAAACATAAGTGGAACTCTGTGATATGATTTCACACATCACCAAGAAGTTTCTAAGGAAGCTTCTTTCTAGTTTTCATCTGAGGATATGTCCTTTGTCACCGTAAGCTTCTTTGCACTATGAAGTATCTCATTGCAGATTTCTAGAAAACTGTGTTAATAAAATGAACACTGGAGAGAAACGTGTAACTCTGTGAGTTGCATTCACACATGGCAATTCAGTTTCTCAGAAGGCTTCTTTCCAGTTTTAATGTGAGGATATTTCTATTTTCACCGTAGCCCTCAATGAGCTCCCAAGTATCACTTCGCAGAATCCACGACAACAGTGTTAGTAAACTGTTCCAAGATGGGAAGGGTGGAACTCTGTCTGATGAAGTCACACATCAGAAAGCAATCTCTCAGAAAGTTTTTCTCTAGTTTTTATGTGAGGATAGTTCCTTTTTCACCCTGGTCCCCAATGGGCTCCAAATATCACATTTCAGAATCCTCGACAACAGTGTTAGCAAACTGTTCCAAGAAGGAAAGAGTGGAAATCTGTGTGATGAAGTCACACCTCAGAAAGCAATCTCCCAGAAAGCTTCTCTGTTGTTATTATGTGAGGATATTTCCTTTTTCACCATGGGCTCCTATGGGATCCCAAATATCACTTTGCTGTTTCCATGGAAATAGTGTTAGTAAACTGTTTCCTGAGGTGTAAGTTGTAAGTCTGTGAGATGAACTCACTGATCGGAAAGAAGTTTCTCAGAAAGCTTCTTTCACGTTTTGAACTGATGAAATGTCCTTTATCAGCGTAGTCCTCAATGCGATCCAAGGAAGACCTTCTCAGGTTCCTTAAAGACAGTGTTAATGAACTGCACCACGAAACATAAGTGTAACTCTGGGAGATGAATACACACATCACCAAGAAGTTTCTAAGACAGCTTCTTTCTAGTTTTCATCTGAGGATATTTCCTTTGTCACCGCAAGCTTCATTGCGCTATGAAGTATCTAAATGCAGATTTCCAGAAAACTGTGTTAATGGCACATGGCAATGCAGTTTCTCTGAAGGCTACTGTCCAGTTTGAATCTGAGGATATTTCCTTTTTCACCATAGCCTTCAATGAGCTCCCAAATATCAGTTTGCGGAATCCACGACAACAGTGTTTGCAAACTGTTCCAAGAAGGTAAAGGTGAAACTCTGTGTGATGAAGTCACATATCCAAAAGCAATCTCTCAGAAAGCTTCTCTCTAGTTATTATGTGAGGATACTTCCTTTTTCATCATGGGCCCCTATGGGTTCCCATATATCACTTTGCAGAATCCACAACGACAGTGTTAGCCCACTGTTCCAAAAAGGGAAGTGTGGAATTCTGTGTGATGTCGTCACACATCAGAAAGCAATCTCTCAGAAAGCTTCTCTCTAGTTATTATTTGAGAATACTTCGTTTTTCACCATTTGCCCCATGGGCTCCCAAATATCACTTTGCAGAATCCACGACAACAGTGTTAGCAAACTGTTCCAATAAGGGAAGGGTGGATCTCTGTGTGATGAAGTCAGACATCAGAAAGCAATCTCTCAGAAACCTTCTCTCTAGTTATTATGTGAGGATGTTTCCTTTTTCACCATGGGCCCCGATGGGCTCCCAAATATCACTTTGCAGTTTGCACGAAAAGAGTGTTAGCAAACTGCTTCCTGACGTCTAAGTTGTAAGTCTGTGAGAGGAACTCACTGATCAGAATGAAGTTTCTCAGAAAGCTTCTTTCACGTTTTGAAGTGATGAAATTTACTTTATCAACGTAGGTCTCAATGGGATACAAAGAATGCAGTCTCAGGTTCCTCAAAGACAGTGTTAATGGACTGCTCCATGAAACATAAGTATAACACTGTGAGATGAACTCACACATCACCAAGAAGTTTCTAAGAACGCTTCTACCTAGTATTCATCTGAGGATATTTCCTTTGTCAACTTAAGCTTCATTGCGCTATAAAGTATCTAATTGCAGATTTCCAGAAAACTGTGTTAAGAAACTGATCACTGTAGAGAAACGTGTAACTCTGTGAGTTGCATTCACACATGGCAATGCAGTTTCTCAGAAGGCTTCTTTCCAGTTTTAATCTGGGGATATATCCTTTTTCACCTTAGCCCTCAATGGGCTCCCAAATATCACTTTGGAGAATCCACGACAACACTGTTAGCAAACTGTTCCACGAAAGGAAGGGTGGAACTCTGTATGATGAAGTCACATATCCGAAAGCAATCGCTCAGAAAGCTTCTCTCTAGTTTTTATGTGACTATACTTCCTTTTTCACCCTGGGCCCCTATCGGCTCCCAAATATCTCTTTGCAGAATCCACGACAACTGTGTTAGCAAACTGTTCCAAGAAGGGAAGGGTTAAATACTGTGTGATGAAGTCACACATCAGAAAGCAATCTCTCAGAAAATTTCTCTATAGTTATTATGTGAGGATATTTCCTTTTACAGCATGGGCCCCTATGGGCTCCCAAATATCACTTTGCAGTTTCCACGAAAAGAGTGTTAGAAAACTGCTTCCTAGGTCTGAGTTTTAAGCCTGTGAGATGCACTCACTGATCAGAAAGGAGTATGTCAGAAAGCTTCTTTCACGTTTTGAACTGATGAAATTTCCTTTATTAGCGTAGGCCTCAATGCAATCCAAAGAAACCCTGCTCAGGTTCCCCAAAGACAGTGTTAACGGACTACTGCACGATACAAAAGTGTAACTCTCTGAGTTGAATTCACACAACACCAAGAAGTTTCTAAGAAAGCTTCTTTCTAGTTTTCATCTGAGGATATTTCCTTTGTCACCGCAAGCTTCATTGCGCTATGAAGTATCTAAATGCAGATTTCCAGAAAACTGTGTTAATAAACTGATCACTGAAGAGAAACGTGTAACTCTGTGAGTTGCATTCACACACGGCAATGCAATTTCTCAGAAGGCTTCTTTCCAGTTTCAATCTGAGGATATTTCCTTTTTCACCATAGCTTTCAAAGAGCTCCCAAATATCACTTTGCAGAATCCACGACAACAGTGTTAGCAAACTGTTCCAAGAAGGGAGGGTGGAACTCTCTGTGATGAACGCATACATCAGAAAGCAATCTTTCAGAAAACTTCTCTCTAGTTATTGTGTGAGGATATTTCCTTTTTCACCATGGGCCCCTAGGGGCTCCCAAATATCACTTTGCAGTCTCCACGAAAAGAGTGTTAGCAAACTGCTTCCTGAGTTCTAAGTTGTAAGTCTCTGCGATAAACTCACTGATCAGAAAGAAGTTTCTCAGAAAGCTTCTTTCAGGTTTTGAACAGATGAAATTTCCATTACCAGCGTAGGCCTCAATGCGATACAAGGAAGCCCTTCTCAGGTTCCTCAAAGAGAGTGTTAATGGACTGCTCCATGACACATAAGTGTAACTCTGTAAGATGAATTCCCACATTACCAAGAAGTTTCTAAGAAAGCTTCTTTCTGGTTTTCATCTGAAGATATTTCCTTTGTCAAAGTAAGCTTCATTGCGCTATGAAGTATCTAATTCAGATTTCCAGAAAACTGTGTTAACAAACTGATCACTGAAGAGAAACGTGTACCTCTGTGAGTTGCATTCACTCATGGCAATGCCGATTCTCAGAAGGTTTCTTTCCAGTTTTAATCTGAGGATATGTCCTTTTTCACCATCGCCCTCAATGAACTCCCCAATATCAGTTTGCAGAATCCACGACCACAGTGTTAGCAAACTGTTCCAAGAATGGAAGGGTGGAACTCTGTGTGATGAAGTCACATATCGGAAAGCAATCTCTCAGAAAGCTTCTCTCTAGTTTTTAAGTGAGGATACTTCCTTTATCACCATGGGCCCCTATGGGTTCCCAAATATCACTTTGCAGAATCCACACCAACGGTGTTAACAAACTGTTCCAGGAAGGGAAGAGTGGAACTCTGTGTGATGAAGTCACATATTAGAAAGCAATCTCCCAGAAAGCTTCTCTCTAGTTTTTATGTAAGAATACTTCCTTGTTCACCACGGGCCCCTAAGGGCTCCCAAATACCTCTTTGCAAAATCCAGGACAACAGTATTATCAAACAGTTCCAAGAAAGGAAGTGTTGAACTCTGTGTGATGAAGTCACACATCAGAAAGCAAACTCTCAGAAAGCTTCTCTCTAGTTAATATGTGAGGATATTTTCTTTTTCACCATGGGCCCCTGTGGGCTCCCAAATATCACCTTGCAGTTTCGATGAAAAGAGTGTTAGCAAACTGCTAACACTCAGAAGGATTCTCAGAAGGTTTCTTTCCAGTTTTAATCTGAGGATATGTCCTTTTTCACCATCGCCCTCAATGAACTCCCCAATATCAGTTTGCAGAATCCACGACTACAGTGTTAGCAAACTGTTCCAAGAATGGAAGGGTGGAACTCTGTGTGATGAAGTCACACATCAGAAAGCAATCTCTCAGAAAGCTTCTCTCTAATTATTATGTGAAGATACATCCTATTTCACCATGGGTCCTTAAGGGCTCACGAATATCACTTTGCAGAATCCCCGACAACAGTGTTACCTAACTGTTCCAAGAAGGGAAGGTTGGAACTCTGAGTGATGAAGTCACACATCAGAAAGCAATCTCTCAGAAAGCTTCTCTCTAGTTTTTATGTCAGGATGTTCCCTTTTTCACCATGGGCCATTATGGGCTCCCAAATATCACTTTGCAATTTCCACGAAAAGAGTGTTAGCAAACTACTTCCTGAGGTCTAAATTGTAAGGATGTGAGATGAACTCACTGATCACAAAGAAGTTTTTCTCAGAAAGCTTCTTTCACGTTTTGAACTGATGAAATTTCCTTTATGAGCGTAGGCTTCAATGCGATCTAAAGAAGCCCTTCTCAGGTTCCTCAAAGACAATGTTAATGGACTGCTCCATGCAACATAAGAGTAACTCTGTGAAACAAATTCACACATTACCAAGAACTTACTAAGAAAACTTCTTTCTAGTATTAATCTGAGGATATTTCCTTTGTCACCGTAAGCTTCATTGCGCTATGAAGTATCTCATTGCAGATTTCCAGAAAGCTGTGTTAACAAACTGAACACTGAAGGGAAACGTGTAACTCAAGAGTTTCATTCACACATGGCAATGCAGTTTCTCAGAAGGCTTCTTTCCAGTTTTCATCTGAGGATATTTCCTTTTTCACCATAGCCCTAAATGAGCGGCCAAGTATCACTTTGCAGAATCCACGACAACAGTGTAAGCAAACTGTTCCAAGAAGCGAAGGGTGAAACTCTGTGTGATGAAGTCACATATCAGAAAGCAATCTCTCAGAAAGCTTCTCTCTAGTTTTTATGTGAGGATACTTCCTTTTTCACCATGGGTCCCTATGGGCTTCCAAATATCACTTTGCTGTTTCTACGAAAAGAGTGTTAGCAAACTGCTTCCTCAGGTCTAATTTGTAAGTCTGTGAGATGAACTCACTGATTCCAAAGAAGTAGGTCCGAAAGCTTCTTTTACGTTTTGAACTGATGAAATTTCCTTTATCAGCCTAGGTCTCAATGCAATCCAAAAAGCCCTTCTAAGGTTCCTCAAAGACAGTGTTAATGAACTGCTCCATGAAATATAAGTGTAACTCTGTGATATGAATTCACACAATACCAGGAAGTTTCGGAGAAAGCTTCTTTCTAGTTTTAATCTGAGGATATTTCCTTTGTCACCGTAAGCTTCATTGCACAATGAAGTATGCAATTGCAGATTTCCAGAAAACTGTGTTAACAAACTGATCACTGAAGGGAAACGTGTAACCCTGTGAGTTGCATTCACACATGGCAATGCTGTTTCTCAGAAGGCTTCTTTCCACTTTTAATCTGAGTATATTTCCATTTTCACCATAGCCCTCAATGAACTCCCAAATATCACTTTGCAGAATCCACGACAACAGTGTTAGCAAACTGTTCCAAGAAGGGAAGGGTGGAACTCTGTGTGATGAAGTCACAGATCAGAAAGCAATCTCTCCGAAAGCTTCTCTCTAGTTATTATGTGAGGATACATCCTTTTTCACCATGGGCCCTTAAGGGCTCACAAATATCACTTTGCAGAATCCCCGACAACAGTGTTAGCAAACTGCTTCCTGAGGTCTAAGTTGTAAGTCTGTGAGATGAACTCACTGAACAGAAAGAAGTTTCTCAGAAAGCTTCTTTCACGTTTTGAACTGATGAAATTTCCATTATCAGGGTAGGCCTCAATGCGATCCAAAGAAGCCCTTCTCAGGTTCCTCAAAGACAGTGTTAATGGACTGCTCCACGAAACATAAGTGTAACTTTGTGGGATGAATTCACACATCACCAAGAAGTTTCTCAGAAAGCTTCTATCTAGTTTTCATCTGAGGATATTTCCTTTGTCACCATAAGCTTCATTGCGCTATGAAGTATCTAATTGCAGATTTCCAGAAAAATGTGTTAACAAACTGATCACTGAAGAGAAACGTGTAACTCTGTGATTTGCATTCTCACACTTCAATCCAGTTTCTCAGAAGGCTTCTTTGCAGTTTTAATCTGAGGATATTTCCTTTTTCACCATAGCCTTCAATGTGCTCCCAAATATCACTTTGCAGAATCCACGACAACAGTGTTAGCAAAGTGATCCACGAAGGGAAGGGTGGAACTCTGTGTGATGAATTCACATATCAAAAAGCAATCTCTCAGAAAGCTTCTCTCTAGTTATTATGTGAGGATACTTCCTTTTTCACCCTGGGCCCCTATGGGCTCCCAAATATCACTTTGCAGAATCCACTACAACAGTGTTAGCAAACTGTTCCAAGAAGGGAAAGGTGGAACTCTGTTTGATGAAGTCACACATCAGAAAGCAATCTCTCAGAAAGCCTCTCTCTAGTTATTATGTGAGGATACTTCCTTTTTCACCATGGGTCCCCATGGGATACCAAATATCACTTTGCAATTTCCACGAAAAGAGTGTTAGCAAACTGCTTCCTGAGGTCTATGTTGTAAGCCTGTGAGGTGAAATCACTGATGAAAAGAAGTTTCTCAGAATCCTTCTTTCACGTTTTGAACTGATGAAATTTCCTTTGTCAGCTTAGGCCTCAATGTGATCAAAGAAGCCCTTCTCAGGTTCCTCAGAGACAGAGTTAATGGACTGCTCCACGAAACATAAGTGTAACTCTGTGAGATGAATTCACACATCCCCAAGAAGTTTCTCAGAAAGATTCTTTCTAGTTTTCATCTGAGGATATTTACTTTGTCACCATAATCTTCATTGCGCTATGAAGTATCTCATTGCAGATTTCCAGAAAACTATGTTAACAAACTGATCACTGAAGAAAAACATGTAACTCTGTGAGTTGCATTCACACATGGCAATGCCGTTTCTCAGAAGGCTTCTTTCCAGTTTGAATCTGAGTACATTTCCTTTTTCCCAATATCCCTCAATGAGCTCCCAAATATCACTTTGCAGAATCCACGACAACAGTGTTAGCAAACTGTTCCAAGAAGGGAAGGGTGGAAATCTGTGTGAGGAATTCACACATCACAAAGCAATCTATCAGAAAGCTTCTCTCTAGTTATTATGTGAGGATATTTCCTTTTTCACCATAGCCCTCAATGAGCTCCCAAATATCAGTTTGCAGAATCCACCACAACAGTGTTAGCAAACTGTTAGAAGAAGGGAAGGGTGGAACTCTGTGTGATGAAGTCACACATCACAAAGCAATCTCTAAGAAAGCTTCTCTGTAGTATTTATGTGAGGAAACTTCCTTTTTCATCATGGGCCCCTATGGGCTACCAAATATCCCTTGCAGTTTCCACGAAAAGAGTGTTAGCAAACTGCCCCCTGACGTCTATTTTGTAAGCCTGTGAGAAGAACTCACTGATCAGAAAGAAGTTTCTTAGAAAGTTTCTTTCACTTTTTGAACTGATGATATTTCCTTTATCAGCACAGGCCTCAAAGCAATCCAAAGAAACCCCTCTCAGGTTCCTCAAAAACAGTGTTAATGGACTGCTCCACGAAATATAAGTGTAACACTCTGAGAGGAATTCACACGTCACCAGGAAGTTCTAAGAAAGCTTCTTTCTAGGTTTCATCTGAGGATATTTCCTTTGTCACCATAAGCTTCCTTGCGCTATGAAGTATCTCATTGCAGATTTCCAGAATACTGTGTTAACAAACTGATCACTGAAGAGAAACGTGTAACTCTGTGAGTTGCATTCACACATGGCAATGCAGTTTCTCAGAAGGCTTCTTTCCAGTTTTAATCTGAGGATATTTTCTTTTTCACCATAGCCCTCAATGAGCTCCCAAATATCACTTTACAAAATCCACGACAACAGTGTTAGCAAACTGTTCCAAGAAGGGAAGTGTGGAACTCTGTGTGATGAAATCACACATCAGAAAGCAATCTCTCAGAAAGCTTCTCTCTAGTTATTATGTGAGGATATTTCCTTTTTCACCATGGGTCCCTATGAGCTCCCAAATATCACCTTGCAGTTTCCAGGAAAAGAATGTTAGCAAACTGCTTCCTGAGGTCTAAGTTGTAAGTCTGCGTGATGAACTCACTGATCAGAAAGAAGTTTCTCAGAAAGCTTCTTTCACGTTTT
Source organism: Rhinopithecus roxellana (assembly GCF_007565055.1). Taxonomy (NCBI): domain Eukaryota; kingdom Metazoa; phylum Chordata; class Mammalia; order Primates; family Cercopithecidae; genus Rhinopithecus; species Rhinopithecus roxellana. The sequence goes on from NC_044568.1 coordinate 32,431,378, forward strand.
GAACTGAAGAAATTTCCTTTATCAGCATACCCCTCAATGTGATCCATAGAAGCCCTTCTCAGGTACCTCAAAGACAGTGTTAATGGACTGCTCCATGAAACATAAGTGTAACTCTGTGAGATGAGTTCACACATCACCAAGATGTTTCTAAGAAAGCTTCTTTCTAGTTTTCATCTGAGGATATTTCCTTTGTCACCGTAAGCTTCCTTGCGCTATGAAGTATCTAATTGCAGATTTCCAGAAAACTGTGTTAACAAACTGATCACTGAAGAGAAACGTGTAACTCTGTGAGGTGCATTCACAGAGGGCAATGCAGTTTCTCAGAAGGCTCCTTTCCAGTTTTAACCTGAGGAAATTTCCTTTTTCACCATAGCCCTCAATGAGATCCCAAATATCACTTTGCAGAATCCAAGACAACCGTGTTAGCAAAGTGTTCCAAGAAGGGAAGGGTGGAACTCTGTGTGATGAAGTCACACATCAGAAAGCAATCTCTCAGAAAGCTTCTCTCTAATTATTATGTGAAGATACATCCTTTTTCACCATGGGTCCTTAAGGGCTCACGAATATCACTTTGCAGAATCCCCGACAACAGTGTTACCTAACTGTTCCAAGAAGGGAAGGTTGGAACTCTGAGTGATGAAGTCACACATCAGAAAGCAATCTCTCAGAAAGCTTCTCTCTAGTTTTTATGTCGGGATGTTTCCTTTTTCACCATGGGCCACTATGGGCTCCCAAATATCACTTTGCAATTTCCACGAAAAGAGTGTTAGCAAACTGCTTCCTGAGGTCTAAATTTTAAGGATGTGAGATGAACTCACTGATCACAAAGAAGTTTTTCTCAGAAAGCTTCTTTCACGTTTTGAACTGATGAAATTTCCTTTATGAGCGTAGGCTTCAATGCGATCTAAAGAAGCCCTTCTCAGGTTCCTCAAAGACAATGTTAATGGACTGCTCCATGCAACATAAGAGTAACTCTGTGAAACAAATTCACACATCACCAAGAACTTACTAAGAAAACTTCTTTCTAGTATTCATCTGAGGATATTTCCTTTGTCACCGTAAGCTTCAATGCGCTATGAAGTATCTCATTGCAGATTTCCAGAAAGCTGTGTTAACAAACTGAACACTGAAGAGAAACGTGTAAATCAAGAGTTTCATTCACACATGGCAATGCAGTTTCTCAGAAGGCTTCTTTCCAGTTTTCATCTGAGGATATTTCCTTTTTCACCATAGCCCTTAATGAGCTCCCAAATATCACTTTGCAGAATCCACTACAACAGTGTTAGCAAACTGTTCCATGAAGCGAAGTGTGAAACTCTGTGTGATGAAGTCACATATCAGAAAGCAATCTCTCAGAAAGCTTCTCTCTACTTTTTATGTGAGGATACTTCCTTTTTCACCATGGGTCCCTATGGGATTCCAAATATCACTTTGCTGTTTTTACGAAAAGAGTGTTAGCAAACTGCTTCCTCAGGTCTAATCTGTAAGTCTGTGAGATGAACTCACTGATTCCAAAGAAGTTTCTCCGAAAGCTACCTTCACGTTTTGAACTGATGAAATTCCTTTATCAGCCTAGGACTCAATGCAATCCAAAAAGCCCTTCTCAGGTTCCTCAAAGACAGTGTTAATGGACTGCTCCATGAAACATAAGTGTAACTCTGTGAGATGAATTCAAACAATACCAAGAAGTTTCTGAGAAAGCTTCTTTCTAGTTTTAATCTGAGGGTATTTCCTTTGTCACCATAAGCTTCATTGCGCAATGAAGTATGCAATTGCAGATTTCCAGAAAACTGTGTTAACAAACTGATCACTGAAGAGAAACGTGTAACTCTGTGAGTTGCATTCCCACATGGCAATCCAGTTTCAAAAAAGGCTTCTTTCCAGTTTTCATCAGAGGATATTTCCTTTTTCACGATTGTCCTCAATGGGCTCCCAAATACCACTTTGCAGAATGCAAGACAACAGTGTTAGCAAACTGTTCCAAGAAGGGAAGGGTGGAACTCTGTGTGATGAAGTCGCATATCAGAAAGCAATCTCTCAGAAAGCTTCTCTCTAGTTTTTATGTGAGGATATTTCCTTTTTCACCCTGGGACCCTATGGGCTCCCAAATATCACTTGGCAGAATCCACGACAATAGTGTAAGCAAACTCTTCCAAGAAGAGAAGGGTGGAACTCTGTGTGATGAAATCACACATCAGAAAGCAATCTCTCAGAAAGCTTCTCTCTCCTTTTTATGTGAGGATATTTCCTTTTTCACCATGGGTCCCTAAGGGCTTCCAAATATCACTTTGCTGTTTCTACGAAAAGAGTGTTAGCAAACTGCTTCCTGAGGTCTAATTTGTAAGTCTGTGAGATGAACTCACTGATTCCAAAGAAGTTTCTCCGAAAGTTTCTTTCACGTTTTGAACTGATGAAATTTCCTTTATCAGCCTAGGCCTCAATGCAATCCAAAAAGCCCTTCTCAGGTTCCCCAAAGACAGTGTTAATGGACTGCTCCATGAAATATAAGTGTAACTCTGTGAGATGAATTCACACAATACCAGGAAGTTTCTGAGAAAGCTTCTTTCTAGTTTTAATCTGAGGATATTTCCTTTGTCACCGTAAGCTTCATTGCACAATGAAGTATGCAATTGCAGATTTCCAGAAAACTGTGTTAACAAACTGATCACTGAAGAGAAACGTGTAACTCTGTGAGTTGCATTCACACATGGCAATGCTGTTTCTCAGAAGGCTTCTTTCCACTTTTAATCTGAGTATATTTCCATTTTCACCGTAGCCCTCAATGAACTCCCAAATATCACTTTGCAGAATCCACAACAACAGTGTTAGCAAACTCTTCCAAGAAGGGAAGGGTGGAACTCTGTGTGATGAAGTCACACATCAGAAAGCAATCTCTCCGAAAGCTTCTCTCTAGTTATTATGTGAGGATACATCCTTTTTCACCATGGGCCCTTAAGGGCTCACAAATATCACTTTGCAGAATCCCCGACAACAGTGTTAGTAAACTGCTTCCTGAGGTCTACGTTGTACGTCTGTGAGATGAACTCACTGAACAGAAAGAAGTTTCTCAGAAAGCTTCTTTCACGTTTTGAACTGATGAAATTTCCTTTATCAGGGTAGGCCTCAATGCGATCCAAAGAAGCCCTTCTCAGTTTCCTCACAGACAGTGTTAATGGACTGCTCCACGAAACATAAGTGTAACTCTGTGGGATGAATTCACACATCACCAAGAAGTTTCTCAGAAAGCTTCTTTCTAGTTTTCATCTGAGGATATTTCCTTTGTCACCGTAAGCTTCATTGCGCTATGAAGTATCTCATTGCAGATTTCCAGAAAAATGTGTTAACAAACTGATCACTGAAGAGAAACGTGTAACTCTGTGATTTGCATTCTCACACTTCAATCCAGTTTCTCAGAAGGCTTCTTTGCAGTTTTAATCTGAGGATATTTCCTTTTTCACCATAGCCTTCAATGTGCTCCCAAATATCACTTTGCAGAATCCACGACAACAGTGTTAGCAAAGTGATCCACGAAGGGAAGGGTGGAACTCTGTGTGATGAATTCACATATCAAAAAGCAATCTCTCAGAAAGCTTCTCTCTAGTTATTATGTGAGGATACTTCCTTTTTCACCCTGGGCCCCTATGGGCTCCCAAATATCACTTTGCAGAATCCACAACAACAGTGTTAGCAAACTGTTCCAAGAAGGGAAGGTTGGAACTCTGTGTGATGAAGTCACACATCAGAAAGCAATCTCTCAGAAAGCTTCTCTCTAGTTATTATGTGAGGATATTTCCTTTTTCACCATGGGCCCCTATGGGCTCCCAAATGTCACTTTGCAGTTTCCACGGAAAGAGTGCTTCCAAACTGCTTCCTGAGGTCTAAGTTTGTAAGTCTGTGAGATGAATTCACTGGTCAGAAAGAAGTTTCTCAGAAAGCTTCTTTAACGTTTTGAACTGATAAAGTTTCCTTTATCAGGGTAGGCCTCAATGCGATCCAAAGAAGCACTTCTCAGCTTCCTGAAAGACAGTGTTAATTGACTGCTCCACGAAACATAAGTGTAACTCGGTGAGATGAATTCTCACATCACTAAGATGTTTCTTTTTTATTTCTTTTATTTTACTTTAAGTTCTAGGGTACATGTTCATAACGTGCATGTTTGTTACATATGTATACTTATGACATGTTGGTGTGCTGCCCCCATCTACTCGTCAGCTCCCATCAATTCATCATTTACATCATGTATAACTCCCCAGTGCAATCCCTCCCTCCTCCCCCCTCCCCATGATAGGCCCCAGTGTGTGATGTGCCCCTTCCCGAGTCCAAGTGATCTCATTGTTCAGTTCCCACCTATGAGTGAGAACATGCGGTGTTTGGTTTTCTCTTCTTGTGATAGTTTGCTAAGAACGATGGCTTCCAGCTGCATCCATGTCCCTACAAAGGACGCAAACTCATCCTTTTTTATGTCTGCATAGTATTCCATGGTGTATATGTGCCACATTTTCTTAATCCAGTCTGTCACAGATGGACATTTGGGTTGATTCCAAGTCTTTGCTATTGTGAATAGTGCCGCAATAAACATACGTGTGCATGTGTCTTTGTAGTTGACTAATTTATAATCCTTTGGGTATATACCCAGTAGTGGGATGGCTGGGTCTTATGGTACATCTAGTTCTAGATCCTTGAGGAATTGCCATACTGTTTTCCATAATGGTTGAACTAGTTTACAATCCCACCAACAGTGTAAAAGTGTTCCTATTTCTCCACCTCCTCTCCAACAACTGTTGTTTCCTGACTTCTTAATGATTGCTATTCTAACAGGTGTGAGATGGTATCTCATTGTGGTTTTGATTTGCATTTCTCTGATGGTGAGTGATGATGAGCATTTTTTCATGTGTCTGTTGGCTGTATGAATGTCTTCTTTTGAGAAATGTCTGTTCATATCCTTTGCCCACTTTTTGATGGGGTTGTTTGTTTTTTTCTTGTATATATGTTTGGGTTCCTTGTAGATTCTGGATATTAGCCCTTTGTCAGATGATTAGGTTGCGAAAATTTTCTCCCATTCTGTAGGTTGCCTGTTCATTCTGATGGTAGTTTCTTTTGCTGTGCAAAAGCTCTTTAGTTTAATTAGATCCCATTTGTCAATTTTGGCTTTTGCTGCCGTTGCTGTTGGTGTTTTAGACATGAAGTCCTTGCCCATGCCTATGTCCTGAATGGTACTACCTAGATTTTCTTCTAGGGTTTTATGGTATTGGGTCTAACATTTAAGTCTCTAATCCATCTTGAATTAAACTTCGTATAAGGGGTAAGGAAAGGATCCAGTTTCAGCTTTCTACTTATGGCTAGCCAATTTTCCCAGCACCATTTATTAAATAGGGAATCCTTTCCCCATTTCTTGTTTCTCTCAGGTTTGTCAAAGATCAGATGGCTGTAGATGTGTGGTATTATTTCTGAGGACTCTGTTCTGTTCCATTGGTCTATATCTCTGTTTTGGTACCAGTACCATGCTGTTTTGGTTACTGTAGCCTTGTAGTGTAGTTTGAAGTCAGGTAGCGTGACGCCTCCAGCTTTGTACTTTTGACTTGGGATTGTCTTGGCAATGCGGGCTCTTTTTTGGTTCCATATGAACTTTAAAGCAGTTTTTTCCAATTCTGTGAAGAAACTCATTGGTAGCTTGATGGGGATGGCATTGAATCTATAAATAACCTTGGGGAGTATGGCCATTTTCACGATATTGATTCTTCCTATCCATGAGCATGGTATGTTCTTCCATTTGTTTGTGTCCTCTTTGATTTCACTGAGCAGTGGTTTGTAGTTCTCCTTGAAGAGGTCCTTTACATCCCTTGTAAGCTGGATTCCTAGGTATTTGATTCTCTTTGAAGCAATTGTGAATGGAAGTTCATTCCTGATTTGGCTCTCTGCTTGTCTGTTACTGGTGTATAAGAATGCTTGTGATTTTTGCACATTAATTTTGTATCCTGAGACTTTGCTGAAGTTGCTTATCAGCTTCAGGAGATTTTGGGCTGACACAATTGGGTTTTCTAAATATACAATCATGTCATCTGCAAACAGGGACAATTTGACTTCTTCTTTTCCTAACTGGATACCCTTGATTTCTTTCTCTTGCCTGATTGCCCTAGCCAGAACTTCCAAGACTATGTTGAACAGGAGTGGTGAGAGAGGGCATCCCTGTCTTGTGCCATTTTTCAAAGGGAATTTTTCCAGTTTTTGCCCATTCAGAATGATATTACCTGTGGGTTTGTCATAAATAGCTCTTATTATTTTGAGGTACGTTCCATCAATACCGAATTTATTGAGCGTTTTTAGCATGAAGGGCTGTTGAATTTTGTCAAAAGCCTTTTCTGCATCTATTGAGATAATCATGTGGTTCTTGTCTTTGGTTCTGTTTATATGCTGGATTACGTTTATTGATTTGCGAATGTTGAATCACCCTTGCATCCCAGGGATGAAGCCCACTTGATCATGGTGGATAAGCTTTCTGATGTGCTGCTGAATCCGGTTTGCCAGTATTTTATTGAGAATTTTTGCATCGATGTTCATCAGGGATATTGGTCTAAAATTCTCTTTTTTTGTTGTGTCTCTGCCAGGCTTTGGTATCACGATGATGTTGGCCTCATGAAATGAGGTAGGGAGGATTCCCTCTTTTTCTATTGATTGGAATAGTTTCAGAAGGAATGGTACCAGCTCCTCCTTGTACCTCTGGTAGAATTCAGCTGTGAATCCATCTGGTCCTGGACTTTTTATGGTGGGTAGGCTATTAATTGTTGCCTCAAATTCAGAGCCTGATATTGGTCTATTCAGGGATTCCACTTCTTCCTGGTTTAGTCTTGGGAGAGTGTAAGTGTCCAGGAAATTATCCATTTCTTCTAGATTTTCTAGTTGATTTGCGTAAAGGCGTTTATAGTATTCTCTGATGGTTGTGTTTTTGTGGGGTCGGTGGTGATATCCCCTTTATCATTTTTTATTGCGTCTATTTGATTCCTCTCTCTTTTCTTCTTTATTAGTCTTGCTAGCGGTCTGTCAATTTGCTGAGGAGTGCTTTACTTCCAATTATGTGGTCGATTTTGGAATAAGTGCGATGTGGTGCTGAGAAGAATGTATATTCTGTTTATTTGTGGTGGAGAGTTCTATAGATGTCTATTAGGTCCGCTTGGTGCAGAGATGAGTTCAATTCCTGGATATCCTTGTTAACTTTCTGTCTGGTTGATCTGTCTAATGTTGACAGTGGAGTGTTGAAGTCTCCCATTATTATTGTGTGGGAGTTTAAGTCTCTTTGTAAGTCTCCAAGGACTTGCTTTATGAATCTGGGTGCTCCTCTATTGGGTGCACATATATTTAGGAGGGTTAGCTCTTCCAGTTGAATTGATCCCTTTACCATTATGTAATGGCCTTCTTTGTCTCTTTTGATCTTTGATGGTTTAAAGTCTGTTTTATCAGAGACTAGGATTGCAACCCCTGCGTTTTTTTGTTCTCCATTTGCTTGGTAGATCTTCCTCCATCCCTTTATTTTGAGCCTATGTATGTCTCTGCATGTGAGATGGTTCTCCTGAATTATCCTCACATAATAACTAAAGAGAAGCTTTCTGAGAGGTTGCTTTCTGATGTGTGACTTCAACACACCGAGTTCCACCCTTCATTTCTTGGAAGAGTTTCTAACCCTGTTGTCGTGGATTCTGCAAAGTGATAATTGGGAGCCCATAAGGGCCGATGGTGAAAAAGCAAGTATCCTCACATAATAAGCAGAGAGAAGCTTTCTGAGGGATTGCTTTCTGAAATGTGACTTCATCACAAAGAGTTCCAGCCATCCCTTCTTGGAACAGTTTGTTACCACAGTTGTCGTGGTTTCTGCAAGGTGATATTTGGGAATTCATTGAGGGCTATGGTGAAAAGGAAATATCCTCAGATTAAACCTGGAAGGAAGCCTTGTGAGAAAGTGGATTGCCATGTGTGAATGCAACTCACGTGTGTTTCTCTTCAGTGATCAGTTTGTTAACACAGTTTTCTGGAAATCTGCAATGAGATACTTCATAGCGCAATGAAGTTTACGGTAACAAAGGAAATATCCTCAGATGAAAACTAGAAAGAAGCTTTCCTAGAAACTTCTTGGTGATGTGTGAATTCATCTCACAGAGTTACACTGATGGTTCGTTGAGCAGTCCATTAACACTGTCTTTGAGGAACCTGAGAAGGGCTTCCTTGGATTGCATTGAGGCCTACAATGATAAAGGAAATTTCATCAGTTCAAAACGTGAAAGCAGCTTTCCGAGAAACTTGTTTCTGATCAGTGAGTTCATCTCACAGACTTACAACTTAGACTTCAGGAAACAGTTTGCTAATACTCTTTTCGTGGAAACTGCTAAGTGATATTTGGGAGCCCATAGGGGCCCATGTGAAAAACGAAATTTCCTCACATAATAACTAGAGAGAAGCTTTCTGAGAGATTGCTTTCTGATGTGTGACTTCATCACACAGAGTTCCACCCTTCCCTTCAGGAACAGTTTGCTAACACTGTTGTCGTGGATTCTGCAAAGTAATATATGGGAGCCCTTAGGGCACCATGGTGGAAAAGGAAGTATCCTCACATAAAAACTAGAGAGAAGCTCTCTGAGACATTGCTTTCTGATATGTGACTTCTTCAGCAGAATTCCACACTTACCTTGTTGGAACAGTTTGCTACCACTGTTTTCGTGGATTCTGCAAAGCGATATTTGGGAGCCCATAGGGGCCCATGGTGAAAAAGGAAGGATCCTCACATAATAACTAGAGAAGTTTTCTCAGAGATTGCCTTCGGATATGTGACTTCATCACACAGAGTTCCACCCTTCCCTTCTTGGAACAGTTTGCTAACACTGTTGTCGTGGATTCTGCAAAGTGATATTTGGGAGCTCATTGAGGGCTATGGTGAAAAAGGAAATATCCTCAGATTAAAACTGGAATGAAGCCTTTTGAGAAGATGCATTGCCATGTGTGAATGCAAGTCACAGAGTTACACGTTCCTCTTCATTGATCAGTTTGTTAAATTTTCTGGAAATCTACAATTGGATACTTCGTAGTACAATGAAGCTTACGGTAACAAAGGGAATATCCTCAGAAGAAAAATAGAAAGAAGATTTCGTAGAATCTTCTTGGTGATGTGTGAATTCATCTCACAGAGTTACACTTGTGTTTCGTGGAGTAGTCCATTAATGCTGTCTTTGAGGAACGTGAGAAGGGCTTCCTTGGATCGCATTGAGGCCTACGCTGTTAAAGGAAATTTCATCAGTACAAAACGTGAAAGAAGCTTTCTGAGAAACTTCTTTCTGATCAGTGAGTTCATCTCACAGACTTACAACTTAGATCTCAGGAAGCAGTTTGCTAACACTCTTTTCGTGGAAACTGCAAAGTGATATTTGGGAGCACTTAGGGGCCCATGGTGAAAAAGGAAATATCCTCACATAGTAACTAGAGAGAAGCTTTCGGAGAGATTGCTTTCTGATGTGTGACTTCATCACACAGAGTTCCACCCTTCGCTTCTTGGAACAGTTTGCTAACACTGTTGTCGTGGATTCTGACAAGTGATATTTGGGAGCTCTTTGAGGGCTATGGTGAAAGAGGAAATATCCTCAGATTAAAACTGGAAAGAAGCTTTCTGAGAAACTGCATTGCATTGTGTGAATGCAACTCACAGAGTTACACGTTTCTCTTCAGTGATCCGTTTGTTAACACAGTTTTCTGGAAATCTGCAACTAGATACTTCATAGCCAAATGACCCTTACGGGGACAAAGGAAATATCCTCAGATGAAAACTAGAAAGAAGCTTTCTTAGTAACTTCTTGGTGATGTGTGAATTCATCTCAGAGTTACACTTATATTTCGTGGAGTAGTCCATTAGCACTGATTTTGAGGAACCGGAGAAGGGCTTCTTTGGATCGCATTGAGGCCTACGCTGATAAAGGGAATTGCATCAGTTCAGAACGTGAAAGAAGCTTTCTGAGAAATTTCTTTCTGATCAGTGAGTTCATCTCACAGACTTACTACTCAGACCTCAGGAAGCAGTTTCATAAAACTCTTTTCGACGATACTGAAATGTGATATTTGGGAGACCGTAGGGGCCCATGGTGAAAAAGGAAATATCCTCACATAATAACTAGAGAGAAGCTTTCTGAGACATTGCTTTCTGATGTGTGACTTCATCACACAGAGTTCCACCCTTCACTTTCTGGAACAATTTCCTAACACTGTTGTCGTGGATTCTGCAAAGTGATATTTGGGAGCCCATAGGGGCCCAGGGTGAAAAAGGAAGTATCCTCACATAATAACTAGAGACAAGCTTTCTGAGAGATTGCTTTCTGATGTGTGACTACATCACACAGAGTTCCACCCTTCCCATCTTGGAACAGTTTGCTAACACTGTTGTCATGGATTCTGAAAAGTGATATTTGGGAGCTCACTGAGGGCTATGGTGAAAAAGGAAATATCCTCAAATTAAAACTGGAAAGAAGCCTTCTGAGAAACTGCATTGCCATCTGTGAATGCAACTCCTAGAGTTACACGTTTCTGTTCAGTGATCAGTTTGTTAATACAGTTTTCTGAAAATTGCAATTAGATACTTCATAGCGCAATGAAGCTTATGGTGACAAAGGAAATATCCTCAGATGAAAACTAGAAAGAAGCTCCCTTAGGAACTTCTTGCTGATGTGTGAATTTATCTCACAGAGTTACACTTATGTTTCGTGGAGCAGTCCATTAACACTGTCTCTGAGGAACCTGAGAAGGGCATCTTTGGATCGCATTGAACCCTACGCTTATAAAAGAAATTTCATCAGTTCAAAACGTGAAAGAAGCTTTCTGAGAAACTTCTTTCTGATCAGTGAGTTCATCTCAGAGACTTACAACTTAGACCTCAGGAAACAGTTTGCTAACAGTCTTTTCGTGGAAACTGCAAAGTGATATTTAGGAGCCCATAGGGCCTCATGGTGGAAAAGGAGGTATCCTCACATAATAATTAGTGAGACGCTCTCTGAGAGATTGCTTTCTGATGTGTGACTTCATCACTCAGAGTCCCACACTTGCCTTCTTGGAACAGTCTGCTAACACTGTTGTCGTGGATTCTTCAAAGTGATATTTGGGAGTCAATAGGGGCCCATGGTGAAAAAAAAGTATCCTCACATTACAACCAGAGATAAGCTTTCTAAGAGATTGGTTTCTGATATGTGAATTCATCACACAGAGTTCCACCTTTCCCTTCCAGGAACAGTTTGCTAACACTGTTGTCGTTGATACTGCAAAGGAATATTTGGGAGCTCATTGAGGGCTATGGTGAAAAAGGAAATATCCTCAGATGAAAATTGGAAGGAATCCTTCTGAGAAACTGCATTGCCATTTTTAAATGCAACTCACAGAGTTACACGTTTATCTTCAGTGATCAGTTTGTTAACCCAGTTTTCTGGAAATCTGCAATTAGATACTTCATAGCGCAGTGAAGCTTACGGTGACAAAGGAAATATCCACAGATGAAAAGTAGAAAGAAACTTTCTTAGAAACTTTTTGGTGATGTGTGAATTCATCTCACAGAGTTACACTTATGTTTCGTGGAGCAGTCCATGAACACTGTCTTTCAGGAACCTGAGAAGGGCTTCTTTGGATCGAATTGAGACCTACGCTGATAAAGGAAATTAAATCAGTTCAAAACGTGAAAGAAGCTTTCTGAGAAACTTCTTTCTGACCAGTGAGTTCCTTTCACCGTCTTACAACTTAGACCTCAGGAAGCAGTTTGCTCACACTCTTTTCGTGGAAACTGCAAAGTGATATTTGGGATCCCATAGGAGCCAAAGGTAAAAAGTAAATATCCTCACATAATAACTATAGAGAAGCCTTGTGAGAGATGGCTTTCTGATGTGTGACTTCATCACACAGAGTTCCACCCTTCCCTTCTTGGAACAGTTTGCTAACACTGTTGTCGTGGATTCTGCAAAGAGATATTTGGGAGCCCTTAGGGGCAGATGGTGGAAAAGGAAGTATCCTCACATGAACACTAGGGAGAAGCTTTCTTAGAGATTGCTTTCTGATATGAGACTTCATCACACAGAGTTTCACCCTTCCCTTCTTGGAACAGTTTGCTAACACTGTTGTCACGGATTCTGCAAACTGATATTTGGAGAACATAGGGGCCCATGGTGAAAAAGGAAGTATCCTCACATAAAAATTAGAGAGAAGCTTTCTGAGAGATTGCTTTCTGATGTGTGACATCATCACACAGAATTCCAACCTTGCCTTCTCGGAACAGTTTGATAACACTGTTGTCGTGGATTCTGCAAAGTGATATTTGGGAGCTCTTTGAGGGCTGTGGTGAAAAAGGAAACATCCTCAGATTAAAACTGGAAAGAAGCCTTCTGAGAAACTGCATTGCCATGTGTGAATGCAACTCACAGAGTTACATGTTTCTCTTCAGTGATCAGTTTGTTAACACAGTTTTCTGGAAATCTGCAATTAGATACTCCATAGCGCAATGAAGCCTATGGTGACAAAGGAATTATCCTCAGATGAAAATTAGAAATAAGCTTTCTGAGAAACTTCTTGTTGATGTGTGAATTCATCTCACAGAGTTACACGTATGTTTCGGGGAGCAGTCCATTAACACGGTCTTTGAGGAACGTCAGAAGGGCTTCTTTGGATCGCATTGAGGCCTACGCTGATAAAGGAAATTTCATCAGTTCAAAACGTGAAGAAGCTTTCTGAGACACTTCTTTCTGATCTGTGAGGTCATCTCACAGACTTACAACTTAGACCTCAGGAAGCAGTTTGCTAACAATCTTTTCGTGCAAACTGCAAAGTGTTATTTGGGAACCCATAGGTTTCCCCATGGTGAAAAAGGAAATATCCTCACATAATAAGTAGTGAGAAGCTTTCTGAGAGATTGCTTTCCGATGTGTGACTTCATCACACAGAGCTCCACCCTTCCCTTCTTGGAAGAGTTTGGTAACACTGTTCTCCTGCATGCTGCAAAGTGATATTTCGGAGCCCATAGGGGCCCAGGGTGAGAAAGAAAGTATCCTCACATAAAAACTAGAGAGAATCTTTCTGAGTGATTGCCGTCCGAGGTGCGACTTCATCACACAGAGTTCCACCCTTCCCTTCTTGGAACAGTTTGCTAACACTGTTTTCGTGGATTCTGCAAAGTGATATTTGGGAGCACATAGAGGCCCATGGTGAAAAAAGAAGTATCCTCACATAATAACTAGAGAGAAGCTTTCTGAGAGATTTCTTTCAGATGTGTGACTTCATCGCACACACTTCCACCCTGCCCTTCTTGGAACAGTTTGATAACACTGTTGTCGTGGATTCTGCAAAGTGATATTTGGGTGCTCTTTGAGGGCTATGGTGAAAAATGAAATATCCTCATATTAAAACTGGAAAGAAGACTTCTGGGAAACTGCATTGCCATGTGTGAATGCAACTCACAGAGTTACACGTTTTTCTTCCATGGTCAGTTTGTTAACACAGTTTTCTGGAAATCTGCAAAGAGATACTTCATAGCACAATGAAGCTTACGGTGACAACGGAAATATCCTCAGATGAAAACTACAAAAAAACTTTCTGAGAAACTTCTTTGTGATGTGTGAATTCATCTCACAGAGTTACACTTACTTTTCGTGGATCAGTCCATTAACACTGTCTTTGAGGAACCTGAGAAGGGTTTGTTTGGATGGCATTGAGGCCTACGCAGATAAAGGAAATTTAATCCGTTCAAAAGGTGAAAGAAGCTTTCTGAGAAACTTCTTTCTGATCAGTGATTTCATCTCACAAAGTTACAACTTAGACCTCAGGAAGCAGTTTGCTAACACTGTTTTCGTGGAAACTGCAATGTGATATTTGGGAGCCCATAGGGGCCCATTGTGAAAAAGGAATTATCCTCACATAAAAACTAGAGAGAAGATTTATGAGAGATCGCTTTCTGATGTGTGACTTCATCACACAGGGTACCACTCTTCCCTTCTTGGAACAGTTTGCTAACACTGTTGTCGTGGATTCCGCAAAGTGATATTTGGGAGCTCTTTGAGGGCTATGGTGAAAAAGGAAATATCCTCAGATTAAAACTGGAACGAAGCCTTCTGAGAAACTGCATTGCATTGTGTGAATGCAACTCACAGAGTTACACGTTTCTCTTCAGTGATCAGTTTGTTAACACAGTTTTCCGGAAATCGGCAATTAGATACTTCATAGCGCAATGAAGCTTACGGAGACAAAGGAAATATCCTCAGATGAAAACCAGAAAGAATCTTTCTTAGTAACTTCTTGGTGATGTGTGAATTCATCTCAAAGAGTTACACTTATGTTTCCTGGTGTAGTCCATTAGCACTGACTTTGAGGAACCGGAGAAGGGCTTCTTTGGATCGCATTGAGGCCTATGCTGATAAAGGATATTTCATCAGTTCAAAACTGAAAGAAGCTGTCGGAGAAACTTCTTTCTGATCAGTGAGTTCATCTCACAGACTTACTACTTAGACCTCAGGAATCAGTTTGTTAACACTCTTTTTGAGGAAACGGCAAAGTGATATCTGGGAGCCCGTAGGGGCCCATGGTGAAAAAGGAAGTATCCTCACGTAATAACTGGAGAGAAGCTTTTTGAGAGATTGCTTTCTGATATGTGACTTCATCACACAGAGTTCCACCTTTCCCTTCTTGGAACAGTTTGCTAACACTGTTGTCGTGGATTCTGCAAAGTGACATTTGGGAGCTCATTGAGGGCTATGGTGAAAAAGGAAATATCCTCCGATTAAAACTGGAAAGAAGCCTTCTTAGAAACTGCATTGCCATGTGTGAATGCAACTCACAGAGTTAAAAGTTTCTCTTCAGTGATAAGTTTGTTAACACAGTTTTCTTGAAATCTGCAATCAGATACGTCATAGCGCAATGAAGCTTACGGTGACAAAGGAAATATCCTCAGAAGAAAACTAGAAAGAAGCTTTCCTAGAAACTTCTTGGCGATGTCTGAATTCATCTCACAGAGTTACACTTATGTTTCGTGGAGCAGTCCATTAACACTGTCTTTGAGGTACCTGAGAAGGGCTTCTTGGATCGCATTGAGGCCTACGCTGATAAAGGAAATTTCATCAGTTGAAAACCTGAAAGAAGCTTTCTGAGAAAATTCATTCTGATCAGTGAGTTCATCTCACAGACTTAAAACTTAGACCGCTTTAAGCAGTTTGCTAAGACTCTTTTCATGGAACCTGCAAAGTGATATTTGGGAGCCCAAAGGGCCCATGGTGAAAAAGGCAATATCCTCAAATAATCACTACAGAGAAGCTTTCTGAGAGATTGCTTTCTCATGGGTGATTTCATCACACAGAGTTCCACCCTTCCCTTCTTGGAACAGTTTGATAACACTGTTGTCGTAGATTCTGCCAAGTGATATTTGGGAGATCGTCGGGGGCTATGGTGAAAAAGGAAATATCCTCAGATTAAAACTGGAAAGAAGTCTTCTGAGAGACTGCATGGCCATGTGTAAAAGCAATGGACAGAGCTAAGCGTTTCTCTTCAGTGATCAGTTTTTCAACACAGTTTTATGGAAATCTGCTATTAGATACTTCATAGCGCAATGAAGCTTACGGTGACAAAGGAAATATCCTCAAATGAAAACAAGAAAGAAGCTTTCCTAGAAACTTCTTGGCGATGTGTGAATTCATCTCACAGAGTTACACTTATGTTTCGTGGAGCAGTCCGTTAACACTGTCTTTGAGGCACCTGAGATGGGCTTCTTTGGATCGCATTGAGGCCTACGCTTATAAAGGAAATTTCATCAGTTCAAAACGTGAAAGAAGCTTTCTGAGAAACTTCTTTCTGATCAGTGAGTTCACCTCAAAGATTTACAATGTAGATCTCAGGAAGCAGCTTGCTAACACTCTTTTCGTGGAAACTGCAAAGTGATATTTGGGAGCCCATAGGGGAGCATGCTGAAAACGGGAATATCCCCACATAATAACTAGAGAGAAGATTTATGAGAGATTGCTTTCTGGTGTGTCACTTCATCACACAGAGTTCCACCCTTCACTTCTTGGAACAGTTTGCTAACTCTGTTGTCGTGGATTCTGCAAAGTGATATTTGGGAGCCCATAGGGGCCCAGGGTAAAAAGGAAGTATCCTCGCATGAAAACTAGAGAGAAGGTTTCTGAGAGATTGCTTTCTGATATGTGACTTCATCACACAGAGTTCCACCCTTCCCTTCTTGGAACAGTTTGCTAACACTGTTGTCGTGGATTCTGCAAAGTGATATTTGGGAGCTCTTAACACAGTTTTCTGGAACTCTGCGATTAGATACTTCATAGCACAGTGAAGCTTACGGTGACAAAGAAAATATCCTCAGATGAAAATTAGAAAGAAGCTTTCTGAGAAAATTCTTGGTGATGTGTGAATTCATCTCACAGAGTTATATTTATGTTTCTTGGAGTAGTCCATTAACTCTGTCTTTGAGGAACCTAAGAAGAGCTTGTTTGGATCGCATTGAGGCCTACGCTGACAAAGGAAATTTCATCAGTTCAAAATGTGAAAGAAGCTTTCTGAGACACTTCTTTCTTATCAGTGAGTTCATCTCACAGACTTACACCTTAGACCTCAGGAAGCAGTTTGCTAACACTCTCTTCGTGGAAACTCAAAAGTGATATTTGGGAACCCATAGGCCCCCAGGATGAAAAGGAAATATCCTCACATTAAATAGAGAGAAGCTTTCTGAGAGATTAGTTTCTGATGTGTGACTTCATCACACAGAGATCCACCCTTCCCTTCCTGGAACAGTTTGCTAAAACTGTTGTCGTGGATTCTGCAAATTGATATTTGGGAGATCATAGGGGCCCATGGTAAAAAAGGAGGTATCATCACATAAAATCTAGAGAGAAGTTTTCTGAGAGATAACTTTCTGATACGTGCCTTCATCACACAGAGTTCCACTCTTCCCTTCCTGGAACTGTTAGCTAACACTGTTGTCATGGATTCTGCAAAGTGATATTTGGGAGACCATGGAGGGCTATGGTGAAATAGGAAATATCCTCAGATTGAAACTGGAAAGAAGCCTTCTGAAAAACTGCATTGCCATGTGTGAATGCAACTTACAGAATTACACGTTTCCCTTCTGTGATCAGTTGGTTAACACAGTTTTCTGGAAGTCTGCAATTAGATACGTCATTGCCCAATGAAGCTTTCGGTGACAAAGGAAATATCCACAGATGGAATTTAGAAAGAACCTTTCTTAGAGACTTCCTGGTGATGTGTGATTTCATCTCTCAGAGTTTCACTTATGATTCGTGGAGCAGTCCATAAACACTGTCTTTGAGGAACCTGAGAAGGGCTTCTTTGTGTCGCATTAGGCCTACGCTGATAAAGGAAATTTCATCAGTTCAAAACGTGAAAGAAGCGTTGTGAGAAATTTCTTTCTGATCAGTGAGTTCATCTCACAGACTTACAACTTAGACCTCTGGAAGCAGTTTGCTAACACTCTTTCGTGGAAACTGCAAAGTGATATTTGGGAGCCCATTGGGGCCCATGGTGAAAAAGGAAATATCCTCACATAATAACTAGAGAGAAGCTTTCTGAGAGATTGCTTTCTGATGTGTGATGTAATCACAAAGAGTTCCACCCTTCCCTTCTAGGAACAGTTTGCTAACACTGTTGTCGTGGATTCTGCAAAGTGATATTTGGGAGCCAATAGGGGCCCATGGTGAAACAGGAGCTATTGTCATATAAAAACCAGAGAAAAGCTTTCTGAGAGATTGCTTTCAGATATCTGCCTTCATCACAGAGAGTTCCACCCTTCCCTTCTTGGAACACTTTGCAAACACTGTTTTCGTGGATTCTGCAAAGTGATATTTGGGAGCTCATTGAGAGCGATGGTGAAAAAGGAAATATCCTCACATTAAATCTGGAAAGAAGCCTTCTGGGAAACTGCATTGCCATGTGTGAACACAACTCACAGAGTAACACATTTCCCTTCAGTGATCAGTTTGTTAACACAGTTTTCTGGAAATCTGCAATTAGATACTTGATAGCGCAATGAAGCTGACGGTGACAAAGAAAATATCCTCAGATGTAAACTAGAAAGAAGCTTTCATAGAAACTTCTTGGTGATGTGTGAATTCGTCTCACAGAGTTACACTTATGTGTAGTGGAGCAGTCCATTAACACTGTCTTTGAGGAACCTGAGAAGGGCTTCTTTGGATCACTTTGAGGCATACGCTGATAAAGGAAATTTCATCAGTTCAAAACGTGAAAGAAGCTTTCTGAGAATCTTCTTTCTGATCAGTGAGTTAATCTCACAGACTTACAACTTAGACCTCAGGAAGCAGGTTGCTAACACTCTTTTCGTGGAACCTGCCAAGTGATATTTGGGAGCCCATAGGGGCCCCTGGTGAAAAAGGAAATGTCCTCACATAACAACTAGAGAGAAGCTTTCTGAGAGATTGCTTTCTGATGTGTGACTTCATCACACAGAGATCCATCCTGCCCTTCTTGGAACAGTTTGCTAACCCTGTTGTCGTGGATTCTGCAAAGTGACATTTGGGAGCCCATAGGGGCCCATGGTGAAAAAGGAAGTATCCTCACATAAAAACTGGAGAGAAGCTTTCTGAGAGATTGCCTTCTGATGTGTGACCTCATCACAAAGAGTTCCACCATTCCCTTCTTGGAACAGTTTGCTAAAACTGTTGTCGTGGATTCTGCTATGTGATATTTGGGAGCTCGTTGTGGGTTATGGTGAAAAAGGAAATATCCTCAGATTAAACCTGGAGAGCAGCCTTCTCAGAAACTGCATTGCCATGTGTGAATGCATCTCACTGAGGTACGCGTTACTCTTCAGTGATCAGTGTGTTAACACAGTTTTCTGGAAATCTGCAATTAGATACTTCATAGCACAATGAAGCTTACGCTGCCAAAGGAAATATCCACAGAGGAAAACTAAAAAGAAGCTTTCTTAGAAACTTCTTGGTGATGTGTGAATTCATCTCACAGAGTTACACTTATGTTTCGTGAAGCAGTCCAAAAACACTGTCATTGAGGAACCTGTGAAGGGCTTCTTTTGATCACATTGAGGTCTTTGCTAATAAAGGAAATTTCATCATTTCAAAAAGTGAAAGAAGCTTCATGAGAAACTTCTTTCTGATCTGTGAGTTCATCTCAAAGACTTACAATTTAGACCTCAGGATGTAGTGTGCTAACACTCTTTTCGTGGAAACTGCAAAGTGATATTTGGGAGCCAAGGGGGGCCCATGGTGATAAAGGAAATATCCTGACATAATAAATAGAGAGAAGTTTTCTGAGAGATTGCTTTCTGATGTGTGACTTCATCACACAGAGTTCCACACTTCCGTTCTTGGAACAGTTCTCTAACACTGTTGTCGTGGATTCTGCAATGTAATATTTGGGATCCCATAGGGGCCCATGGTGAAAATGGAAGTATCCTCACATAAAAAGTAGAGAGAAGCTTTCTGAGTGATTGCTTACTGATGTGTGACTTCATCACACTGAGTTCCACCCTTCCCTTCTTGAAACAGTTTGATAACACTGTTGTCCTGGATTCTGCAAAGTGATATTTGGGAGCTCATTGAGGGCTATGGTGAAAAAGGAAATATCCTCACATTAAAAGTGGAAAGAAGCCTTCTGAGAAACTGCATGGCCATGTGTGAATGCAACTCACAGAGATGCACGTTTCTCTTCAGTGATCAGTTTGTTAAGACAGTTTTCTGTAAATCTGCAATTAGATACTTCATAGCGCAATTAAGCTTACGGTGACAAAGGAAATATCCTCAAATGAAAACGAGAAAGAAGCTTTCTTAGAAACTTCTTGCTGATGTGTGAATTCATCTCATTGAGTTACACTTATGTTTCTTGGAGCAGTGCATTAACACTGTCTTTGAGGAACCTGAGAAGGGCTTCTTTGGATCGCATTGAGGTCTTCCATGATACAGGAAATTTCATCAGTTCAAAACGTGAAGAAGCTTTCTGAGAAACTTCTTTCTGATCAGTGAGTTCATCTCACAGACTTATAACTTAGACCTCAGGAAGCAGTTTGCTAACACTCTTTTCTTGGAAACTGCAAAGTGATATTTCGGAGCCCATAGGGGCACATGGTGAAAAAGGAAATATCCTCACATAATAACTAGAGAGAACCTTTCTGAGAGATTGCTTTCTAATGTGTGACTTCATCACACAGAGTTCCACCCTTCCCTTCTTGGAACAGTTTGCTAACACTGTTGTCCTGTAGTGTGCAAAGTGATATTTGCTATCCCATAGGGGCCCATGGTGAGAAAGGAAGTAACCTCACATAAAAAGTAGAGAGAAGCTTTCTGAAATATTGTTTTCTGATGTTTGAGTTCATCACACAGAGTTCCACACTTCCCTTCTTGGAAGAGTTTGCTAACACTGTTGTCGTGGATTCTGCAAAGTGATATTTGGGAGGTCATTGAGGGCTATGTTGAAAAAGGAAATATTCTCAGATTAAAACTGGAAAGAAGCCTTCTGAGAAACTGCATTGCCATGTGTGAATGCAATTGACAGAATTAAACGTTTCTCTTCAGTGATCAGTTTGTTAACACAGTTTTCTGGAAATCTGCAATTAGATACTTCATAGCGCAATGAAGCTTACGGTGACAAAGGAAGTATGCTCAGATGAAAACTAGAAAGAAGCTTTCGTAGAAACTTCGTTTTGATGTGTGAATTCATCTCACAGAGATACACTTATGTTTCGTAGAGCAGTCCGTTAACACTGTCTTTGAGGAACCTGAGAGGGGCTTCATTGGATCGCATTGAGGCCTACGTTGATAAAGGAAATTTCATCCATTCAAAACGTGAAAGAAGCTTTCTGAGAAACTGCTTTCTGATCAATGAGTTCATTTCACAGACTTACAACTTAGACCTCAGGAAGCAGTTTGCTAACCCTGTTGTGGTGGATTCTGCAAAGTGACATATGGGAGCCCATAGGGGCCCATGGTGAAAAAGGACGTATCCTCACATAAAAACTAGAGAGAAGCTTTCTGAGAGATTGCTTTCGGATATGTGACTTCATCACACAGAGTTCAACCCTTCCCTTCTTATAACAGCTTGCTAAAACTGTTGTCGTGAATTCTGCAAAGTGATATTTGGGAACTCATTGAGGGTTATGGTGAAAAAGGAAATATCCTCAGATTAAAACTGGAAAGAAGCCTTCTGAGAAACTGCATTGCCATGTGTGAATGCAACTCACAGAGTTACACTTTTCTCTTCAGTGATCAGTTTGTTAACACAGTTTTCTGGAAATCTGCAATTAGATAATTCATAGCGCAATGAAGCTTACGGTGACAAAGGAAATATCCTCAGATGAAGACGAGAAAGAAGCTTTCCTAGACACTTCTTGGCGATGTGTGAGTTCATCTCACAGAGTTACACTTATGTTTCATGGAGCAGTCCATTAACACTGTGTTTGAGGAACCTGAGAAGGGCTTCTTTGGATCGCCTTGAGGCCTACGCTGATAAAGGAAATTTCAACAGTTCAATACGTGAAAGAAGCTTTCTGAGAAACTTCTCTCTGATCAGTGAGTTCATCTCACAGACTTACAACTTAGACC
This sequence comes from Rhinopithecus roxellana, assembly GCF_007565055.1. Classification (NCBI taxonomy): domain Eukaryota; kingdom Metazoa; phylum Chordata; class Mammalia; order Primates; family Cercopithecidae; genus Rhinopithecus; species Rhinopithecus roxellana. Next base: position 32,452,962 of record NC_044568.1, read on the forward strand.
TCAGGAAGCAGTTGGCTAACACTCTTTTCGTGGAAAATGCAAAGTGATATTTGGGAGCCCATAGGGGCCCATGGTGAAAAGGAAATATACTCACATAATAATTAGAGAGTAGCTTTCTGACAGATTGCTTTCTGATGTGTGACTTCATCACCCAGAGTTCCACCCTTCCCTTCTTGGAACAGTTTGCTAACACTGTTGTCGTGGATTCTGCAAAGTGATTTTTGGGAGCCTATAGGGGCAAAATGGTGAAAAAGGAAATATCCTCACATAATAACTAGAGGAGCTTTCTGAGAGATTGCTTTCTGATGTGTGACTTCATCACACAGAGTTCCACCTTTCCCTTCTTGGAACAGTTTGCTAACATTGTTGGTGTAGATTCTGCAAAGTGATATTTGGGAACCCATAGGGGCCCATGGTGAAAAAACAAGTAACCTCACATAAGAACTAGAGAAAAGCTTTCTGAGAGATTGCTTTCCAATATGTGCCTTCATCACACAGAGTTCCACCCCTCCCCTGTTGGAACAGTTTGCTATAACTGTTGTCGTGGATTCTGTAAAGTGATATTTGGGAGCTCCTTGAGGGCTATGGTGAAAATGGAAATATCCTCAGATTAAAACTGGAAAGAAGCCTTCTGAGAAACTGCATTGCCATGTGTGAATGCAACGCATAGAATGCACGTTTCTCTTCAGTGATCAGTTTGTTAGCCCAGTTTTCTGGAAATCTGCAATTGGATACTTTATGGAGCAATGAAGCTTACGGTGACAAAGGAAATAACCTCAGACGAAAACTAGAAGAAGCTTTCTTAGAAACTTCTTGGTGATGTTTGAATTCGTCTCACAGAGTTACACTTCTGTTTCGTGGAGCAGTCCATTAACACTGTCTTGAGGAACCTGAGAAGGGCTTCTTTAGATCGCATTGAGGCCTACGCTGATAAAGGAAATTTCATCAGTTCAAAACGTGAAAGAAGCTTTCTGAGAAACTCCTTTCTGATCAGTGAGTTTATCTCACAGACTTACAACTTAGACCTCAAGAAGCAGTTTGCTAACACTCTTTTCGTGGAAACGGCAAAGTGATATTTGGGAGCCCTTAGGGTCCCATAGTGGAAAAGGAAAAATCTTCAAATAATAACTAGAGAGAAGATTTCTGAGAGATTGCTTTCTGATGTGTGACTTCATCACTTAGAGTTCCACCATTCCCTTCTTGGAACAGTTTGCTAACACTGTTGTCGTGGATTCTGCAAAGTGATATGTGGGAGCCCATAAAGCTACTCTCTAGTTATTATGGGAGGATATTTCCTTTTTCACGATGGGCCACTGTGGGCTCCCAAATATCACTTTGAAGTTTCTACGAAAAGAGTGTTAGCAAACTGCTTCCTGAGGTCTAATGTGTAAGTCTGTGAGATGAGCTCACTGATCAGAAAGAAGTATCTCTGAAAGCTTCTTTCACGTTTTGAATTGATGGAATTTCCTTTATCAGTGTAGGCCTCAATGCGATCCAAAGTAGCGCTTCTCAGGTTCCTCAAAGACAGTGTAAATGGACTACTCCACGAAACATAAGAGTAACTTTGTGAGATGAATTCACACATCACCAAGAAGTTTCTAAGACAGATTCTTTCTAGTTATTATCTGAGGATATTTCCTTTTTCACCGTAAGCTTCAATGCGCTATGAAGTATCTAATAGCAGATTACCAGAAAACTGTGTTAACAAACTGGTCACTGAAGGGAAACGTGTAACTCTGTGAGTTGCATTCACACATGGCAATGCAGTTTCTAACAAGGTTTCTTTCCAGTTTTAATCTGACGATATTTCCTTTTTCACCATAGCCCTCAATGAGCTCCCAAATATCACTTTGCAGCATCCACGACAACAATGTAAGCAAACTGTTCCAAGAAGGGAAGGGTGTAACTCTGTGTGATGAAGTCACATATCAGAAAGCAATCTCTCAGTAAGCGTCTCTCTAGTTTTTATGTAAGGATATTTCCTTTTTCACCATGGGCCCCTATGGGCTCCCAAATATCACTTTGCAGTTTCCACGAAAAGAGTGTTAGCAAATTGCTTCTTGAGGTCTAAGTTGTAAGTCTGTGAGATGAACTCACTGATCAGAAAGAAGTTTCTCAGAAAGCTTCTTTCACGTTTTGAACTGATGAAATTTCCTTTATCAGTGTCGGCCTCAATAGGATCCAAAGAAGCCCTTCTCAGGTTCCTCAAACACAGTGTTAATGGACTGCTCCACGAAACAGAAGTGTAACTATGTGAGATGAATTCTCACATCACCTAGAAGTTTCTAAGAAAGATTCTTTCTAGTTTTCATCTGAGGATATTTTCTTTGTTACCGTAAGCTACATTGCGCTATGAGGTATCTAATTGCAGATTTTCCGAAAACTGTGTTAACAAACTGATCACTGAAGAGAGACGTGTAACTCTGTGAGTGGCATTCACACATGGCAATGCCGTTTCTCAGAAGGCTTCTTTCCAGTTTTAATCTGAGGATATTTCCTTTTTCACCATAGCCCTGAAGGAGCTCCCAAATATCACTTTGCAGAATCCACGACAACAGTGTTAGCAAACTGTTCCAAGCAGGGAAGAGCGGAACACTGTGTGATGAAGTCACACATCAGAAAGCAATCTCTCAGAAAGCTTCTCTCCAGTTATTATGTGAGGATATTTCTTTTCTCACCATGGGCCCCTATGGACTCCCAAATATCACTTCTCAGACTCCACGACAACAGTGTTAGCAAACTGTTCCAAAAAGGGAAGTGTGGAACTCTGTGTGATGAAGTCACACATCTGAAAGCAATCTCTCAGAAACCTTCTCTCTAGTTATTATGTGAGGATATTTCCTTTTTCACCATGGGCCCTTGGGGGCTCCCAAATATCATTTTGCAGTTTCCACGAATAGAGTGTTAGCAAACTATTTCCTGAGATCTAGGTTGTAAGTCTGTGAGATGAACTCACTGATCAGAAAGAAGTTTCTCAAAAAGCTTCTTTCACGTTTTGAAATGATGAAATTTCCTTTATCAGCCTAAGACTCAAAGGGATCCTAAGAAGCCCTTCTCAGGTTCGCCAAAGACATTGTTAATGGATTCCTCCACGAAACAATTGTAACCCAGTGAGATGAATTCACACATCACCAAGAAGTGTCTAAGAAAGCTTCTTTATAGTTTTCATCTGAGGATATTTCCTTTCTCACCGTAAGGTTCATTGCGTTATGAAGAATCTAAATGCATATTTCCAGAAAACTGTGTTAACAAACTGATCACTGTAGAGAAAGGTGTATCTCTGTGAGTTGCATTCAGACATGGCAATGCAGTTTCTCAGAAACCTTCTTTCCAGTTTTAATCTGAGGATATTTCCTTTTCCTCCATAGACCTCAATGAGATCCCAAATATAACTTTGCACAATTCATGACAACAGATTTATCAAACTGTTCCAAGAAGGGAAGGCTGGAACACTGTGTGATGAGGTCACACATCAGAAAACCATCTCTCAGAAAGCTTCTCCCTAATTTTTATGTGAGGACACTTCCTTTTTCACCATGGGCCCCTATGGGCTCCCTAATATCACTTTGCAGAATCCACGATAACAGTGTTAGCAAACTGTTCCAAGAAGGGAAGGGTGGAACTCTGTGTGATGAAGTCACATATCAGAAACCAATCTCTCAGATAGCTTCTCTGTAGTTATTATGTGAGGATATTTCCTTTTTAAACATGGGCCCCTAAGGGCTACAAAATATCACTTTGCAGTTTCCACGAAATAGTGTTAGCAAACTGCTTCCAGAGGTCTAAGTTGCAAATCTGTGAGATGAACTCACTGATCAAAAAGAGGTTTCTCAAAAGCTTCTTTCAGGTTTGAACTGATGAAATTTCCTTTATCATCGTAGGCCTCAATGTGATCCAAAGAAGACCTTGTCAGGTTCGTCAAGGACAGTGTTAATGGACTGCTCCACGAAACATAAGTGTAACTCTGTGAGATGAATTCACACATCACCACGAAGTTTCTAGGAAAGCTTCTTTCCAGTTTTCATCTGAGGATTTTTCCTTAGTCACCATAAGCTTCATTGTGCTATGAAGTATCCAATTGCAGATTTCCAGAAAACTGTGGTAACAAATTGATCACTGAATGGAAACGTGTAACTCTGTGAGTTGCATTCACATATGGCAATGCAGTTTCTCAGAAGGCTGCCTTCCAGTTTTAATCTGAGGATATTTTCTTTTTCACCATAGCCCTCAATGAGCTCCCAAATATCTCTTTTCAGGATACACGACCACAGTGTTAGCAATCTGTTCCAAGAAGGGAAGGGTGGAACTCTGTGTGATGAAGTCACATATGCGAAAGCAATCTCTCAGAAAGCTTCTCTCTAGTTTTTATGGGAGGATACTTCCTTTTTCACCATGGGCCCCTAAGGGCTCCCAAATATCACTTTGCAGAATCCACGACAACAGTGTTTGCAAACTGTTCCAAGAAGGGAAGGGTGGAACTCTGTGTGATGAAGTCACACATCAGAAAGCAATCTCTCAGAAAGCTTCTCTCTAGTTTTTATGTGAGGATACTTCCTTGTTCACTCTGGGCCCCTATGGGCTCCCAAATATCACTTTGCACAATCCAGGACAACAGTGTTAGCAAACTGTTCAAAGAAGGGAAGTTTGGAACCCTGTGGGATGAAGTCACACATCAGAAAGCAATCTCTCAGAAAGCTTCTCTCTAGTTTTTATGTGAGGATACTTCCTTGTTCACTCTGGGCCCCTATGGGCTCCCAAATATCACTTTGCACAATCCAGGACAACAGTGTTAGCAAAATGTTCAAAGAAGGGAAGTTTGGAACCCTGTGGGATGAAGTCACACATCAGAAAGCAATCTCTCAGAAAGCTTCTCTCTAGTTATTAAGTGAGGATATTTCCTTTTCACCATGGGCCACAATGGGCTCCCAAATATCACTTTGCAGTTTCCAAGAAAAGAGTGGTAGCAAACTGCTTCCTGAGTTCTACATTGTAAGATTGTGAGATGAACTCTCTGATCAGAAGGTAGTTTCTCAGAAAGCTTCTTTCAACTTTTGAGCTGATGAAATTTCCTTTATCAGCATGGGCCTCAATGCGATCCAAAAAAGCCCTTCTCACGTTCCTCAAAGACACTGTTAATGGACTGCTCCACGAAACATAAGTGTAACTCGGTGAGATGAATTCACACATCACCAAGAAGTTTCTGGAATACTATACAGCCATAAAAAAGGATGAGTTTGCGTCCTTTGTAGGGACATGGATGCAGCTGGAAACCATCATTCTTAGCAAACTATCACAAGAACAGAAAACCAAACACCGCATGTTCTCACTCATAGGTGGGAACTGAACAATGAGATCACTTGGACTCGGGAAGGGGAATATCACGCACTGGGGCCTATCATGGGGAGGGGGGAGGGGGGAGGAGGGAGGGATTGCATTGGGGAGTTATACATGATATAATTGATGAATTGATGGGTGCTGACGAGTTGATGGGTGCAGCACACCAACATGGCATAAGTATACATATGTAACAAAACTGCACGTTATGCACATGTACCCTAGAACTTAAAGTATAATAAAACAAAACCAAAAAACAAAACAAAAAAAAGACAAAAAAAATAAAACAAAACAAAACAAAAAAAAAAAGAGTGTTAGCAAACTGTTCCAAGAAGGGAAGGGTGGATCTCTGTGTGATGAAGTCACACATCAGAAACTTATCTCTCAGAAAGCTTCTCTCTATTTAATATGTGAGGATATTTCCTTTTCATCATGGGGCCCTATGGGCTCCCAAATATCACTTTTCAGTTTCCACGAAGAGAGGGTAAGCAAACTGTTTCCTGAGGTCAAAGGTGTAAGTCTGTGAGATGAACTCACTGATCAGAAAGAAGTTTCTCAGAAAGCTTCTTTCACGTTTTGAACTGATGAAATTTCCTTTATCAGCGTAGGCCTCAATGCGATCCAAAGAATCCCTTCTCAGGTTCCTCAAAGACAGTGTTAATGGACTACTGAAAGAAACATAAGTGTAACTCTGTGAGATGAATTCACACATCACCAAGAAGTTTCTCAGAAAGCTTCTTTCTAGTTTTCATCTGAGGATATTTCCTTTGTCACTGTAAGCTTCGTTATGCTATGAAGTATCTAATTGCAGATTTCGAGAAAACTGTGTTAACAAACTGATCACTGAAGAGAAACGTGTAACTCTGTGAGTTGCATTCACAAATGGCAATGCAGTATCTCAGAAGGCTTCTTTCCAGTTTTACTCTGAGGATATATCCTTTTTCACCACAGCCCTCAATGAGCTCCCAAATATCACTTTACAGAATCCACGACAACAGTGTTAGCAAACTGTTCCAAGAAGGGAAGGGTGGAACTCTGTGTGATGAAGTCACATATCAGAATGCAATCTCTCAGAAAGCTTCTCTCTAGTTATTATGTGAGGATACTTCCTTTTTCATCATGGGACTTATGGGTTCCCAAATATCACTTTGCAGAATCCATGACAACAGTGTTAGAAAAGTGTTCCAAGAAGGGAAGTGAGGAATCCTGTGTGATGAAGTCACACATCAGAAAGCAATCTCTCAAAAAGCTTCTCTCTAGTTACTATTTGAGAATACTTCCTTTTTCACCATTTATCCCATGGGCTCCCAAATATCACTTTGCAGAATCCACGACAACAGTGTTAGCAAACTGTTCCAAGAAGGGAAGTGTGGAATCCTGTTTGATGAAGTCACACATCAGAAAGCAATCTCTCAGAAAGCTTCTCTCTAGTTATTATTTGAGAATACTTCCTTTTTCACCATTTGCCCCATGGGCTCCCAAATATCACTTTGCAGAAACCACGACAACAGTGTTAGCAAACTGTTCCAAGAAGGGAAGAGTGGAAGTCTGTGTGATGAAGTCACCCATCAGAAAGCAATCTCTCAGAAAGCTTCTCTCTAGTTAGTATGTATGGATACTTCCTTTTTCAACATGGGCCCCTATGGGCTCCCAAATATCACTTTGCAGATTCCTCGAAAACGGTGTTATCAAACCGCTTCCAGAGGTATAAGTTGTAAGTCTGTGAGATGAACTCACTGATCAGAAAGAAGTTTCTCAGAAAGCTTCTTTCACGATTTGAACTGATGAAATTTCCTTTATCAGAGTAGACATCAGTGAGATCCAAGGAACCCCTTCTCAGTTTCCTCAAAGACAGTGTGAATGGACTGCTCCACGAAACACAAGTGTAACTCTGTGAGATGAATTCACACATCACCAAGAAGTTTCTAAGAAAGCTTCTTTCTAGTTCTCATTTGAAGATATTACCTTTGTCACCGTAAGCTTCATTGTGCTATGAAGTATCTAAGTGCAGATTTCAAGAAAACTGTGTTAACAAACTGACCAGGGAAGAGAAATGTGTAACTCTGTGACTTGCATTCACCCATGGCAGTGTAGTTTCCCAGAAGGCTTCCTTCCAGGTGTAATCTGAGGATATTTCCTTTTTCACCATAGCCCTAAAGAGATCCCAAATATCACTTCGCAGAATCAACGACAACAGTGTTAACAAACTGTTCCAGGAAGGGAAGGGTGGAACTCTGTGTGATGAAGTCACACATCAGAAAGCAATCTCTCAGAAAGCATCTCTCTAGTTATTATGTGAGGATATTTCCTTTTTCACCGTGAGCCCCTTTGGGCTCCCAAATATCACTTTGCACTTTCCACGAAAAGAGTGTTAGCAAACTGCTTCCTGAGGTCTAAGTTGTAAGTCTGTGAGATGACCTCACTGATCAGAAAGAAGTTTCTAAGAAAGCTTCTTTCACGTTTTGAACTGATGGATTTTCCTTTATCAACGTAGGCCTCAATGCGATCCAAAGAAGCCCTTCTCAGGTTCCTCAAAGACAGTGTTAATTGACTGCTCCACGAAACATAAGTGGAACTCTGTGATATGATTTCACACATCACCAAGAAGTTTCTAAGAAAGCTTCTTTCTAGTTTTCATCTGAGGATATGTCCTTTGTCACCGTAAGCTTCTTTGCACTATGAAGTATCTCATTGCAGATTTCTAGAAAACTGTGTTAATAAAATGAACACTGGAGAGAAACGTGTAACTCTGTGAGTTGCATTCACACATGGCAATTCAGTTTCTCAGAAGGCTTCTTTCCAGTTTTAATGTGAGGATATTTCTATTTTCACCATAGCCCTCAATGAGCTCCCAAGTATCACTTTGCAGAATCCACGACAACAGTGTTAGTAAACTGTTCCAAGATGGGAAGGGTGGAACTCTGTCTGATGAAGTCACACATCAGAAAGCAATCTCTCAGAAAGTTTTTCTCTAGTTTTTATGTGAGGATAGTTCCTTTTTCACCCTGGTCCCCAATGGGCTCCAAATATCACATTGCAGAATCCTCGACAACAGTGTTAGCAAACTGTTCCAAGAAGGAAAGAGTGGAAATCTGTGTGATGAAGTCACACATCAGAAAGCAATCTCCCAGAAAGCTTCTCTGTTGTTATTATGTGAGGATATTTCCTTTTTCACCTTGGGCTCCTATGGGATCCCAAATATCACTTTGCAGTTTCCACGGAAAGAGTGTTAGTAAACTGTTTCCTGAGGTGTAAGTTGTAAGTCTGTGAGACGAACTCACTGATCGGAAAGAAGTTTCTCAGAAAGCTTCTTTCACGTTTTGAACTGATGAAATGTCCTTTATCAGCGTAGTCCTCAATGCGATCCAAGGAAGACCTTCTCAGGTTCCTTAAAGACAGTGTTAATGAACTGCACCACGAAACATAAGTGTAACTCTGGGAGATGAATACACACATCACCAAGAAGTTTCTAAGACAGCTTCTTTCTAGCTTTCATCTGAGGATATTTCCTTTGTCACCGTAAGCTTCATTCCACTATGAAGTATCTAATTGCAGATTTCCAGCAAACTGTGTTAACAAACTGAACACTGAAGAAAAACATGTAACTCTGTGAGTTGCATTCATACATGGCAATGCAGTTTCTCTGAAGGCTACTGTCCAGTTTAAATCTGAGGATATTTCCTTTTTCACCATAGCCTTCAATGAGCTCCCAAATATCAGTTTGCGGAATCCACGACAACAGTGTTTGCAAACTGTTCCAAGAAGGTAAAGGTGAAACTCTGTGTGATGAAGTCACATATCCAAAAGCAATCTCTCAGAAAGCTTCTCTCTAGTTTTTATGTGAGGATACTTCCTTTTTAACCATGGGCCCCTAAGGGCTCCCAAATATCACTTTGCAGAATCCACGACAACAGTGATAGCAAACTATTCCAAGAAGGGAAGGGTGGAACTCTGTGTGATGAGGCCACATATCAGAAAGCAATCTCTCAGAAAGCTTCTCTCTAGTTAGTATGTGAGGATACTTCCTTTTTCAACATGGGCCCCTATAGGCTGCCAAATATCACTTTGCAGATTCCTCGAAAAGAGTTTTATCAAACTGCTTCCTGAGGTGTAATTTGTAAGTCTGTGAGATGAACTCACTGATCAGAAAGAAGTTTCTCAGAAAGCTTCTTTCACGTTTTGAACTGATGAAATTACCTTTATCAGCGTAGGCCTCAGTGCGACCCAAGGAACCCCTTCTCAGTTTCCTCAAAGACAGTGTGAATGGACTGCTCCATGACACATAAGTGTAAATCTGTGAGATGAATTCACACATCACCACGAAGTTTCTAAGAAAGCTTCTTTCTAGTTCTCATTTGAGGATATTACCTTTGTCACCGTAAGCTTCATTGCGCTATGAAGTATCTAAGTGCAGATTTCAAGAAAACTGTGTTAACAAACTGACCAGGGAAGAGAAACGTGTAACTCTGTGAGTTGCATTCACCCATGGCAATGTAGTTTCCCGGAAGGCTTCCTTCCAGGTGTAATCTGAGGATATTTCCTTTTTCACCATTGCCCTAAAGAGATCCCAAATATCACTTCACAGAATCAACGACAACAGTGTTAACAAACTGTTCCAAGAAGGGAAGGGTGGAACTCTGTGTGATGAAGTCACACATCAGAAAGCAATCTCTCAGAAAGCATCTGTCTAGTTATTACGTGAGGATATTTCCTTTTTCACCGTGGGCCCCTTTGGGCTCCCAAATGTCACTTTGCAGTTTCCACGAAAAGAATGTTAGCAAACTGCGTCCTGAGGTCTAAGTAGTAAGTCTGTGAGATGAACTCAATGATCAGAAAGAAGTTTCTCAGAAAGCTGCTTTCACATTTTGAACTGATGAAATTTCCTTTATTAGCGTAGGCGTCAATGCGATCCAAAGAAGCCATTCTCAGGATCCTCAACACAGTGTTAATGGACTGCTCCACAAAACGTAAGTGTAACTCTGTGAGATGAATTCACACATCAACAAGAATTTTCTAAGAAAGCTTCTTTCTAGTTTTCATCTGAGGACATTTCGTTTGTCACCGTAAGCTTCATTGCGCTATGAAGTATCTCATTGCAGATTTCCAGAAAACTGTGTTAACAAACTGATCACTGGAGAGAAACGTGTAAATCTGTGAGTTGCATTCACACATGGCAATGCGGTTTCTCAGCAGGCTTCTTTCCAGTTTTAATATGAGGATATTTCTTATTTCACCATAGCCCTCAAAGAGCTCCCAAATATCACTTTGCAGAATCCACGACAACAGTGTTACCAAACTGTTCCAAGAAGGGAAGGGTGGAACTCTGTGTGATGAAGTCACACATCAGAAAGCAATCTCTCAGAAAGCTTCTCTCTAGTTATTATGTGAGGATACTTCCTTTTTCATCATGGGCCCCTATGGGTTCCCATATATCACTTTGCAGAATCCACAACGACAGTGTTAGCCCACTGTTCCAAAAAGGGAAGTGTGGAATTCTGTGTGATGTAGTCACACATCAGAAAGCAATCTCTCAGAAAGCTTCTCTCTAGTTATTATTTGAGAATACTTCGTTTTTCACCATTTGCCCCATGGGCTCCCAAATATCACTTTGCAGAATCCACGACAACAGTGTTAGCAAACTGTTCCAATAAGGGAAGGGTGGATCTCTGTGTGATGAAGTCAGACATCAGAAAGCAATCTCTCAGAAACCTTCTCTCTAGTTATTATGTGAGGATGTTTCCTTTTTCACCATGGGCCCCGATGGGCTCCCAAATATCACTTTGCAGTTTGCACGAAAAGAGTGTTAGCAAACTGCTTCCTGACGTCTAAGTTGTAAGTCTGTGAGAGGAACTCACTGATCAGAACGAAGTTTCTCAGAAAGCTTCTTTCACGTTTTGAAGTGATGAAATTTACTTTATCAACGTAGGTCTCAATGGGATACAAAGAATGCCGTCTCAGGTTCCTCAAAGACAGTGTTAATGGACTGCTCCATGAAACATAAGTATAACACTGTGAGATGAACTCACACATCACCAAGAAGTTTCTAAGAACGCTTCTACCTAGTATTCATCTGAGGATATTTCCTTTGTCAACTTAAGCTTCATTGCGCTATAAAGTATCTAATTGCAGATTTCCAGAAAACTGTGTTAAGAAACTGATCACTGTAGAGAAACGTGTAACTCTGTGAGTTGCATTCACACATGGCAATGCAGTTTCTCAGAAGGCTTCTTTCCAGTTTTAATCTGGGGATATATCCTTTTTCACCTTAGCCCTCAATGGGCTCCCAAATATCACTTTGGAGAATCCACGACAACACTTTTAGCAAACTGTTCCACGAAAGGAAGGGTGGAACTCTGTATGATGAAGTCACATATCCGAAAGCAATCGCTCAGAAAGCTTCTCTCTAGTTTTTATGTGACTATACTTCCTTTTTCACCCTGGGCCCCTATCGGCTCCCAAATATCTCTTTGCAGAATCCACGACAACTGTGTTAGCAAACTGTTCCAAGAAGGGAAGGGTTAAATACTGTGTGATGAAGTCACACATCAGAAAGCAATCTCTCAGAAAATTTCTCTATAGTTATTATGTGAGGATATTTCCTTTTACAGCATGGGCCCCTATGGGCTCCCAAATATCACTTTGCAGTTTCCACGAAAAGAGTGTTAGAAAACTGCTTCCTAGGTCTGAGTTTTAAGCCTGTGAGATGCACTCACTGATCAGAAAGGAGTATGTCAGAAAGCTTCTTTCACGTTTTGAACTGATGAAATTTCCTTTATTAGCGTAGGCCTCAATGCAATCCAAAGAAACCCTGCTCAGGTTCCCCAAAGACAGTGTTAACGGACTGCTGCATGATACAAAAGTGTAACTCTCTGAGTTGAATTCACACATCACCAAGAAGTTTCTAAGAAAGCTTCTTTCTAGTTTTCATCTGAGGATATTTCCTTTGTCACCGCAAGCTTCATTGCGCTATGAAGTATCTAAATGCAGATTTCCAGAAAACTGTGTTAATAAACTGATCACTGAAGAGAAACGTGTAACTCTGTGAGTTGCATTCACACACGGCAATGCAATTTCTCAGAAGGCTTCTTTCCAGTTTCAATCTGAGGATATTTCCTTTTTCACCATAGCTTTCAAAGAGCTCCCAAATATCACTTTGCAGAATCCACGACAACAGTGTTAGCAAACTGTTCCAAGAAGGGAGGGTGGAACTCTCTGTGATGAACGCATACATCAGAAAGCAATCTCTCAGAAAACTTCTCTCTAGTTATTGTGTGAGGATATTTCCTTTTTCACCATGGGCCCCTAGGGGCTCCCAAATATCACTTTGCAGTTTCCACGAAAAGAGTGTTAGCAAACTGCTTCCTGAGTTCTAAGTTGTAAGTCTCTGCGATAAACTCACTGATCAGAAAGAAGTTTCTCAGAAAGCTTCTTTCAGGTTTTGAACAGATGAAATTTCCATTACCAGCGTAGGCCTCAATGCGATACAAGGAAGCCCTTCTCAGGTTCCTCAAAGAGAGTGTTAATGGACTGCTCCATGACACATAAGTGTAACTCTGTAAGATGAATTCACACATTACCAAGAAGTTTCTAAGAAAGCTTCTTTCTGGTTTTCATCTGAAGATATTTCCTTTGTCAAAGTAAGCTTCATTGCGCTATGAAGTATCTAATTCAGATTTCCAGAAAACTGTGTTAACAAACTGATCACTGAAGAGAAACGTGTACCTCTGTGAGTTGCATTCACTCATGGCAATGCCGATTCTCAGAAGGTTTCTTTCCAGTTTTAATCTGAGGATATGTCCTTTTTCACCATCGCCCTCAATGAACTCCCCAATATCAGTTTGCAGAATCCACGACCACAGTGTTAGCAAACTGTTCCAAGAATGGAAGGGTGGAACTCTGTGTGATGAAGTCACATATCAGAAAGCAATCTCTCAGAAAGATTCTCTCTAGTTTTTAAGTGAGGATACTTCCTTTATCACCATGGGCCCCTATGGGTTCCCAAATATCACTTTGCAGAATCCACACCAACGGTGTTAACAAACTGTTCCAGGAAGGGAAGAGTGGAACTCTGTGTGATGAAGTCACATATTAGAAAGCAATCTCTCAGAAAGCTTCTCTCTAGTTTTTATGTAAGAATACTTCCTTGTTCACCACGGGCCCCTAAGGGCTCCCAAATACCACTTTGCAAAATCCAGGACAACAGTATTATCAAACAGTTCCAAGAAAGGAAGTGTTGAACTCTGTGTGATGAAGTCACACATCAGAAAGCAAACTCTCAGAAAGCTTCTCTCTAGTTAATATGTGAGGATATTTTCTTTTTCACCATGGGCCCCTGTGGGCTCCCAAATATCACCTTGCAGTTTCGACGAAAAGAGTGTTAGCAAACTGCTAACACTCAGAAGGATTCTCAGAAGGTTTCTTTCCAGTTTTAATCTGAGGATATGTCCTTTTTCACCATCGCCCTCAATGAACTCCCCAATATCATTTTGCAGAATCCACGACTACAGTGTTAGCAAACTGTTCCAAGAATGGAAGGGTGGAACTCTGTGTGATGAAGTCACACATCAGAAAGCAATCTCTCAGAAAGCTTCTCTCTAATTATTATGTGAAGATACATCCTATTTCACCATGGGTCCTTAAGGGCTCACGAATATCACTTTGCAGAATCCCCGACAACAGTGTTACCTAACTGTTCCAAGAAGGGAAGGTTGGAACTCTGAGTGATGAAGTCACAAATCAGAAAGCAATCTCTCAGAAAGCTTCTCTCTAGTTTTTATGTCAGGATGTTTCCTTTTTCACCATGGGCCACTATGGGCTCCCAAATATCACTTTGCAATTTCCACGAAAAGAGTGTTAGCAAACTGCTTCCTGAGGTCTAAATTGTAAGGATGTGAGATGAACTCACTGATCACAAAGAAGTTTTTCTCAGAAAGCTTCTTTCACGTTTTGAACTGATGAAATTTCCTTTATCAGCATAGGCTTCAATGCGATCTAAAGAAGCCCTTCTCAGGTTCCTGAAAGACAATGTTAATGGACTGCTCCATGCAACATAAGAGTAACTCTGTGAAACAAATTCACACATTACCAAGAACTTACTAAGAAAACTTCTTTCTAGTATTAATCTGAGGATATTTCCTTTGTCACCGTAAGCTTCATTGCGCTATGAAGTATCTCATTGCAGATTTCCAGAAAGCTGTGTTAACAAACTGAACACTGAAGAGAAACGTGTAACTCAAGAGTTTCATTCACACATGGCAATGCAGTTTCTCAGAAGGCTTCTTTCCAGTTTTCATCTGAGGATATTTCCTTTTTCACCATAGCCCTAAATGAGCGGCCAAATATCACTTTGCAGAATCCACGACAACAGTGTAAGCAAACTGTTCCAAGAAGCGAAGGGTGAAACTCTGTGTGATGAAGTCACATATCAGAAAGCAATCTCTCAGAAAGCTTCTCTCTAGTTTTTATGTGAGGATACTTCCTTTTTCACCATGGGTCCCTATGGGCTTCCAAATATCACTTTGCTGTTTCTACGAAAAGAGTGTTAGCAAACTGCTTCCTCAGGTCTAATTTGTAAGTCTGTGAGATGAACTCACTGATTCCAAAGAAGTTAGTCCGAAAGCTTCTTTTACGTTTTGAACTGATGAAATTTCCTTTATCAGCCTAGGTCTCAATGCAATCCAAAAAGCCCTTCTAAGGTTCCTCAAAGACAGTGTTAATGAACTGCTCCATGAAATATAAGTGTAACTCTGTGATATGAATTCACACAATACCAGGAAGTATCGGAGAAAGCTTCTTTCTAGTTTTAATCTGAGGATATTTCCTTTGTCACCGTAAGCTTCATTGCACAATGAAGTATGCAATTGCAGATTTCCAGAAAACTGTGTTAACAAACTGATCACTGAAGGGAAACGTGTAACCCTGTGAGTTGCATTCACACATGGCAATGCTGTTTCTCAGAAGGCTTCTTTCCACTTTTAATCTGAGTATATTTCCATTTTCACCGTAGCCCTCAATGAACTCCCAAATATCACTTTGCAGAATCCACGACAACAGTGTTAGCAAACTGTTCCAAGAAGGGAAGGGTGGAACTCTGTGTGATGAAGTCACAGATCAGAAAGCAATCTCTCCGAAAGCTTCTCTCTAGTTATTATGTGAGGATACATCCTTTTTCACCATGGGCCCTTAAGGGCTCACAAATATCACTTTGCAGAATCCCCGACAACAGTGTTAGCAAACTGCTTCCTGAGGTCTAAGTTGTAAGTCTGTGAGATGAACTCACTGAACAGAAAGAAGTTTCTCAGAAAGCTTCTTTCACGTTTTGAACTGATGAAATTTCCTTTATCAGGGTAGGCCTCAATGCGATCCAAAGAAGCCCTTCTCAGGTTCCTCAAAGACAGTGTTAATGGACTGCTCCACGAAACATAAGTGTAACTCTGTGGGATGAATTCACACATCACCAAGAAGTTTCTCAGAAAGCTTCTTTCTAGTTTTCATCTGAGGATATTTCCTTTGTCACCATAAGCTTCATTGCGCTATGAAGTATCTAATTGCAGATTTCCAGAAAAATGTGTTAACAAACTGATCACTGAAGAGAAACGTGTAACTCTGTGATTTGCATTCTCACACTTCAATCCAGTTTCTCAGAAGGCTTCTTTGCAGTTTTAATCTGAGGATATTTCCTTTTTCACCATAGCCTTCAATGTGCTCCCAAATATCACTTTGCAGAATCCACGACAACAGTGTTAGCAAAGTGATCCACGAAGGGAAGGGTGGAACTCTGTGTGATGAATTCACATATCAAAAAGCAATCTCTCAGAAAGCTTCTCTCTAGTTATTATGTGAGGATACTTCCTTTTTCACCCTGGGCCCCTATGGGCTCCCAAATATCACTTTGCATAATCCACTACAACAGTGTTAGCAAACTGTTCCAAGAAGGGAAAGGTGGAACTCTGTTTGATGAAGTCACACATCAGAAAGCAATCTCTCAGAAAGCCTCTCTCTAGTTATTATGTGAGGATACTTCCTTTTTCACCATGGGTCCCCATGGGATACCAAATATCACTTTGCAATTTCCACGAAAAGAGTGTTAGCAAACTGCTTCCTGAGGTCTATGTTGTAAGCCTGTGAGGTGAAATCACTGATGAAAAGAAGTTTCTCAGAATCCTTCTTTCACGTTTTGAACTGATGAAATTTCCTTTGTCAGCTTAGGCCTCAATGTGATCAAAGAAGCCCTTCTCAGGTTCCTCAGAGACAGAGTTAATGGACTGCTCCACGAAACATAAGTGTAACTCTGTGAGATGAATTCACACATCCCCAAGAAGTTTCTCAGAAAGATTCCTTCTAGTTTTCATCTGAGGATATTTACTTTGTCACCATAATCTTCATTGCGCTATGAAGTATCTCATTGCAGATTTCCAGAAAACTATGTTAACAAACTGATCACTGAAGAGAAACATGTAACTCTGTGAGTTGCATTCACACATGGCAATGCCGTTTCTCAGAAGGCTTCTTTCCAGTTTGAATCTGAGTACATTTCCTTTTTCCCAATATCCCTCAATGAGCTCCCAAATATCACTTTGCAGAATCCACGACAACAGTGTTAGCAAACTGTTCCAAGAAGGGAAGGGTGGAAATCTGTGTGAGGAATTCACACATCACAAAGCAATCTATCAGAAAGCTTCTCTCTAGTTATTATGTGAGGATATTTCCTTTTTCACCATAGCCCTCAATGAGCTCCCAAATATCAGTTTGCAGAATCCACCACAACAGTGTTAGCAAACTGTTAGAAGAAGGGAAGGGTGGAACTCTGTGTGATGAAGTCACACATCACAAAGCAATCTCTAAGAAAGCTTCTCTGTAGTATTTATGTGAGGAAACTTCCTTTTTCATCATGGGCCCCTATGGGCTACCAAATATCCCTTGCAGTTTCCACGAAAAGAGTGTTAGCAAACTACCCCCTGACGTCTATGTTGTAAGCCTGTGAGAAGAACTCACTGATCAGAAAGAAGTTTCTTAGAAAGTTTCTTTCACTTTTTGAACTGATGATATTTCCTTTATCAGCGCAGGCCTCAAAGCAATCCAAAGAAACCCCTCTCAGGTTTCTCAAAAACAGTGTTAATGGACTGCTCCACGAAATATAAGTGTAACACTCTGAGAGGAATTCACACGTCACCAGGAAGTTCTAAGAAAGCTTCTTTCTAGGTTTCATCTGAGGATATTTCCTTTGTCACCATTAGCTTCCTTGCGCTATGAAGTATCTCATTGCAGATTTCCAGAATACTGTGTTAACAAACTGATCACTGAAGAGAAACGTGTAACTCTGTGAGTTGCATTCACACATGGCAATGCAGTTTCTCAGAAGGCTTCTTTCCAGTTTTAATCTGAGGATATTTTCTTTTTCACCATAGCCCTCAATGAGCTCCCAAATATCACTTTACAAAATCCACGACAACAGTGTTAGCAAACTGTTCCAAGAAGGGAAGTGTGGAACTCTGTGTGATGAAATCACACATCAGAAAGCAATCTCTCAGAAAGCTTCTCTCTAGTTATTATGTGAGGATATTTCCTTTTTCACCATGGGTCCCTATGAGCTCCCAAATATCACTTTGCAGTTTCCAGGAAAAGAATGTTAGCAAACTGCTTCCTGAGGTCTAAGTTGTAAGTCTGCGTGATGAACTCACTGATCAGAAAGAAGTTTCTCAGAAAGCTTCTTTCACGTTTTGAACTGAAGAAATTTCCTTTATCAGCATACCCCTCAATGTGATCCATAGAAGCCCTTCTCAGGTACCTCAAAGACAGTGTTAATGGACTGCTCCATGAAACTTAAGTGTAACTCTGTGAGATGAGTTCACACATCACCAAGATGTTTCTAAGAAAGCTTCTTTCTAGTTTTCATCTGAGGATATTTCCTTTGTCACCGTAAGCTTCCTTGCGGTATGAAGTATCTAATTGCAGATTTCCAGAAAACTGTGTTAACAAACTGATCACTGAAGAGAAACGTGTAACTCTGTGAGGTGCATTCACAGAGGGCAATGCAGTTTCTCAGAAGGCTCCTTTCCAGTTTTAACCTGAGGAAATTTCCTTTTTCACCATAGCCCTCAATGAGATCCCAAATATCACTTTGCAGAATCCAAGACAACCGTGTTAGCAAAGTGTTCCAAGAAGGGAACGGTGGAACTCTGTGTGATGAAGTCACACATCACAAAGCAATCTCTCTGAAAGCTTCTCTCTAATTATTATGTGAAGATACATCCTTTTTCACCATGGGTCCTTAAGGGCTCACGAATATCACTTTGCAGAATCCCCGACAACAGTGTTACCTAACTGTTCCAAGAAGGGAAGGTTGGAACTCTGAGTGATGAAGTCACACATCAGAAAGCAATCTCTCAGAAAGCTTCTCTCTAGTTTTTATGTCAGGATGTTTCCTTTTTCACCATGGGCCACTATGGGCTCCCAAATATCACTTTGCAATTTCCACGAAAAGAGTGTTAGCAAACTGCTTCCTGAGGTCTAAATTTTAAGGATGTGAGATGAACTCACTGATCACAAAGAAGTTTTTCTCAGAAAGCTTCTTTCACGTTTTGAACTGATGAGATTTCCTTTATCAGCGTAGGCTTCAATGCGATCTAAAGAAGCCCTTCTCAGGTTCCTCAAAGACAATGTTAATGGACTGCTCCATGCAACATAAGAGTAACTCTGTGAAACAAATTCACACATCACCAAGAACTTACTAAGAAAACTTCTTTCTAGTATTCATCTGAGGATATTTCCTTTGTCACCGTAAGCTTCAATGCGCTATGAAGTATCTCATTGCAGATTTCCAGAAAGCTGTGTTAACAAACTGAACACTGAAGAGAAACGTGTAACTCAAGAGTTTCATTCACACATGGCAATGCAGTTTCTCAGAAGGCTTCTTTCCAGTTTTCATCTGAGGATATTTCCTTTTTCACCATAGCCCTAAATGAGCTCCCAAATATCACTTTGCAGAATCCACTACAACAGTGTTAGCAAACTGTTCCAAGAAGCGAAGTGTGAAACTCTGTGTGATGAAGTCACATATCAGAAAGCAATCTCTCAGAAAGCTTCTCTCTACTTTTTATGTGAGGATACTTCCTTTTTCACCATGGGTCCCTATGGGCTTCCAAATATCACTTTGCTGTTTTTACGAAAAGAGTGTTAGCAAACTGCTTACTCAGGTCTAATCTGTAAGTCTGTGAGATGAACTCACTGATTCCAAAGAAGTTTCTCCGAAAGCTTCTTTCACGTTTTGAACTGATGAAATTCCTTTATCAGCCTAGGACTCAATGCAATCCAAAAAGCCCTTCTCAGGTTCCTCAAAGACAGTGTTAATGGACTGCTCCATGAAACATAAGGGTAACTCTGTGAGATGAATTCAAACAATACCAAGAAGTTTCTGAGAAAGCTTCTTTCTAGTTTTAATCTGAGGGTATTTCCTTTGTCACCATAAGCTTCATTGCGCAATGAAGTATGCAATTGCGGATTTCCAGAAAACTTTGTTAACAAACTGATCACTGAAGAGAAACGTGTAACTCTGTGAGTTGCATTCCCACATGGCAATCCAGTTTCAAAAAAGGCTTCTTTCCAGTTTTCATCAGAGGATATTCCCTTTTTCACGATTGTCCTCAATGGGCTCCCAAATACCACTTTGCAGAAAGCAAGACAACAGTGTTAGCAAACTGTTCCAAGAAGGGAAGGGTGGAACTCTGTGTGATGAAGTCGCATATCAGAAAGCAATCTCTCATAAAGCTTCTCTCAAGTTATCATGTGAGGATATTTACTTTTCCTCCATGGGCCCCTAAGAGTTCCCAAATATCACGTTGCAGAATCGACAACAACAGTGTTAGCAAACTGTTCCAATAAGGGAAGGGTGGAACTCTGTGTGATGAAGTCACACATCAGAAAGCAATCTCTAAGAAAGCTTCTCTCTAGTTATTATGTGAGGATATTTCCTTTTTCACCATGGGCCCCTATGGGCTCCCAAATATCACTTTGCAGTTTCCACGAAAAGAGTGTTAGCAAACTGCTTCCTGAGGTCTAAGTTGAAAGTCTGTGAGATGAACTCACTGATCAGAAAGAAGTTTCTCAGAAAGCTTCTTTCACGTTTTGAACTGATGAAATTTCCTTTATCAGCGTAGGCCTCAATGCGATCCAAAGAAGCCCTTCTCAGGTTCCTCAAAGACAGTGTGAATGGACAGCTCCATGAAACCTAAGTGTAACTCTGTGAGATGAGTTCACACATCACGAAGGAGTTTCTAAGAAGGCTTCTTTCTACTTTTCATCTGAGGATATTTCCTTTGTCACCGCAAGCTTCATTGCGCTATGAAGTATCTCATTGCAGATTTCCAGAAAGCTGTGTTAACAAACTGAACACTGAAGAGAAACGTGTAACTCAAGAGTTTCATTCACACATGGCAATGCAGTTTCTCAGAAGGCTTCTTTCCAGTTTTCATCTGAGGATATTCCCTTTTTCACCATAGCCCTAAATGAGCTCCCAAATATCACTTTGCAGAATCCACGACAACAGTGTTAGCAAACTGTTCCAAGAAGCGAAGAGTGAAACTCTGTGTGATGAACTCGCATATCAGAAAGCAATCTCTCAGAAAGCTTCTCTCTAGTTTTTATGTGAGGATATTTCCTTTTTCACCCTGGGACCCTATGGGCTCCCAAATATCACTTTGCAGAATCCACGACAATAGTGTAAGCAAACTCTTCCAAGAAGAGAAGGGTGGAACTCTGTGTGATGAAATCACACATCAGAAAGCAATCTCTCAGAAAGCTTCTCTCTCCTTTTTATGTGAGGATATTTCCTTTTTCACCATGGGTCCCTAAGGGCTTCCAAATATCACTTTGCTGTTTCTACGAAAAGAGTGTTAGCAAACTGCTTCCTGAGGTCTAATTTGTAAGTCTGTGAGATGAACTCACTGATTCCAAAGAAGTTTCTCCGAAAGTTTCTTTCACGTTTTGAACTGATGATATTTCCTTTATCAGCCTAGGCCTCAATGCAATCCAAAAAGCCCTTCTCAGGTTCCCCAAAGACAGTGTTAATGGACTGCTCCATGAAATATAAGTGTAACTCTGTGAGATGAATTCACACAATACCAGGAAGTTTCTGAGAAAGCTTCTTTCTAGTTTTAATCTGAGGATATTTCCTTTGTCACCGTAAGCTTCATTGCACAATGAAGTATGCAATTGCAGATTTCCAGAAAACTGTGTTAACAAACTGATCACTGAAGAGAAACGTGTAACTCTGTGAGTTGCATTCACACATGGCAATGCTGTTTCTCAGAAGGCTTCTTTCCACTTTTAATCTGAGTATATTTCCATTTTCACCGTAGCCCTCAATGAACTCCCAAATATCACTTTGCAGAATCCACAACAACAGTGTTAGCAAACTCTTCCAAGAAGGGAAGGGTGGAACTCTGTGTGATGAAGTCACACATCAGAAAGCAATCTCTCCGAAAGCTTCTCTCTAGTTATTATGTGAGGATACATCCTTTTTCACCATGGGCCCTTAAGGGCTCACAAATATCACTTTGCAGAATCCCCGACAACAGTGTTAGTAAACTGCTTCCTGAGGTCTACCTTGTACGTCTGTGAGATGAACTCACTGAACGGAAAGAAGTTTCTCAGAAAGCTTCTTTCACGTTTTGAACTGATGAAATTTCCTTTATCAGGGTAGGCCTCAATGCGATCCAAAGAAGCCCTTCTCAGTTTCCTCACAGACAGTGTTAATGGACTGCTCCACGAAACATAAGTGTAACTCTGTGGGATGAATTCACACATCACCAAGAAGTTTCTCAGAAAGCTTCTTTCTAGTTTTCATCTGAGGATATTTCCTTTGTCACCGTAAGCTTCATTGCGCTATGAAGTATCTAATTGCAGATTTCCAGAAAAATGTGTTAACAAACTGATCACTGAAGAGAAACGTGTAACTCTGTGATTTGCATTCTCACACTTCAATCCAGTTTCTCAGAAGGCTTCTTTGCAGTTTTAATCTGAGGATATTTCCTTTTTCACCATAGCCTTCAATGTGCTCCCAAATATCACTTTGCAGAATCCACGACAACATTGTTAGCAAAGTGATCCAAGAAGGGAAGGGTGGAACTCTGTGTGATGAATTCACATATCAAAAAGCAATGTCTCAGAAAGCTTCTGTCTAGTTATTATGTGAGGATACTTCCTTTTTCACCCTGGGCCCCTATGGGCTCCCAAATATCACTTTGCAGAATCCACAACAACAGTGTTAGCAAACTGTTCCAAGAAGGGAAGGTTGGAACTCTGTGTGATGAAGTCACACATCAGAAAGCAATCTCTCAGAAAGCTTCTCTCTAGTTATTATGTGAGGATATTTCCTTTTTCACCATGGGCCCCTATGGGCTCCCAAATGTCACTTTGCAGTTTCCACGGAAAGAGTGCTTCCAAACTGCTTCCTGAGGTCTAAGTTTGTAAGTCTGTGAGATGAATTCACTGGTCAGAAAGAAGTTTCTCAGAAAGCTTCTTTAACGTTTTGAACTGATAAAGTTTCCTTTATCAGGGTAGGCCTCAATGCGATCCAAAGAAGCACTTCTCAGCTTCCTGAACGACACTGTTAATTGACTGCTCCACGAAACATAAGTGTAACTCGGTGAGATGAATTCTCACATCACTAAGATGTTTCTTTTTTATTTCTTTTATTTTACTTTAAGTTCTAGGGTACATGTGCATAACGTGCATGTTTGTTACATATGTATACTTATGACATGTTGGTGTGCTGCCCCCATCTACTCGTCAGCTCCCATCAATTCATCATTTACATCATGTATAACTCCCCAGTGCAATCCCTCCCTCCTCCCCCCTCCCCATGATAGGCCCCAGTGTGTGATGTGCCCCTTCCCGAGTCCAAGTGATCTCATTGTTCAGTTCCCACCTATGAGTGAGAACATGCGGTGTTTGGTTTTCTCTTCTTGTGATAGTTTGCTAAGAACGATGGCTTCCAGCTGCATCCATGTCCCTACAAAGGACGCAAACTCATCCTTTTTTATGTCTGCATAGTATTCCATGGTGTATATGTGCCACATTTTCTTAATCCAGTCTGTCACAGATGGACATTTGGGTTGATTCCAAGTCTTTGCTATTGTGAATAGTGCCGCAATAAACATACGTGTGCATGTGTCTTTGTAGTTGACTAATTTATAATCCTTTGGGTATATACCCAGTAGTGGGATGGCTGGGTCTTATGGTACATCTAGTTCTAGATCCTTGAGGAATTGCCATACTGTTTTCCATAATGGTTGAACTAGTTTACAATCCCACCAACAGTGTAAAAGTGTTCCTATTTCTCCACCTCCTCTCCAACAACTGTTGTTTCCTAACTTCTTAATGATTGCTATTCTAACAGGTGTGAGATGGTATCTCATTGTGGTTTTGATTTGCATTTCTCTGATGGTGAGTGATGATGAGCATTTTTTCATGTGTCTGTTGGCTGTATGAATGTCTTCTTTTGAGAAATGTCTGTTCATATCCTTTGCCCACTTTTTGATGGGGTTGTTTGTTTTTTTCTTGTATATATGTTTGGGTTCCTTGTAGATTCTGGATATTAGCCCTTTGTCAGATGATTAGGTTGCGAAAATTTTCTCCCATTCTGTAGGTTGCCTGTTCATTCTGATGGTAGTTTCTTTTGCTGTGCAAAAGCTCTTTAGTTTAATTAGATCCCATTTGTCAATTTTGGCTTTTGCTGCCGTTGCTGTTGGTGTTTTAGACATGAAGTCCTTGCCCATGCCTATGTCCTGAATGGTACTACCTAGATTTTCTTCTAGGGTTTTATGGTATTAGGTCTAACATTTAAGTCTCTAATCCATCTTGAATTAAACTTCGTATAAGGGGTAAGGAAAGGATCCAGTTTCAGCTTTCTACTTATGGCTAGCCAATTTTCCCAGCACCATTTATTAAATAGGGAATCCTTTCCCCATTTCTTGTTTCTCTCAGGTTTGTCAAAGATCAGATGGCTGTAGATGTGTGGTATTTTTTCTGAGGACTCTGTTCTGTTCCATGGGTCTATATCTCTGTTTTGGTACCAGTATCATGCTGTTTTGGTTACTGTAGCCTTGTAGTATCGTTTGAAGTCAGGTAGCGTGACGCCTCCAGCTTTGTCCTTTTGACTTAGGATTGTCTTGGCAATGCGGGCTCTTTTTTGGTTCCATATGAACTTTAAAGCAGTTTTTTCCAATTCTGTGAAGAAACTCATTGGTAGCTTGATGGGGATGCCATTGAATCTATAAATAACCTTGGGCAGTATGGCCATTTTCACGATATTGATTCTTCCTATCCATGAGCATGGTATGTTCTTCCATTTGTTTGTGTCCTCTTTGATTTCACTGAGCAGTGGTTTGTAGTTCTCCTTGAAGAGGTCCTTTACATCCATTGTAAGCTGGATTCCTAGGTATTTGATTCTCTTTGAAGCAATTGTGAATGGAAGTTCATTCCTGATTTGGCTCTCTGCTTGTCTGTTACTGGTGTATAAGAATGCTTGTGATTTTTGCACATTAATTTTGTATCCTGAGACTTTGCTGAAGTTGCTTATCAGCTTAAGGAGATTTTGGGCTGAGACAATGGGGTTTTCTAAATATACAATCATGTCATCTGCAAACAGGGACAATTTGACTTCTTCTTTTCCTAACTGGATACCCTTGATTTCTTTCTCTTGCCTGATTGCCCTAGCCAGAACTTCCAAGACTATGTTGAACAGGAGTGGTGAGAGAGGGCATCCCTGTCTTGTGCCAGTTTTCAAAGGGAATTTTTCCAGTTTTTGCCCATTCAGAATGATATTACCTGTGGGTTTGTCATAAATAGCTCTTATCATTTTGAGGTACGTTCCATGAATACCGAATTTATTGAGCGTTTTTAGCATGAAGGGCTGTTGAATTTTGTCAAAAGCCTTTTCTGCATCTATTGAGATAATCATGTGGTTCTTGTCTTTGGTTCTGTTTATATGCTGGATTACGTTTATTTATTTGCGAATGTTGAACCTGCTTTGCATCCCGGGGATGAAGCCCACTTGATCATGGTGGATAAGCTTTGATGGTTGAAAGTCTGTTTTTTCCGAGACTAGGATTGCAACCCCTGCTGTTTTTTGTTCTCCATTTGCTTGGTAGATCTTCCTCCATCCCTTTATTTTGAACCTATGTATGTCTCTGCATGTGAGATGGGTCTCCTGAATACAGCAGACTGATGGGTCTTGACTCTTTATCCAGTTTGCCAGTCTGTGTCTTTTAATTGGAGCATTTAGTCCATTTACATTTAAGGTTAATATTGTTATGTGTGAACTTGATCCTGACATTATGATATTAACTGGTTATTTTGCTCGTTAGCTGATGCAGTTTCTTCCTAGCCTCGATGGTCTTTACATTTTGACATGTTTTTGCAATGGCTGGTACCGGTTGTCCCTTTCCATGTTTAGGGCTTCTTTCAGGGTCTCTTGTAAGGCAGGCCTGGTGGTGACAAAATCTCTAAGCATTTGCTTATCTGTAAAGGATTTTATTTCTCCTTCACTGATGAAACTTAGTTTGGCTGGATATGAAATTCTGGGTTTAAAATTCTTTTCTTTAAGAACGTTGAATATTGGCCCGCACTCTCTTCTGGCTTGTAGAGTTTCTGCCGAAAGATCTGCTGTTAGTCTGATGGGCTTCCCTTTGTGGGTAACCCGACCTTTCTCTCTGGCTGCCCTTAAGATTTTTTCCTTCATTTCAACTTTGGTGAATCTGGCAATTATGTGTCTTTGAGTTGCTCTTCTGGAGGAGTATCTTTGTGGCATTCTCTGTATTTCCTGAATTTGAATGTTGGCCTGCCCTACTAGGTTGGGGAAGTTCTCCTGGATGATATCCTGAAGAGTGTTTTCCAACTTGGTTCCATTTTCCCCCTCACTTTCAGGCACTCCAATCAGACGTAGATTTGATCTTTTTACATAATCCCATACTTCATTTCATTCATTTGATCCTCAATCACTGATACTCTTTCCTCCAGTTGATCGAGTCGGTTACTGAAGCTTGTGCATTTGTCACGTATTTCTCGTGTCATGGTTTTCATCTCTGCCATTTCGTTTATGATCTTCTCTGCATTAATTAGTCTAGCTGTCAATTCTTCCACTCTTTTTTCAAGATTTTTAGTTTCTTAGCGCTGGGTACGTAATTCCTACTTTAGCTCTGAGAAGGTTGATGGACTGAAGCCTTCTTCTCTCATCTCGTCAAAGTCATTCTCTGACCAGCTTTGATCCGTTGCTGGCGATTGGCTGCACTCCTTTGCAGGGGGAGATGCGCTCTTATTTTTTGAATTTCCAGCTTTTCTGCCCTGCTTCTTCCCCATCTTTGTGGTTTTATCAGTCTCTGGTCTTTGATGATGGTGACGTACTGATGGGGTTTTGGTATAGGTGTCCTTCCTGTTTGATAGTTTTGCTTCTGACAGTCAGAAGGACTGTCTGTTGGTCTGTTGGAGATTGCTTGAGGTCCACTCCAGACCTGTTTGCCTGGGTATCAGCAGCAGAGGTTGCCGAAGATAGAATATTGCTGAACAGCGAGTGTACCTGTCTGACTCTTCCTTTGGAAGTACTCCACCCTGTGAGGTGTGGGGTGTCAGACTGCCCCTAGTGGGGGATGTCTCCCAGCTAGGCTACTCAGGGGTCAGGGACCCACCTGAGCAGGCAGTCTGTCCGTTCTCAGATCTCAACCTCCGCGTTGGGAGATCCACGGCTCTCCCCAAAGCTGTCAGACAGGGTCGTTCGCGTCTGCACCGGCCCCCGCTGCTTCCCCTGTTGGTCTTCAGCTGTGCGCTGTACCCAGAGGTGGAGACTACAGAGACAGGCAGGCTTCCTTGAGCTGCTGTGAGCCCCACCCAGTTCGAGCTTCCCAGCGGCTTTGTTTACCTACTTAAGCCTCAGCAATGGCGGGCGCCCCTCCCCCAGCCTCGCTGCTGCCTTGCGGATAGATCGCCGCAGACTGCTGTGTTAGCAGTGAGGGAGGCTCCGTGGGCGTGGGACCGTCCCGGCCAGGTGTGGGATATATTCTCCTGGTGTGCCTGTCTGCTTAAAGCGCAGTATTGGGGTGGGAGTTACCTGATTTTCCAGGTGTTGTGTGTCTCAGTTCCCCTGGCTAGGAAAACGGATTCCCTTCCCCCTTGGCTTCCAGGTGATGCGATGCCTCGCCCTGCTTCAGCTCACGCTGGTCAGGCTGCAGCAGGTGACCAGCACCGAATTTACGGCACTCCCTAGTGAGATGACCCCAGTACCTCAGTTGAAAATGCAGAAATCACCGGTCTTCTGTGTCGCTCGCGCTGGGAGTTGGAGACTGAAGCTGTTCCTATTCAGCCAACTTGCTCCGCCCCAAGAAGTTTCTAAGCAAGCTTCTTTGTAGTTTTCATCTGAGGATAGTTCCTTTGTCACCGTAAGCTTCATTGCGCTATGAAGTATCTAAATGCAGATTTCCAGAAAACTGTGTTAACAAACTGTTCACTGAAGAGAAACGTGTAAAACTGTGAGTGGCAATCACACATGGCAATGCAGTATCTCAGAAGGCTTCTTTCCAGTTTTAATCTGAGGATATTTCCTTTTTCACCATAGCCCTCAATGAGCTCCCATATATCACTTTGCAGAATCCACGACAACAGGGTTAGCAAACTGTTCCAAGAAGGGAAGGGTGGAACTCTGTGTGATGAAGTCACACATCAGAAAGCAACCTCTCAGAAAGCTTCTGTCTAGTATTTATGTGAGGATACTTCCTTTCTCACCATGGGCCGCTATGGGCTCCCACATACCACTTTGCAGAATCCACGAAAATAGTGTTAGGAAACTGCTTTCTGAGGTCTAAGTTGTAAGTCTGTGAGATGAACTCACTGATCAGAAAGAAGTTTCTCAGAAAGCTTCTTTTACGTGTTGAACTGATGAAATTTCCTTTATCAGCGTAGGCCTCAATGCGATCCAAAGAAGCCCTTCTCATTTTACTCAAAGACAGTGTTAATGGACTGCTCCATGAAACATAAGTGTAACTCTGTGAGATGAATTCACACATCACCAAGAAGTTTCTAAGAAAGCTTCTTTCTAGTTTTCATCTGAGGATATTTCCTTTGTCACCATAAGCTTCGTTGCAGTATGAAGTATCTAAATGCAGATTTCCAGAAAAGTGTGTTAACAAACTGATCACTGAAGAGAAACGTGTAACTCTGTGAGGTGCATTCACACATGACAATGCAGTTTCTCAGAAGGCTTCTTTCCAGTTTTAATCTGAGGATATTTCCTTTTCCACCATAGCCCTCAATGAGCTCCCAAATATCACTTTGCAGAATCCACGACAACAGTCTTAGCAAACTGTTTCAAAAAGGGAAGGGTGGAACTATGTGTGATGACGTCACACATCGGAATGTAAGCTCTCAGAAAGGTTCTCTCAAGTTTTTATGTGAGGAAATTTCCTTTTTCAACCTGGGCCCCTATGGGCTCCCAAATATCACTTTGCAGAATCCACGACAACAGTGTTAGCAAACTGTTCCAAGAAGGGAAGGGTGGAAATCTGTGTGATGAAGTCACACTTCAGAAAGCAATTGTCAGAAAGATTCTCTCTAGTTATTACGTGAGGATATTTCCTTTTTCACCATGGGCCCCTATGGGCTCCCAAATATCACTTTGCAGTTTCCACCAAAAAGTGTTAGCAAACTGCTTCCTGAGGTCTAAGTTGTAAGTCTGTGAGATGAACTCACTGATCAGAAAGAAGTTTCCCAGAAAGCTTCTTTCACGTATTGAACTGATGAAATTTCCTTTATGAGCGTAGACCTCAATGCGAACCAAAGAAGCCCTTATAAGGTTCCACAAAACAGTATTAGTAGACTACCCCACGAAACATAAGTGTAACACTGTGAGAAGAATTCACACATCACCAAGAAGTTTCTAGGAAAGCTTCTTTCTGGTTTTCATCTGAGGATATTTCCTTTGTCACCGTAAGCTTCATTGCGCTAGGAAGTATCTAATTCCAGATTTCCAGAAAACAGTGTTAACAAACTGATCACTGAAGAGAAACGTGTAACCCTGTGAGTTGCATTCACACATGGCAATGCAGCTTCTCAGAAGGCTTCTTTCCAGTTTTAATCTGAGGATATTTGCTTTTTCGCCATTGAACTCCAAGAGCTCCCAAATATCACTTTGCAGAATCAACGACAACAGTGTTAAAAAACTGTTCAAAGAAGGCAAGGGTGGAACACTGTGTGATGAAGTCACACATCAGAAAGCAATCTCTCAGAAAGCTTCTCTCTAGTTTTTATGTGAGGATACTTCCTTTTTCATCCTGGGACCGTATGGCCTCCCAAATATCACTTTGCAGAATCCACGACAACAGTGTTAGCAAACTGTTCCAAGAAGGGAAGGGTGGAACTCTCTGTGATGAAGTCACACATCAGAAAGCAGTCTCTCAGATAGCTTCTGTCTAGTTATTATGTGAGGATACTTCCTTTTTCATCATGGGCCCTTATGAGTTCCCAAATATCACTTTGCAGAATCCACGACGACAGTGTTAGCAAACTGTTCCAAGATTGGAAGTGTGGAATTTTGTGTGATGAAGTCACACATCAGAAAGCAATCTCTCAGAAAGCTTCTCTCTAGTTATTATTTGAGAATACTTCCTTTTTCAACATTTGCCCCATGGGCTCCCAAATATCACTTTGCAGAATCCACGACAACAGTGTTAGCAAACTGTTCCAAGAAGGGAAGGGTGGAACTCTGTGTGATGAAGTCACACATCAGAAAGCAATCTCTCAGAAAGCTTCTCTCTAGTTATTATGTGATGATACTTCCTTTTTCACCATTGGCCCCTATGGGCTCCCAAATATCACTTTGCAGTTTGCACGAAAAGAGTGTTAGCAAACTGCTTCCTGACGTCTAAGTTGTAAGTCTGTGAGAGGAACTCACTGATCAGAGCGATGTTTCTCAGACAGCTTCTTTCACGTTTTGAAGTGATGAAATTTACTTTATCAGTGTAGGTCTCAATGGGATACAAATAATGCCTTCTCAGGCTCCTCAAAGACAGTAGTATTGGACTGCTCCATGAAACATAAGTATAACTCTGTGAGACGAATTCACACATCACCAAGAAGTTTCTAAGAACGCTTCTACCTAGTATTCATCTGAGGATATTTCCTTTCTCAACGTAAGCTTCATTGCGCTATGAAGTATCTAATTGCAGATTTCCAGAAAACTGTGTTAACAAACTGAACACTGAAGAGAAACGTGTAACTCTGTGAGTTGCATTCACACATGGCAATGCAGTTTCTCAGAAGGCTTCTTTCCAGTTTTAATCTGGGGATATATCCTTTTTCACCTTAGCCCTCAATGGGCTCCCAAATATCACTTTGCAGAATCTAAGACAACAGTGTTAGCAAACTGTTCCAAGAAAGGAAGGGTGGAACTCTGTGTGATGAAGTCACATATCCGAAAGCAATCTCTCAGAAAGCTTCTCTCTAGTTTTTATGTGACTATATTTCCTTTTTCACCCTGGGCCCCTATCGGCTCCCAAATATCTCTTTGCAGAATCCTCGACAACAGTGTTAGCAAACTGTTCCAAGAAGGGAAGAGTTAAACTCTGTGTGATGAAGTCACACATCAGAAAGCAATCTCTCAGAAAGTTTCTCTATAGTTATTATGTGAGGATATTTCCTTTTTCAACATGGGCCCCTATGGGCACCCAAATATCACTTTGCAGTTTCGACGAAAAGAGTGTTAGCAAACTGCTTCCTGAGGTCTAAGTTGCAATTCTGTGAGATGCACTCAGTGATCAGAAAGGAGTATCTCAGAAAGCTTCTTTCACGTTTTGAACTGATGAAATTTCCTTTATTAGCGTAGGCCTCAATGCAATCCAAATAAGCTCTGCTCAGGTTCCCCAAAGACAGTGTTAACGGACTGCTCCATGAAACAAAAGTGTAAGTCTCTGAGTTGAATTCACACATCACCAAGAAGTTTCTAAGAAAGCTTCTTTCTGGTTTTCATCTGAGGATATTTCCTTTGTCACCGTAAGCTTCATTGCGCTATGAAGTATCTCATTGCAGATTTCCAGAAAACTGTGTTAACAAATTGATCACTGAAGAGAAACGTGTAACTCTGTGAGTTGCATTCACACACGGCAATGCACTTTCTCAGAAGGCTTCTTTCCAGTTTTAATCTGAGGATGTTTCCTTTTTCGACATAGGTCTCACTGAGCGCCCAAATATCACTTTGCAGAATCCACGACAACAGCGTTAGCAAGCTGTTCCAAGAAGGGAAGGGTGGAACTCTCTGTGATGAAGTCACACATCAGAAAGAAATCTCTCAGAAAGTTTTTCTCTAGTTCTTGTGTGAGGATATTTCCTTTTTCACCATGGGCCCCTAGGGGCTCCCAAATATCACTTTGCAGTTTCCACGAAAAGACTGTTAGCAAACTGCTTCCTGAGGTCTAAGTTGCAGGCCTGTGAGATGAACTCACTGATCAGAAAGAAGTTTCTCAGAAAGCTTCTTTTACGTGTTGAACTGCTGAAATTTCCTTTTTCAGCGTAGGCCTCAATGCGATCCAAAGAAGCCCTTCTCAGTTTCCTCAAAGACAGTGTTAATGGACTGCTCCACGTAACATAAGTGTAACTGTGTGAGATGAATTCACCCATCACGAAGAAGTTTCTAAGAAAGCTTCTTTCTAGTTTTCATCTGAGGATATTTCCTTTGTAACCGTAAGCTTCATTACACCATGAATCATCTAATTGCAGATTTCCAGAAAACTTGTTAACAAACTGGTCACTGAAGAGAAACGTGTACCTCTGTGAGTTGCATTCACACATGGCAATGCAGTTTCTCAGAAGGCTTCTTTCCAGTTTTAATGTGAGGATATTTCCTTTTTCACCATAGCCCTCAAAGAGCTCCCAAATATCACTTTGCAGAATCCACGACAACAGTGGTAGCAAACTGTTCCAAGAAGGGATGGGTGGAACTCTGTGTGATGAAGTCACATATCAGAAAGCAATTTCTCAGAAAGCTTCTCTCTAGTTCTTATGTGAGGATACTTCTTTTTTCAACATGAGCCGCTATGGGCTCCCAAATATCAGTTTGCAGAATCCACGACCACAGTGTTAGCAAACTCTTCCAAGAAGGGAACGGTGGAACTCTGTGTGATGAAGTAACACATCAGAAAGCAATCTCTCAGAAAGCTTCTCTCTAGTTATTATGTGAGGATATTTCCTTTTTCACCATGGGCCCATAAGGGCTCCCAAATATCACTTTGTAGTTTCCACGAAAAGAGTGTTAGCAAACGGCTTCCTGATGTCTAAGCTCTAGGTCTGTGAGATGAACTCACTGACCAGAAAGAAGTTTCTCAAAAAGCTTCTTTCACGTTTTGAACTGATGAAATTTCCTTTATCAGCGTTGGCCTCATTGTGTTCCAAAGAAGCCCTTCTCAGGTTCCTCAAGGGCAGTGTTAATGGACTGTTCCACGAAACATAAGTGTAACTCTGTGATATGAATACACACATCACCAAGAAGTTTCTAAGAAATCTTCTTTCTAATTTTCTTCTGCGGTATTTCCTTTGTCACCATAAGCTTCATTGCGCTATGAATTATCTAATTGCAGATTTCCAGTAAACTGTGTTAACACACTGATCACTGAAGAGAAACGTGTAACTCGGTGAGTTGCATTCACACATGGCAATGCAGTTTCTCTGAAGGCTTCTTTCCAGGTGTAATCCGAGGATATTTCCTTTTTCACCATAGCCCTCAATGATCTCCCAATTATCACTTTTCAGAATCGATGACAACAGTGTCAGCAAACTGTTCCAAGAAGGGGAGGATGGAACTCTGTGTGATGAAGTCACACATAAGAGAGTAATCTCTCAGAAAGCTTCTCTCTAATTTTTATGTGGGGATATTTCCTTTTTCACCATGGGCCCCTATGGGCTAACAAATATCACTTTGCAGTTTCCACGAAAAGAGTGTTAGCAAACTGCTTCCTGAGGTCTAAGTTGTAAGTCTCTGAGATGAACTCACTGATTAGAAAGAAGTTTCTTAGAAAGCTTCTTTCAGGTTTTGAACAGATGAAATTTCCATTATCATCGTAGGCCTCAATGCGATACAAGGAAGCCCTTCTCAGGTTCCTCAAAGACAGTGTTAGTGGACTGCTCCACGAAACATAAGTGTAACTCTGTGACATGAATTCATACATAAGCAAGAGGTTTCTAGGAAAGCTTATTTCTAATTTTCATCTGAGGATATTTCCTTTGTCACCGTAAGCTTCATTGCGCTACGAAGTATCTAATTGCAGATTTCCCGATAACTGTGTTAATAAAAAGAACACTGAAGAGAAACCTGTAACTCTGAGTTGCATTCCCACATGGCAATGCAGTTTCTCAGTATGCTTCTTTCCAGTTTTAATCTGAGGATATTTCCATTTTCACCGTAGCCCTCAATGAGTTCCCAAATATCACGTTGCAGAATCCACGACAACAGGGTTAGCAAACTGTTCCAAGATGGGAACGGTGGAGCTCTGTGTGATGAAGTCACACATCAGAAAGCAATCTCTCAGAAAGCTTCTCTCTAGTTTTTATGTAAGGATACTTCCTTTTTCACCCTGTTCCCCAATGGGCTCCCAAATATCACGTTGCAGAATCCAAGACAACAGGGTTAGCAAACTGTTCCAAGAAGGGAAGGGTGGAACTCTGTGTGATGAAGTCACACATCAGAAAGCAATCTCTCAGATAGTTTCTCTCTAGTTCTTATGTGAGGATACTTGCTTTTTCACCATGGGCCCCTATGGGCTCCCAAATATCACTTTGCAATTTCCACGAAAAGAGTGTTAGCCAACTGCTTCCTGAGATCTAAGTTGTAAGTCTGAGAGATGAACTCACTGATCAGAAAGAACGTTCTCAGAAAGATTCTTTCAGGTTTTGAACAGATGAAATTTCCACTATCAATGTAGGCATCAATGCGATCCAAAGAAGCCCTTCTCAGTTTCTCTCAAAGACGGTGTTAATGGACTGCTCCATGACACGTAAGTGTAACTCTGTGATATGAATTCCCACATCACGAAGAAGTTTCCAAGAAAACTTCTTTCTAGTTTGCATCTGAGGATATTTCCTTTGTCACCATAAGCTTCATTGCGCTATGAAGTATCTAATTGCAGATTTCCAGAAAACTGTGTTAACAAACTCATCCCTGAAGAGAAACGTGTAACTCTGTGAGTTGCATTCGCACATGGCAATGCAGTTTCTCAGAAGGCTTCTTTCCATTTTTAATCTGAGGATAATTCCTTTTTCACCATAGCCCTCAATGAGCTCCCAAATATCACTTTGCAGAATCCACGACAACAGTGTTAGCAAACAGTTCCAAGAAGGGAAGGTTGGAACTCTGTTTAATGAAGTCACACACAAGAAAGCAATCTCTAAGAAAGCTTCTCTCTGGTTTTTATTTGAGGATACTTCCTTTTTCACCATGGGCCCTCTTGGCTCCCAAATATCCCGTTGCAGTTTCCACGAAAAGAGTGTTAGGAAACTGCTTCCTGAGGTCTAAGATGTAGGTCTGTGACATGAACTCACTGATCAGAAAGAAGTTTCTCAGAAAGGTTCTTTCACGTTTTGAACTGATGAAATTTCCTTTATCAGCGTAGGCCTCAATGCGATCCAAAGAAGCCCTTGTCAGATTCCTCAAAGACAGTGTTAATGGACTGCTCCACGAAACATAAGTGTAACTCTGTGACATGAATTCACACATCGCCAAGAAGTTTCTAAGAAAGCTTCTTTCTAGTTTTCTTCTGAGGATATTTCCTTTGTCAAGGTAAGCTTCATTGTGCTATGAAGTATCTAATTGCAGATTTCCAGAAAACTGTGTTAACAAACTGATCACTGAAGAGAAACGTTTAACTCTGTCAATTGCATTCACACATGGCAATGCAGTTTCTCAGAAGGTTTCTTTCCACTTTTAATCTGAGGATATTTCCTTTTTCACCATAGCCCTCAATGAGCTCCCAAATATCACTTTGAAGAATCCATGAGAACAGTGTTAGCAAACTGTTCCAAGAATGGAGGGTGGAACTCTGTGTGATGAAGTCACATATCAGAAAGCAATATCTCAGAAAGCTTCTCTCTAGTTTTTATGTGAGGATACTTCCTTTTCCACCGTGGGCCCCTTGGGCTAACAAATATCACTTTGCAGAATCCACGACAGCAGTGTTAGCAAACTGTGACAAGAAGGGAAGGGTGGAACTTTGTGTGATGAAGTCACATATCTGACAGCAATGACTCAGAAAGCTTCTCTCTAGTTTTAATTTGAGGATACTTGCTTTTTCACCTTGGGCCCCTATTAGCTCCCAAATATCACTTTGCAGAATCCACGACAACAGTGTTAGCAAACTGTTCCAAGAAGGGAAGGGTGGAACTCTGTGTGGTGAAGTCACATATTGGACAGCAATCCTTCAGAAAGCTTCTCTCTAGTTATTATATGAGGATACTTCCATTTACACCATGGGCCCCTATGGGCTCCCAAATATCACTTGGCAGAATCCACGACAACAGAGTTAGCAAACTGTTATAAGAAGGGAAGGGTGGAACTCTGTGTGATGAAGTCACACATCAGAGAGCAATTTCTCACAAAGCTTCTCTCTAGTTTTTATATGAGGATATTTCCTTTTACAGCATGGGTCCCCATGGGCTCCCAAATATCACTTTGCATATTCCACAAAAAGAATGTTAGCCAACTGTTCCTGAGATCTAAGGTGTAAGTCTGTGAGATGAACTCACTGATCAGAAAGAAGTTTCTCAGAAAGCTTCTATTACGTTTTGAAGTGATGAAATTTCCTTTATCAGCATAGGCCTCAAAGCGATAAAATAAGACCTTCTCAGGTTCCTCAAAGACAGTGTTAATGGACTGCTCCACGAAGCATAAGTGTAACTCTGTGAGATGAATTCCACATCACCACGAAGTTTCTCAGAAAGCTTCTTTCTAGTTTTCATCTGAGGATATTTCCTTTGTCACCTCATTGCGCTATGAATTATCTAATTGCAGATTTCCAGAAAACTGTGTTAACAAACTGATCACTGAAAAGAAATGTGTAACTCTGTGAGTTGCATTCACACATGGTAATGCAGTCTCTCAGAAGGCTTACTTTCCAGTTTTAATCTGAGGATATTTCCTTTTTCACCAAAACCCTCAATGAGCTCCCAAATATCACTTTGCAGAATCCACGACAACAGTTTTAGCAAACTGTGTTAAGAAGGGACGGGTTGAACTCTGTGTGATGAAGTCACATATCCGAAAGCAATCTCTCAGAAAGCTCCTCTCTAGTTTTTATGTGAGGATACTTACTTTTTCACCATGGGCCCCTGTGGGCTCCCATATATCACTTTGCAGAATCCATCACAACAGTGTTAGCAAACTGCTTCCTGAGGTCTAAGTTGTAAGTCTGTGAAATGAACTCATTGATCAGAAAGTAGTTTCTCAGAAAGCTTCTTTCACGTTTTGAACTGATGAAATTTCCTTTATCAGCGTAGGCCTCAATGCGATCCAAATAAGCCCTTCTCAGTTTCCTCAAAGGCAGTGTTAATGGACTGCTCCATGAAACATAAGTATAACTCTGTGAGATGAATTCACTCATCACCAAGAAGTTTTTAAGAAAGCTTCTTTCTAGTTTTCATCTGAGGGTATTTCCTTTGTCACTGTAAACGTCTTTGCACTCTGAATTATCTAATTGCAGGATTCCAGAAAACTGTGTTAACAAACTGATCACTGAAGAGAAACGTGTACTCTCTGAGTTGCACTCACACATGCCAATGCAGTTTCTCAGAAGGCTTCTGTCCAGTTTTAATCTGAGGATATTTCCTTTTTCACCATAGCCCTCAATGGGCTCCAAAATATCACTTTGCAGAATCCACGACAACAGTGTTAGCAAACTGGTCCAAGAAAGGAAGGGTCGAACTCTGTGAGATGAAGTCACACATCAGAAAGCAATCTCTCAGACAGCTTCTCTCTACATATTATCTGAGGATATTTCCTTTTTCATCATTGGCCCTTAAGGGCTCCCAAAGGTCACTTTGCAGTTTCCTCGAAAAGAGTGTTTGCAAACTGCTTCCTGAGGTCTAGGTAGTAAGTCGGTGAGATGAACTCACTAATCAGAAACTGTTCCAAGAAGAGAAGAGTGGAACTCTATGTGATGTAGTCACATATCAGAAAGCAATCTCTCAGAAAGCTTCTTTCTAGTTTTTGTGTGAGGATACTTCCTTTTTCACCATGGGCCCCTATGGGCTCCCAAATATCACTTTGCAGAATCCACGACAACAGTGTTAGCAAACTGTTCCAAGAAGGGAAGAGAGGAACTCTGTGTGATGAAGTCACACATCAGAAAGCAATTTCTCAGAAAGCTTCTCTCTAGTTATTATGTGAGGATATTTCCTTTTTCACCATGGGCCCCTATGGGCTCCCAAATATCACTTTGCAGAATCCACTTCAACGGTGTCAGCATTCTGTTTCAAGAAGGGACGGGTGGAACTCTGTGTGGTGAAGTCACCTATCAGAAAGCAATCTCTCAGAAAGCTTCTCTATGGTTCTTATGTGAGGATACTTCTTTTTTCACCATGGGCCCCTATGGCCTCCCAAATATCACTTTGCAGAATAAACGGAAAGAGTGTTTGCAAACTGCTTCCTGAGGTCTAAGGTGTGAGTCTGTGATATGAACTCACTGATCAGAAAGAAGATTCTCAGAAAGCTTCTTTCACGTTTTGAACTGATGTAATTTTCTTTTCAGTGTAGGCCTCAATGCGATCCAAAGAAGCCGTTCTCAGGTTCCGCAAAGACAGTGTTAATGGACTGCTCCAGGAAACATAAGTGTAACTCTGTGAGATGAATTCACACATCACCAAGAAGTTTCTAGGAAAGATTCTTTCTAGTTTTCATCTGAGGATATTTCCTTTGTCACCGTAAGCTTCATTGTGCTATGAAGTATCTAATTGCAGATTTCCAGAAAACTGTGTTAACAAACTGATCACTGAAGAGAAACGTGTAACTCTGTGAGTGGCATTCACACATGGCAATACAGTTTCTCAGAAGGCTTCTTTCCGGTTTTAATCTGAGGATATTTCCTTTTTCACCATCGCCCTCAATGAGCTCCCAAATATCATTTTGCAGAATACACGACAAAAGTGTTAGCAAACTGTTCCAAGAAGGGAATGGTGGAACTCTGTGTGATGAAGTCACACATCCGAAAGCAATCTCTCAGAACGCGTCTCTCTAGTTTTTATGTGAGGATACTTCCTTTTTCACCGTGGGCCCCTATGGGCTCCCAAATATCACTTCGCAGAATCCACGACAACAATGTTAGCAAACTCTTCCAAGAAGGGAAGGGTGGAACTCTGTGTGATGAAGTCACACATCAGAAAGCAATGTCTCAGAAAGCTTCTCTCTGGTTATTATATGAGGATATTTCCTTTTTCACCATGTATCCCTATAGGCTCCAAAATTTCTCTTTGCAGAATCCACGACAACAGTGTTAGCAAACTTTTCCAAGAAGGGAAATGTGGAACTCTGTGTGATGAAGTCACACATCAGAAAGCAATCTCTCAGAAAGCTTCTCTCTAGTTTTTATGTAAGGATACTTCCTTTTTCACCCTGTTCCCCAATGGGCTCCCAAATATCACGTTGCAGAATCCAAGACAACAGGGTTAGCAAACTGTTCCAAGAAGGGAAGGGTGGAACTCTGTGTGATGAAGTCACACATCAGAAAGCAATCTCTCAGATAGTTTCTCTCTAGTTCTTATGTGAGGATACTTGCTTTTTCACCATGGGCCCCTATGGGCTCCCAAATATCACTTTGCAATTTCCACGAAAAGAGTGTTAGCCAACTGCTTCCTGAGATCTAAGTTGTAAGTCTGAGAGATGAACTCACTGATCAGAAAGAACGTTCTCAGAAAGATTCTTTCAGGTTTTGAACAGATGAAATTTCCACTATCAATGTAGGCATCAATGCGATCCAAAGAAGCCCTTCTCAGTTTCTCTCAAAGACGGTGTTAATGGACTGCTCCATGACACGTAAGTGTAACTCTGTGATATGAATTCCCACATCACTAAGAAGTTTCCAAGAAAACTTCTTTCTAGTTTGCATCTGAGGATATTTCCTTTGTCACCATAAGCTTCATTGCGCTATGAAGTATCTAATTGCAGATTTCCAGAAAACTGTGTTAACAAACTCATCCCTGAAGAGAAACGTGTAACTCTGTGAGTTGCATTCGCACATGGCAATGCAGTTTCTCAGAAGGCTTCTTTCCATTTTTAATCTGAGGATAATTCCTTTTTCACCATAGCCCTCAATGAGCTCCCAAATATCACTTTGCAGAATCCACGACAACAGTGTTAGCAAACAGTTCCAAGAAGGGAAGGTTGGAACTCTGTTTAATGAAGTCACACACAAGAAAGCAATCTCTAAGAAAGCTTCTCTCTGGTTTTTATTTGAGGATACTTCCTTTTTCACCATGGGCCCTCTTGGCTCCCAAATATCCCGTTGCAGTTTCCACGAAAAGAGTGTTAGGAAACTGCTTCCTGAGGTCTAAGATGTAGGTCTGTGACATGAACTCACTGATCAGAAAGAAGTTTCTCAGAAAGGTTCTTTCACGTTTTGAACTGATGAAATTTCCTTTATCAGCGTAGGCCTCAATGCGATCCAAAGAAGCCCTTGTCAGATTCCTCAAAGACAGTGTTAATGGACTGCTCCACGAAACATAAGTGTAACTCTGTGACATGAATTCACACATCGCCAAGAAGTTTCTAAGAAAGCTTCTTTCTAGTTTTCTTCTGAGGATATTTCCTTTGTCAAGGTAAGCTTCATTGTGCTATGAAGTATCTAATTGCAGATTTCCAGAAAACTGTGTTAACAAACTGATCACTGAAGAGAAACGTTTAACTCTGTCAATTGCATTCACACATGGCAATGCAGTTTCTCAGAAGGTTTCTTTCCACTTTTAATCTGAGGATATTTCCTTTTTCACCATAGCCCTCAATGAGCTCCCAAATATCACTTTGAAGAATCCATGAGAACAGTGTTAGCAAACTGTTCCAAGAATGGAGGGTGGAACTCTGTGTGATGAAGTCACATATCAGAAAGCAATATCTCAGAAAGCTTCTCTCTAGTTTTTATGTGAGGATACTTCCTTTTCCACCGTGGGCCCCTTGGGCTAACAAATATCACTTTGCAGAATCCACGACAGCAGTGTTAGCAAACTGTGACAAGAAGGGAAGGGTGGAACTTTGTGTGATGAAGTCACATATCTGACAGCAATGACTCAGAAAGCTTCTCTCTAGTTTTAATTTGAGGATACTTGCTTTTTCACCTTGGGCCCCTATTAGCTCCCAAATATCACTTTGCAGAATCCACGACAACAGTGTTAGCAAACTGTTCCAAGAAGGGAAGGGTGGAACTCTGTGTGGTGAAGTCACATATTGGACAGCAATCCTTCAGAAAGCTTCTCTCTAGTTATTATATGAGGATACTTCCATTTACACCATGGGCCCCTATGGGCTCCCAAATATCACTTGGCAGAATCCACGACAACAGAGTTAGCAAACTGTTATAAGAAGGGAAGGGTGGAACTCTGTGTGATGAAGTCACACATCAGAGAGCAATTTCTCACAAAGCTTCTCTCTAGTTTTTATATGAGGATATTTCCTTTTACAGCATGGGTCCCCATGGGCTCCCAAATATCACTTTGCATATTCCACAAAAAGAATGTTAGCCAACTGTTCCTGAGATCTAAGGTGTAAGTCTGTGAGATGAACTCACTGATCAGAAAGAAGTTTCTCAGAAAGCTTCTATTACGTTTTGAAGTGATGAAATTTCCTTTATCAGCATAGGCCTCAAAGCGATAAAATAAGACCTTCTCAGGTTCCTCAAAGACAGTGTTAATGGACTGCTCCACGAAGCATAAGTGTAACTCTGTGAGATGAATTCCACATCACCACGAAGTTTCTCAGAAAGCTTCTTTCTAGTTTTCATCTGAGGATATTTCCTTTGTCACCTCATTGCGCTATGAATTATCTAATTGCAGATTTCCAGAAAACTGTGTTAACAAACTGATCACTGAAAAGAAATGTGTAACTCTGTGAGTTGCATTCACACATGGTAATGCAGTCTCTCAGAAGGCTTACTTTCCAGTTTTAATCTGAGGATATTTCCTTTTTCACCAAAACCCTCAATGAGCTCCCAAATATCACTTTGCAGAATCCACGACAACAGTTTTAGCAAACTGTGTTAAGAAGGGACGGGTTGAACTCTGTGTGATGAAGTCACATATCCGAAAGCAATCTCTCAGAAAGCTCCTCTCTAGTTTTTATGTGAGGATACTTACTTTTTCACCATGGGCCCCTGTGGGCTCCCATATATCACTTTGCAGAATCCATCACAACAGTGTTAGCAAACTGCTTCCTGAGGTCTAAGTTGTAAGTCTGTGAAATGAACTCATTGATCAGAAAGTAGTTTCTCAGAAAGCTTCTTTCACGTTTTGAACTGATGAAATTTCCTTTATCAGCGTAGGCCTCAATGCGATCCAAATAAGCCCTTCTCAGTTTCCTCAAAGGCAGTGTTAATGGACTGCTCCATGAAACATAAGTATAACTCTGTGAGATGAATTCACTCATCACCAAGAAGTTTTTAAGAAAGCTTCTTTCTAGTTTTCATCTGAGGGTATTTCCTTTGTCACTGTAAACGTCTTTGCACTCTGAATTATCTAATTGCAGGATTCCAGAAAACTGTGTTAACAAACTGATCACTGAAGAGAAACGTGTACTCTCTGAGTTGCACTCACACATGCCAATGCAGTTTCTCAGAAGGCTTCTGTCCAGTTTTAATCTGAGGATATTTCCTTTTTCACCATAGCCCTCAATGGGCTCCAAAATATCACTTTGCAGAATCCACGACAACAGTGTTAGCAAACTGGTCCAAGAAAGGAAGGGTCGAACTCTGTGAGATGAAGTCACACATCAGAAAGCAATCTCTCAGACAGCTTCTCTCTACATATTATCTGAGGATATTTCCTTTTTCATCATTGGCCCTTAAGGGCTCCCAAAGGTCACTTTGCAGTTTCCTCGAAAAGAGTGTTTGCAAACTGCTTCCTGAGGTCTAGGTAGTAAGTCGGTGAGATGAACTCACTAATCAGAAACTGTTCCAAGAAGAGAAGAGTGGAACTCTATGTGATGTAGTCACATATCAGAAAGCAATCTCTCAGAAAGCTTCTTTCTAGTTTTTATGTGAGGATACTTCCTTTTTCACCGTGGGCCCCTATGGGCTCCCAAATATCACTTCGCAGAATCCACGACAACAATGTTAGCAAACTCTTCCAAGAAGGGAAGGGTGGAACTCTGTGTGATGAAGTCACACATCAGAAAGCAATGTCTCAGAAAGCTTCTCTCTGGTTATTATATGAGGATATTTCCTTTTTCACCATGTATCCCTATAGGCTCCAAAATTTCTCTTTGCAGAATCCACGACAACAGTGTTAGCAAACTTTTCCAAGAAGGGAAATGTGGAACTCTGTGTGATGAAGTCACACATCAGAAAGCAATCTCTCAGAAAGCTTCTCTCTAGTTTTTATGTAAGGATACTTCCTTTTTCACCCTGTTCCCCAATGGGCTCCCAAATATCACGTTGCAGAATCCAAGACAACAGGGTTAGCAAACTGTTCCAAGAAGGGAAGGGTGGAACTCTGTGTGATGAAGTCACACATCAGAAAGCAATCTCTCAGATAGTTTCTCTCTAGTTCTTATGTGAGGATACTTGCTTTTTCACCATGGGCCCCTATGGGCTCCCAAATATCACTTTGCAATTTCCACGAAAAGAGTGTTAGCCAACTGCTTCCTGAGATCTAAGTTGTAAGTCTGAGAG
This sequence comes from Rhinopithecus roxellana, assembly GCF_007565055.1. Classification (NCBI taxonomy): domain Eukaryota; kingdom Metazoa; phylum Chordata; class Mammalia; order Primates; family Cercopithecidae; genus Rhinopithecus; species Rhinopithecus roxellana. The sequence continues at coordinate 32,496,188 of NC_044568.1, forward strand.
ATGAACTCACTGATCAGAAAGAACGTTCTCAGAAAGATTCTTTCAGGTTTTGAACAGATGAAATTTCCACTATCAATGTAGGCATCAATGCGATCCAAAGAAGCCCTTCTCAGTTTCTCTCAAAGACGGTGTTAATGGACTGCTCCATGACACGTAAGTGTAACTCTGTGATATGAATTCCCACATCACGAAGAAGTTTCCAAGAAAACTTCTTTCTAGTTTGCATCTGAGGATATTTCCTTTGTCACCATAAGCTTCATTGCGCTATGAAGTATCTAATTGCAGATTTCCAGAAAACTGTGTTAACAAACTCATCCCTGAAGAGAAACGTGTAACTCTGTGAGTTGCATTCGCACATGGCAATGCAGTTTCTCAGAAGGCTTCTTTCCATTTTTAATCTGAGGATAATTCCTTTTTCACCATAGCCCTCAATGAGCTCCCAAATATCACTTTGCAGAATCCACGACAACAGTGTTAGCAAACAGTTCCAAGAAGGGAAGGTTGGAACTCTGTTTAATGAAGTCACACACAAGAAAGCAATCTCTAAGAAAGCTTCTCTCTGGTTTTTATTTGAGGATACTTCCTTTTTCACCATGGGCCCTCTTGGCTCCCAAATATCCCGTTGCAGTTTCCACGAAAAGAGTGTTAGGAAACTGCTTCCTGAGGTCTAAGATGTAGGTCTGTGACATGAACTCACTGATCAGAAAGAAGTTTCTCAGAAAGGTTCTTTCACGTTTTGAACTGATGAAATTTCCTTTATCAGCGTAGGCCTCAATGCGATCCAAAGAAGCCCTTGTCAGATTCCTCAAAGACAGTGTTAATGGACTGCTCCACGAAACATAAGTGTAACTCTGTGACATGAATTCACACATCGCCAAGAAGTTTCTAAGAAAGCTTCTTTCTAGTTTTCTTCTGAGGATATTTCCTTTGTCAAGGTAAGCTTCATTGTGCTATGAAGTATCTAATTGCAGATTTCCAGAAAACTGTGTTAACAAACTGATCACTGAAGAGAAACGTTTAACTCTGTCAATTGCATTCACACATGGCAATGCAGTTTCTCAGAAGGTTTCTTTCCACTTTTAATCTGAGGATATTTCCTTTTTCACCATAGCCCTCAATGAGCTCCCAAATATCACTTTGAAGAATCCATGAGAACAGTGTTAGCAAACTGTTCCAAGAATGGAGGGTGGAACTCTGTGTGATGAAGTCACATATCAGAAAGCAATATCTCAGAAAGCTTCTCTCTAGTTTTTATGTGAGGATACTTCCTTTTCCACCGTGGGCCCCTTGGGCTAACAAATATCACTTTGCAGAATCCACGACAGCAGTGTTAGCAAACTGTGACAAGAAGGGAAGGGTGGAACTTTGTGTGATGAAGTCACATATCTGACAGCAATGACTCAGAAAGCTTCTCTCTAGTTTTAATTTGAGGATACTTGCTTTTTCACCTTGGGCCCCTATTAGCTCCCAAATATCACTTTGCAGAATCCACGACAACAGTGTTAGCAAACTGTTCCAAGAAGGGAAGGGTGGAACTCTGTGTGGTGAAGTCACATATTGGACAGCAATCCTTCAGAAAGCTTCTCTCTAGTTATTATATGAGGATACTTCCATTTACACCATGGGCCCCTATGGGCTCCCAAATATCACTTGGCAGAATCCACGACAACAGAGTTAGCAAACTGTTATAAGAAGGGAAGGGTGGAACTCTGTGTGATGAAGTCACACATCAGAGAGCAATTTCTCACAAAGCTTCTCTCTAGTTTTTATATGAGGATATTTCCTTTTACAGCATGGGTCCCCATGGGCTCCCAAATATCACTTTGCATATTCCACAAAAAGAATGTTAGCCAACTGTTCCTGAGATCTAAGGTGTAAGTCTGTGAGATGAACTCACTGATCAGAAAGAAGTTTCTCAGAAAGCTTCTATTACGTTTTGAAGTGATGAAATTTCCTTTATCAGCATAGGCCTCAAAGCGATAAAATAAGACCTTCTCAGGTTCCTCAAAGACAGTGTTAATGGACTGCTCCACGAAGCATAAGTGTAACTCTGTGAGATGAATTCCACATCACCACGAAGTTTCTCAGAAAGCTTCTTTCTAGTTTTCATCTGAGGATATTTCCTTTGTCACCTCATTGCGCTATGAATTATCTAATTGCAGATTTCCAGAAAACTGTGTTAACAAACTGATCACTGAAAAGAAATGTGTAACTCTGTGAGTTGCATTCACACATGGTAATGCAGTCTCTCAGAAGGCTTACTTTCCAGTTTTAATCTGAGGATATTTCCTTTTTCACCAAAACCCTCAATGAGCTCCCAAATATCACTTTGCAGAATCCACGACAACAGTTTTAGCAAACTGTGTTAAGAAGGGACGGGTTGAACTCTGTGTGATGAAGTCACATATCCGAAAGCAATCTCTCAGAAAGCTCCTCTCTAGTTTTTATGTGAGGATACTTACTTTTTCACCATGGGCCCCTGTGGGCTCCCATATATCACTTTGCAGAATCCATCACAACAGTGTTAGCAAACTGCTTCCTGAGGTCTAAGTTGTAAGTCTGTGAAATGAACTCATTGATCAGAAAGTAGTTTCTCAGAAAGCTTCTTTCACGTTTTGAACTGATGAAATTTCCTTTATCAGCGTAGGCCTCAATGCGATCCAAATAAGCCCTTCTCAGTTTCCTCAAAGGCAGTGTTAATGGACTGCTCCATGAAACATAAGTATAACTCTGTGAGATGAATTCACTCATCACCAAGAAGTTTTTAAGAAAGCTTCTTTCTAGTTTTCATCTGAGGGTATTTCCTTTGTCACTGTAAACGTCTTTGCACTCTGAATTATCTAATTGCAGGATTCCAGAAAACTGTGTTAACAAACTGATCACTGAAGAGAAACGTGTACTCTCTGAGTTGCACTCACACATGCCAATGCAGTTTCTCAGAAGGCTTCTGTCCAGTTTTAATCTGAGGATATTTCCTTTTTCACCATAGCCCTCAATGGGCTCCAAAATATCACTTTGCAGAATCCACGACAACAGTGTTAGCAAACTGGTCCAAGAAAGGAAGGGTCGAACTCTGTGAGATGAAGTCACACATCAGAAAGCAATCTCTCAGACAGCTTCTCTCTACATATTATCTGAGGATATTTCCTTTTTCATCATTGGCCCTTAAGGGCTCCCAAAGGTCACTTTGCAGTTTCCTCGAAAAGAGTGTTTGCAAACTGCTTCCTGAGGTCTAGGTAGTAAGTCGGTGAGATGAACTCACTAATCAGAAACTGTTCCAAGAAGAGAAGAGTGGAACTCTATGTGATGTAGTCACATATCAGAAAGCAATCTCTCAGAAAGCTTCTTTCTAGTTTTTGTGTGAGGATACTTCCTTTTTCACCATGGGCCCCTATGGGCTCCCAAATATCACTTTGCAGAATCCACGACAACAGTGTTAGCAAACTGTTCCAAGAAGGGAAGAGAGGAACTCTGTGTGATGAAGTCACACATCAGAAAGCAATTTCTCAGAAAGCTTCTCTCTAGTTATTATGTGAGGATATTTCCTTTTTCACCATGGGCCCCTATGGGCTCCCAAATATCACTTTGCAGAATCCACTTCAACGGTGTCAGCATTCTGTTTCAAGAAGGGACGGGTGGAACTCTGTGTGGTGAAGTCACCTATCAGAAAGCAATCTCTCAGAAAGCTTCTCTATGGTTCTTATGTGAGGATACTTCTTTTTTCACCATGGGCCCCTATGGCCTCCCAAATATCACTTTGCAGAATAAACGGAAAGAGTGTTTGCAAACTGCTTCCTGAGGTCTAAGGTGTGAGTCTGTGATATGAACTCACTGATCAGAAAGAAGATTCTCAGAAAGCTTCTTTCACGTTTTGAACTGATGTAATTTTCTTTTCAGTGTAGGCCTCAATGCGATCCAAAGAAGCCGTTCTCAGGTTCCGCAAAGACAGTGTTAATGGACTGCTCCAGGAAACATAAGTGTAACTCTGTGAGATGAATTCACACATCACCAAGAAGTTTCTAAGAAAGATTCTTTCTAGTTTTCATCTGAGGATATTTCCTTTGTCACCGTAAGCTTCATTGTGCTATGAAGTATCTAATTGCAGATTTCCAGAAAACTGTGTTAACAAACTGATCACTGAAGAGAAACGTGTAACTCTGTGAGTGGCATTCACACATGGCAATACAGTTTCTCAGAAGGCTTCTTTCCGGTTTTAATCTGAGGATATTTCCTTTTTCACCATCGCCCTCAATGAGCTCCCAAATATCATTTTGCAGAATACACGACAAAAGTGTTAGCAAACTGTTCCAAGAAGGGAATGGTGGAACTCTGTGTGATGAAGTCACACATCCGAAAGCAATCTCTCAGAACGCGTCTCTCTAGTTTTTATGTGAGGATACTTCCTTTTTCACCGTGGGCCCCTATGGGCTCCCAAATATCACTTCGCAGAATCCACGACAACAATGTTAGCAAACTCTTCCAAGAAGGGAAGGGTGGAACTCTGTGTGATGAAGTCACACATCAGAAAGCAATGTCTCAGAAAGCTTCTCTCTGGTTATTATATGAGGATATTTCCTTTTTCACCATGTATCCCTATAGGCTCCAAAATTTCTCTTTGCAGAATCCACGACAACAGTGTTAGCAAACTTTTCCAAGAAGGGAAATGTGGAACTCTGTGTGATGAAGTCACACATCAGAAAGCAATCTCTCAGAAAGCTTCTCTCTAGTTATTATTTGAGGATATTTCCTTTTTCACGATGGGCCCCTGTGGGCTCCCAAATATCGCTTTGAAGTTTCTACGAAAAGAGTGTTAGCAAACTGCTTCCTGAGGTCTAATGTGTAAGTCTGTGAGATGAACTCACTGATCAGAAAGAAGTTTCTCAGAAAGCTTCTTTCACGTTTTGAATTGATGAAATTTCCTTTATCAGCGTAGGCCTCAATGCGATCCAAAGAAGCACTTCTCAGTTTCCTCAAAGACAGTGTAAATGGACTGCTCCACGAAACATAAGAGTAACTCTGTGAGATGAATTCACACATCACCAAGAACTTTCTAAGAAAGCTTCTTCCTAGTTTTCATCTGAGGATATTTCCTTTGTCACCGTAAGCTTTATTGCGCTATGAAGTATCTAATTGCAGATTTCCAGAAAACTGTTTTAAGAAACTGATCACAGAAGTGAAACGTGTAAATCTGTGATTTGCATTCACACATGACAATGCAGTTTCTCAGAAGGCTTGTTTCCATTTTAAGCTGATGATATTTCCTTTTTCACCATAGCCCTCTATGACCTCCCAAATATCACTATGCAGAATCCACGACAACATTGTTACCAAACTGATCCTAGAAGGGAAGGGTGGAACTCTGTGTGATGAAGTCACATATCCGAAAGCAAATTCTAAGAAAGCTACTCTCTAGTTATTTTGTGAGGATACGTCCTTTTCCACCATGGGCCTCTATGGGCTCCCAAATATCACGTTGCAGAATCCACGACAACAGTGTTAGCAAACTGATCCAAGAAGGGAAGGGTGGAACTCTGTGTGATGAATTCACATATAGGAAAGCAAACTCTAAGAAAACTTCTCTCTAGTTATCATGTGAGGATACTTCCTTTTTCACCATGGGCCCCTATGGGCTCCCAAATATCTCTTTGCAGAATCCACGACAACAGTGTTAGCAAACTCTTCCAAGAAGGGAAGGGTGGAACTCTGTGTGATGAAGTCACACATCAGAAAGCAATCTCTCAGAAAGCTTCTCTCTAGTTTTTATGTGAGGATATTTCCTTTTTCACCATGGGCCCCTATGGGCTCCGAAATATCTCTTTGCAGTTTCCACGAAAAGAGTGTTAGCAAACTGCTTCCTGAGGTCTAAGGTGTAAGTCGGTGAGATGAACTCACTGATCAGAAAGACGTTTCTCAGAAAGCTTCTTTCACGTTTTCAAATGACGACATTTCCCTTATCCGCGTAGGCCTCAATGCGATCCAAAGAAGCCATTCTCAGGTTCCTCAAGGACAGTGTTAATGGACTGCTCCACGATACATAAGTGTAAATCTGTGAGATGAATTCACACATCACCAAGAAATTTTTAAAAGCTTCTTTCTAGATTTCATCTGAGGAAATTTCCTTTGTCACCGTAAGCTTTATTGCGCTATGAAGTATCTAATTGCAGATTTCCAGAAAACTGTGTTAACAAACTGATCATTGAAGAGAAATGTCTAACTCAGTGAGTTGCATTCACACATGGCAATGCAGTTTCTCAGAAGGCTTCTTTCCATTTTTATGCTGAGGATATTTCCTTATTCACCATAGCCCTCAATGACCTCCCAAATATCACTATGCAGAATCCATGACAACATTGTTACCATACTGTTCCAAGTAGGCAATGGTGGAACTCTGTGTGATGAAGTCACATATCCGAAAGCAAATTCTAAGAAAGCTACTCTCTAGTTATTATGTGAGGATACTTCCTTTTCCACCATGGGCCCCTATGGGCTCCCAAATATCACGTTGCAGAATCCACGACAACAGTGTTAGCAAACTGTTCCAAGAAGGAAAGGGTGGAACTCTGTGTGATGAATTCCCATATAGGAAAGCAAACTCTCAGAAAACTTCTCTCTAGTGATTATGTGAGGATACTTCCTTTTTCACCATGGGCCCCTATGGGCTCCCAAATATATCTTTGCAGAATCCACGACAACAGTGTTAGCAAACTCTTCCAAGAAGGGAAGGGTGGAACTCTGTGTGATGAAGTCACACATCAGAAAGCAATCTCTCAGAAAACTTCTCTCTAGTTTTTATGTGAGGATATTTCCTTTTTCACCATGGGCCCCTATGGGCTCCGAAATATCAATTTGCAGTTTCCACGAAAAGAGTGTTAGCAAACTGCTTCCTGAGGTCTAAGGTGTAAGTCTGTGAGATGAACTCACTCATCAGAAAGAAGTTTCTCAGAAAGCTTCTTTCACGTTTTCAAATGATGACATTTCCCTTATCAGCGTAGGGCTCAATGCGATCCAAAGAAGCCCTTCTCAGGTTCCTCTAAGACAGTGTAAATGGACTGCTCCACGATACATAAGTGTAACTCTGTGAGATGAATTCACACATCACCAAGAAGTTTCTAAGAAGGTTAATTTCTATTTTTCATCTGAGGAAATTTCCTTGGTCACCGTAAGCTTTATTACGCTATGAAGTATCTAATTGCAGATTTCCAGAAAACTGTGTTAACAAACTGATCACTGAAGAGAAACTTGTAAATCTGTGAGTTGCATTCACACATGGCAATGCAGTTTCTCAGTAGGCTTGTTTCCATTTTAAAGCTGAGAATATTTCCTCTTTCACCATAGCTCTCAATGAGCTCCCAAATATCACTTTGCAGAACCCACGACAACCTTGGTAGCAAACTGTTCCAAGAAGGGAAGGGTGGAACTCTGTGTGATGAAGTCACATGTCCGAAAGCAATCTCTCAGAAAGCTTCTCTCTACTAATAATGTGAGGATATTTCCTTTTTCTCTATGGGTCCCGATGGGCTCCCAAATATCACTTTGCCGAATCCACGACAACAGTGTTAGCAAACTGTTCCAAGAAGGTAAGGGTGGAACTCTGTGTGATGAAGTCGCACATCAGAAATCAGTCTCTCAGAAGGCTTCTCTCTAGTTATTATGTGTGGATATTTCCTTTTTCACCATGGGTCCCTATGGGCTCCCAAATATCACTTTTCAGAATGCACGAAAACAGTGTTAGCAAACTGTTCCTAGAAGGGATGGGTGGAACGCTGTGTGATGAATTCACATATAGGAAAGCAATCCCTCAGAAAGCCTCTCTACTTTTTATGTGAGGATACTTCCATTTTCACCATGGTCCCCTATGCGATCCCATATATCACATTGCGGAATCCATGACAACAGTGTTAGCAAACTGTTCCAAGAACGGAAGGGTGGAACTCTGTGTGATGAAGTCACACTTCATAAGGAAATCTCTCAGAAAGCTTCTCTCTAGTTATTATGTGAGGATATTTCCTTTTTCACCATGGGCCCCTATGGGCTGTCAATATCACTTTGCACTTTCCACGAAAACAGTGTTAGCAAACTGCTTCCTGAGGTCTAAGGTGTAAGCCTATGAGATGAATTCACTGATCAGAAAGAAGTTTCTCAGAAAACTTCTTTCACGTTTTGAACTAATGACATTTCCTTTATCAGCATAGGCCTCAATGCGATCCAAAGACGCCCTTCTCAGGTTCCTCAAAGACAGTGTTAATGCCCTGCTCCACGAAACATAAGTGTAACTCTGTGAGATGAATTCACACATCACCAAGAAGTTTCTCAGAAAGCTTCTTTCTAGTTTTCATATGAGGATATTTCCTTTGTCACCGTAAGCTTCATTGTGCTATGAAGTATCTAATTGCAGATTTCCAGAAAACTGTGTTAACAAACTGATCACTGAAGAGAAACGTGTAACTCTATGAGTTGCATTCACACATGGCAATGCAGTTTCTCAGAAGGCTTCTTTCCATTTTTATGCTGAGGATATTTCCTTATTCACCGTAGCCCTCAATGACCTCCCAAATATCACTATGCAGAATCCACGACAACATTGTTACCATACTGTTCCAAGAAGGCAAGGGTGGAACTCTGTGTGATGAAGTCACATATCCGAAAGCCATTTCTAAGAAAGCTACTCTCTACTTATTACGTGAGGATACTTCCTTTTCCACCATGGGCCCCTATGGGCTCTCAAATATCACGTTGCAGAATCCACGACAACAGTGTTAGCAAACTGTTCCAAGAAGGAAAGGGTGGAACTCTGTGTGATGAATTCACATATAGGAAAGCAAACTCTCAGAAAACTTCTCTCTAGTTATCATGTGAGGATACTTCCTTTTTCACCGTGGGCCCCTATGTTCTCCCAAATATCTCTTTGCAGAATCCACGACAACAGTGTTAGCCAACTCTTCCAAGAAGGGAAGGGTGGAACTCTGTGTGATGAAGTCACACATCAGAAAGCAATCTCTCAGAAAGCTTCTCTCTAGTTTTTATGTGAGGATATTTCCTTTTTCACCATGGGCCCCTATGGGCTCTGAAATATCACTTTGCAGTTTCCACGAAACGTGTGTTAGCAAACTGCTTCCTGAGGTCTAAGGTGTAAGTCTGTGAACTGAACTCACTGATCTGAAAGAAGTTTCTCAGAAAGCTTCTTACACGTTTTCAAATGATGACATTTCCCTTTTCAGCGTAGGCCTCAATGCGATCCAAAGAAGCCCTTCTCAGGTTCCTCAAAGACAGTGTTAACGGACTGCTCCACGATACATAAGTGTAACTCTGTGAGATGAATTCACACATCAGCAAGAAATTTCTAAAAAGCTTCATTCTAGATTTCATCTGAGGAAATTTCCTTTGTCAACGTAAGCTTTATTGTGCTATGAAGTATCTAACTGTAGATTTCCAGAAAACTGTGTTAACAAACTGATCACTGAAGAGAAACGTGTAACTCTGTGAGTTGCATTCACACATTGCAATGCAGGTTCTCAGAAGGCTTCTTTCCATTTTTAAGCTGAGGATATTTCCTTTTTCGCCATAGACCTCAAAGGGTTCCCAAATATCACTTTGCAGAATCCACGGCAACATTGTTAGCAAAGTGTTCCAAAAAGGGAAGGGTCGAACTCTTTGTGATGAAGTCACATATCCGAAAGCGATCTCTCAGAAAGCTTATCTCTACTTATTATGTGGGGATATTTCCTTTTTCACCATGGACCCCTAAAGGCTCCCAAATATTACTTTGCAGAATCCACGGCAACAGTGTTAGCAAACTGTTCCAAGAAGGGAAGGGTGGAACACTGTGTGATGAAGTCACACATCAGAAAGCAATCTCTCAGAAGGCGTCTCTCTAGTTACTATGTGAGGATAATTCCTATTTCTCCATGGGCCCCTATGGGCTCCCAAATATCACTTTGCAGTTTCCACGAAAAGAGTGTTAGCAAACTGCTTCCTGTCGTCTAAGGTGTAAGTCTGTGAGATGAACTGACTGATCAGAAAGAATTTTCTCATAACGCTTCTTTCACGTTTTGAACTGATGAAATTTCCTTTATCAGCGTATATCTCAATGCGATCCAAGGAAGCCCTTCTCAGGTTCCTCGAAGACAGTGTTAATGGACTGTTCCACGATACATAAGTGTAACTCTGTGAGATGAATTCACACATCACCAAGAAGTTTCTAAGAAGGCTTCTTTCTATTTATCATCTGAGGAAATTTCCTTGGTCACCGTAAGCTTTATTACGCTATGAAGTATCTAATTGCAGATTTCCAGAAAACTGTGTTAACAAACTGATCACTGAAGAGAAACGTGTCACTCTGTGAGTTGCATTCACACATGGCAATGCAGGTTCTCAGAAGGCTTCTTTCCAGTTTTAATTTGAGGATATTTCCTTTTTCAACATAGCCCTCAATGAGCTCCCAAATATCACTTTGCAGAATCCACGACAACAGTGTTAGCAAACTGTTACAAGAAGGGAAGGGTGGAACTCTGGTTGATGAAGTCACATATCAGAAAGCAATCTCTCAGAAAGCTTCTCTATAGTTATTATTTGAGGATACTTCCTTTTTCACCGTGGGCCCCTGTGGGCTCCCAAATATCACTTTGCAGAATCCACGACAACAGTGTTAGCAAACTGTTCCCAGAAGGGAAGGGTGGAACTCTGTGTGATGAAGTCACTCATCAGAAAGCAATCTCTCAGAAAGCTTCTCTCTAGTTATTATGTGAGTATATTTCCTTTTTCACCATGGGTCCCTATGGGCTCCCAAATATCACTTTGCAGTATCCACGAAAACAGTGTTAGCAAACTGCTTCCTGAGGTCTCAGTTGTAGGTCTGTGAGATGAACTCACTGATCACAAAGAAGTTTCTCAGAAATATTCTTTCACGTTTTGAACTGATGAAATTCCCTTCATCAGCGTAGGCCTCAATGCGATCCAAAGAAGCCCTTCTCAGTTTCCTCAAAGACAGTGTTAATGGACTGCTCCACGAAACATAAGTGTAACTCTGTGAGACGAATTCACACATCACCATGAAGTTCTAAGAACGTTTCTTTCTACTTTTCATCTGAGGATATTTCCTTTTTCACCATAAGCTTCATTGCGCTATGAAGTATCTAATTGCAGATTTCCAAAAAACTGTGTTAACACACTGATCGCTGAAGAGAAACGTGTAACTCTGTGAGTTACATGCACACATGGCAATGCACTTTCTCCGAAGGCTTCTTTCGAGTTTTAATCTGAGGATATTTCCTTTTTCAAAATAGCCATCAATGAGCTCCCAAATATCACTTTGCAGTTTCCACGAAAAGAATGTTAGCAAACTGCTTCATGAGGTCTAAGGAGTAAGTCTTTGAGATGAACTCACTGATCAGGAAGAGGTTTCTCAGAAAGCTTCTTTCATGTTTTGAACTGAAGAAATTTCCTTTATCAACATAGGGCTCAATGCGATCCAAAGAAGACCTTCTCAGGTTCCTCAAAGACAGTGTCAATGGACTGCTCCACGAAACATAAGTGTAACTCTGTGAGATGAATTCACACATCACCATGAAGTTTCTCAGAAAGCTTCGTTCTACTTTTCATTTGAGGATATTTCCTTTGTCACCGTAAGCTTCATTGCGCTATGAAGGATCTCATTGCAGATTTCCAGGAAACTGTGTTAACAAACTGATCACTGAAGAGAAACGTGTAACTCTGTGAGTTGCATTCACACATGGTAGTGCAGTTTCTCAGAAGGCTTCCTCCCTGTTTTAATTAGAGGATATTTCCTTTTTCACCATAGCCCTCACTGAGCTCCCAAATATCACTTTGCAGAATCCATGACAACAGTGTTAGCAAACTGATCCTAGAAGGGAAGCGTGGAACTCTGTGTGATGAAGTCACATATCAGAAAGCAATCTCTTAGAAAGCTTCTCTCAATTTTTTATGTGAGAATACTTCTTCTTTCACCATGGACCCCTAAGGGATCCCAAATATCACTTTGCAGGATCCACGACAACAGTGTTAGCAAACTGTGCCAAGGAGGGAAGGGTGGAACTCTGTGTGATGAAGTGACACTACAGAAAGCAATCTCTCAGAAAGCTTCTCTCTAGTTACTATGTGAGGATATTTCCTTTTTAACCATGGGCCCCTATGGGATCCCAAATATCACTTTGCAGTTTCCATGAAAAGAGTGTTAGCAAACTGCTTCCTGAGGTCTAAATTGTAAGCCTGTGAGATGAACTCACTGATCAGGAAGAAGTTTCTCAAAAAGCTTCTGTCACGTTTTAAACTGATGAAATTTCCTTTATCAGCGTAGGCCACAATGCGATCCAAAGAAGCCTTTCTGAGGATCCGCAAAGACAGTGTTAATGGACTGCTCCACGACACATAAGTGTAACTCTGTGAGATGAATTCACACATCACCAAAAAGTTTCTAAGAGAGCTACTTTCTACTTTTCATCTGAGGAAATTTCCTTTGTCACCGTAAGCTTCACTGCGCTATGAAGTATCTAATTGCAGATTTCCAGAAAACTGTGTTAAAAAACTGGTCACTGAAGAAAAACGTGAAAATCTGTGTGATGCATTCACAAATGGCAATGCAGTTTCTCAGAATTCTTTTTTACAGTTTTAATCTGAGGATATTTCCTTTTTCCCCATAGCCCTCAATGAGCTCAAATATCACCTTGCAGAATCCACGACAACAGTGTTAGCAAACTGTTCCAAGAAGGGAAGGGTGGAACTCTGTGTGATGAAGTCACACATCACAAAGCAATCTCTCAGAAATTTTCTCTCTAATTATTATGTGAGGATACTTCCGTTTTCACCAAGGGCCCCTATGGGCTCCCAAATATCCCTTTGCAGAATCCACGAAAACAGCGTTAGCAAACTGTTCCAAGAAGGGAAGGGTGGAACTCTGTGTGATGAAGTCACACATCGGAAAGCAATCTCTCAGAAAGCTTATCTCTAGTTATTATGTGAGGATACTTCCCTTTTCACCATGGTCCCCTACTGGCTCCCAAATATCACTTTGCAGAATCCACGACAACAGTGTTAGCAACTGTTCCAAGAAGGGAAGGGTGGAACTCTGTGTGATGAAGTCACACATCAGAAAGCAATCTCTCAGAAGGCTTCTCTGTAGTTATTATATAAGGATATTTATTTTTTCATCATTGCCCCCTATTGGCTCCCAAAAAAAACATTGCAGTTTCCACGAAAATAGTGTTCGCACACTGCATCCTGAGGTCTAAATTGTAAGTCTGTTTAATGAACTCACTGCTCAGAAAGTAGTTTCTCAGAAAGTTTCTTTCACGTTTTGAACTGATGACATTTCCTTTTTCAGCGTAGGCCTCAATGCGATCCAAAGAAACCCTTCTCAGGTTCCTCAAAACAGTGTTAATGGACTGCTCCAAGATATGTAAGTGTAATTCTGAGAGATGAATTCACACATTACTAAGCAGTTTCAAAGAAAGCTTCTTTCTAGTTTTCATCTGAGGATATTTCCGTTGTGACCATAAGCATCATTGCGCTATGAAGTATCTAATTGTAGATTTCCAGAAAACTGTGTTAACAAACTGATCACTGAAGAGAAACGTGTAACTCTGTGAGTTGCATTCACACATGACAATGCAGTTTCTCAGAAGGCTTCTCACCAGTTTTATTCTGAGGATATTTCCTTTTTCACTACAGCCCTCAATGACCTGCCAAATATCACTTTGCAGAATCCACGACAACAGTGTTAGCAAACTGTTCCAAGAAGGGAAGGGAGGAACTCTCTGTGATGAAGTCACACGTAAGAAAGGAATCTCTCAGGAGACTTCTCTCTAGTTATTATGTGAGGATATTTCCTTGTTCACCATGGGCCCCTATGGGCTCCCAAATATGTCTTTGCAGTTTCCACGGAAAGAATGTTAGCAAACTGCTTCCTGAGGACAAAGGTGTAAGTCTGTGAGATGAACTCACTGATCAGAAAGAAGTTTCTCAGAAAGCTTCTTTCACGTTTTGAACTGATGAAATTTCCTTTATCAGCGTAGGCCTCAATGCGATCCAAAGAAATCCTCCTCAGGTTCCTCAAAGACAGTGTTAATGGACTGCTCTAAGATATGTAAGTGTAATGCTGAGAGATGAATTCACACTTTACCAAGCAGTTTCAAAGAAAGCTTCCTTCTAGTTTTCATCTGAGGATATTTCCTTTGTCACCGTAAGCATCATTGCGCTATGAAGTATCTAATTGTAGATTTCCAGAAAACTGTGTTAACAAACGGATCACTGAAGAGAAACGTGTAACTCTGTGTGTTGCATTCACACATGACAATGCAGTTTCTCAGAAGGCTTCTTTTCAGTTTTATTCTGAGGATATTTCCTTTATCACCATAGCCCTCAATGAGCTCCCAAATATCACTTTGCAGAATCCACGACAACAGTGTTAGCAAACTGTTCCAAGAAGGGAAGGGTGGAACTCTGTGTGATGAAGTCACACATCAGAAAGCAATCTCTCAGAAAGCTTCTCTCTAGTTATTATGTGAGGATATTCCTTTTTCAAAATGGGCCCCTATGGGCTCCCTAATATCACTTTGCAGTTTCCATGAAATCAGTGTTAGCAAACTGCTTCCTGAGGTCTAATTGTAAGTCTTTGAGGTGAACTCACTGATCAGAAAGAAGTTTCTCAAAAAGCTTCTTTCAGGTTTGGAACTGATGAAAGATCCTTTATCAGCGTAGGCCTCAATGCGATCCAAAGAAGCCTTTCTCAGGTTCCTCAAAGACAGTGTTAATGGACTGCTCCACGAATCATAAGTGTAACTCTGTGAGATGAATTCACACATCACCAAGAAGTTTCTAGGAAAACTTCTTTCTAGTTTTCATCTGAGGATTTTTCCTTAGTCACCATAAGCTTCATTGTGCTATGAAGTATCCAATTGCAGATTTCCAGAAAACTGTGGTAACAAATTGATCACTGAATGGAAACGTGTAACTCTGTGAGTTGCATTCACATATGGCAATGCAGTTTCTCAGAAGGCTGCCTTCCAGTTTTAATCTGAGGATATTTCCTTTTTCACCATAGCCCTCATTGAGCTCCTAAATATCACTTTGCAGAATACAGGACCACAGTGTTAGCAATCTGTTCCAAGAAGGGAAGGGTGGAACTCTGTGTGATGAAGTCACATATGCGAAAGCAATCTCTCAGAAAGCTTCTCTCTAGTTTTTATGTGAGGATACTTCCTTTTTCACCATGGGCCCCTAAGGGCTCCCAAATATCACTTTGCAGAATCCACGACAACAGTGTTTGCAAACTATTCCAAGAAGGGAAGGGTGGAACTCTGTGTGATGAAGTCACACAGCAGGAAGCAATCTCTCAGAAAGCTTCTCTCTAGTTTTTATGTGAGAATACTTCCTTGTTCACTCTGTGCCCCTATGGGCTCCCAAATATCACTTTGCACAATCCAGGACAACAGTGTTAGCAAACTGTTCAAAGAAGGGAAGGTTGGATCTCTGTGGGATGAAGTCACACATCAGAAAGCAATCTCTCAGAAAGCTTCTCTCTAGTTATTAAATGAGGATATTTCCTTTTTCACCCTGGGCCACAATGGGCTCCCAAATATCACTTTGCAGTTTCCAAGAAAAGAGTGGTAGCTAAGAGAGCTTCTTTCTAGTTTTCATCTGAGGATATTTCCTTTATCACCGTACGCTTCATTGCGCTAGGAAGTACTTCATTGCAGATATCCAGAAAACTGTGTCAACAAACTGATCGCTGAAGAGAAAACGTGTAACTCTGTGAGTTGCAGTCACAAATGGCAATGCAGTTTTTTAGAAGGCTTCTTTACAGTTTTTATCTGAGGATATTTCCTTTTTCACCATAGTCCTCAAGGAGCTCTCAAATATCACTTTGCAGAATCCACAAAAACAGTTATAACAAACTGTTCCAAGAAGGGAAGGGTGGAACTCTGCATGATGAAGTCACATATCAGAAAGCAGTCTGTCAGAACGCTTCCTCTAGTTCTTATGTGAGGATACTTCTTTTTTCACCATGGGCCCCTATGGGCTCCCACATATCACTTTGTAGAATCCACAACAACAGTGTTAGCAAACTGTTCCAAGAAGGGAATGGTGGAACTCTAAGTGATGAAGTCACACATCAGAAAGCAATCTCTCAGAAACCTTCTCTCTAGTTATTATTTGAGTTTTTTTCCTTTTCCCCTATGGGACCCTAAGGGCTCCCAAATATCACTTTGCCTTTTCCACGAAAAGAGTGTTAGCAAACTGCTTCTTGAGGTCTAAGTTGTAAGTCTGTGAGATGAACTCACTGATCAGAAAGGAGTTTCTCAGAAAGCTTCCTTCACCTTTTGAACTGATGAAATTTCCTTTATCAGCGTAGGCCTCAATGTGATCTAAAGAAGCCCTTCCCAGGTTCCTCAAGACAGTGTTAATGGACTGCTCCAAGAAATATAAGTGTAACTCTGTGAGACGAATACACACATCACCAAGAAGTTTCTAAGAAAGCTTCTTCTAATTTTCGTCTGAGGTTATTTCCTTTGTCACCGTTAGCTTCATTGCTCCATAAAGAATCTAATTGCAGATTTCCAGAAAACTGTGCTAACAAACTGATCACTGAAGAGAAACGTGCATTCTGTGAGTTGCATTCACACATGGCAATGCAGTTTATCAGAAGGCTTCTTTCCAGTTTAATCTGAGGATATTTCCATTTTCACCATAACCCTCAAGGAGCTCCCAAATGTCACTTTACAGAATCCACGACAACAGTGTTAGCAAACTGTTCCAACACGGGAAGGGTGGAACTCTGTGTGATGAAGGCAGATATTGGAAAGCAATCTCTCAGAAAGCTTTTCTCTAGTTCTTATGTGAGGTTACTTGTTTTTTCACCATGGGCCCCTATGGGCTCCCAAATATCACTTTGCAGAATCCACACCAACATTGTTAGCAAACTGTTCCAAGAAGGGAAGGGTGGAACTCTGTGTGATGAAGTCACACATCAGAAAGCAATCTCTCAGAAAGCTTCTCTCTAGTTATTATGTGAGGATATTTCCTTTTTCAACATTTTGCCCCTATGGACTCCCAAAAATCACTTTGCAGAATCCAAGACAACAGTGTTAGCAAACTGTTCCAAGAAGGGAAGGGTGGAACTCTGGGTGATGCAGTCACACATCACAAAGCAATCTGTCAGAAAGCTACTCTCTAGTTATTATGTGAGTATATTTCCTTTTCACCATGGGCCCCTATGGGCTCCCAAATATCACTTTGCATTTTCCACGAAAGAGTGTTAGCAAACTGCTTCCTGAGGTCTAAGTTGTAAGTCTGTGAGATGAATTCACTGATCAGAGAGAAGTTTCTCAGAAAGCTTCTTTCACGTATTGAACTTTTGAAATTTCGTTTATCAGCGTAGGCCTGATTGCGATCCAAAGAAGCCCATCTCAGGTTCCTCAAAGACAGTGTTAATGGACTGCTCCATGAAACATAAGTGTAACTCTTTGAAATGAATTCACACATCACCAAGAAGATTCTCAGAAAGCTTCTTTCTAGTTTTCATCTGAGGATATTTCCTTTGTCACCGTAAGCTTCATTACACTATGAAGTATCTAAATGCAGATTTCTAGAAAACTGTTAAGAAACTGATAACTGAAGAAAACCGTGTAACTCTGTGAGTTGCATTCACACATGGCAATGCAGTTTCTCAGAAGCCTTTTTTCCAGTTTTAATCTGAGTATATTTCCTTTTTTACCATAGCCCTCAAAGAACTCCCAAATATCACTTTGTAGAATACACGACAACAGTTTTAGCAAACTGTTCCAAGAAAGGAAGGGTGGAACTCTGTGTGATGAAGTCACACATCAGGAAGCAATCTCTCAGAAAGCTTCTCTCTAATTATTATGTGAGGATATTTCCTTTTTCACCATGGACCGCTATGGGCTCCCAAATATCATTTTGTACTTTTCACGAAAATAGTGTTAGCCAACTGCTTCCTGAGGTCTAAGTTGTAAGTCTGTGAGATGAACTCACTGATCAGAAAGATGTTTCTCTGAAAGTTTCTTTCACGTTTTGAACTGATGAAATTTCCTTTATCAGCGTAGGCCTGAATGCGATCCAAAGAAGCCCTTCTCAAGTTCCTCAAAGACAGTGTTAATGGACTGCTACACGACACATAAGGGAAACTCTGTGAGATGAATTCACATATCACCAAGAAGTTTCTAAGAACGTTTCTTTCTGGTTTTCATCTGAGTATACTTCCTTTGTCACCGTAAGCTTCATTGCGCTATGAAGTATCTAATTGCAGTTTTCCGGAAAACAGTGTTAACAAACTGATCACTGAAAAGAAACGTGTAACTCTGTGAGTTGCATTCACACATGGCAATGGAGTTCCCAGAAGGCTTCATTCCAGTTTTAATCTGAGGATATATACTTTTTCACCATAGCCCTCAATGAGCTCCCAAATATCACTTTGCAGAATCCAAGACAACAATGTTAGCAAACTGTTCCAAGAAGGGAAGGGTGGAACTTTGTGTGATGAAGCCACACAACAGAAAGCAATCTCTCAGAAAGCTTCTCTCAAATTTTTATGTGAGGATACTTCATTTTTCACCATGGGCCCTTATGGGCTCCCAAATATCACTTTGCAGGATTCACGCAACAGTGTTAGCAAACTGTTCCAAGAAGAGAAGGGTGGAACTATGTGTGATGAAGTCACACATCAGAAAGCAATCTCTCAGAAAGCTTCTCTCTAGTATTTATGGGAGCATACTTCGTTTTTCACCCTGGGCCCCTAATTTCTCCCAAATATCACTTTGGAGAATCCACGACAACAGTGTTAGCAAACAGTTCCAAGAAGGGAAGTGTGGAACTCTCTGTGATGAAGTCACACATCAGAAAGCAATCTCTCATAAATCCTCTCTCTATTTATTATGTGAGGATATTTACTTTTTCACCATGGGCCCCTTTGGCCTCCCAAATATCACTTTGCAGTTTCCATCAAAAGAGTGTTAGCAAACTGCTTCCTGAGGTCTAAGGTGTAAGTCTGTGAGATTTACTTACTGATCAGAAAGAAGTTTCTCTGAAAGCTTCTTTCACGTTTTGAACTGTTGAAATTTCCTTTAATAGTGTAGGCCTCAATGTAATCCAAAGAAGCCCTTCTCAGGTTCCTGAAAGACAGTGTTAAAGGACTGCTCCACGAAACGTAAGTGTAACTCTGTGAGATGAATTCACAAATCGCCAAGAAGTGTCTAGGAAAGATTCCTTCTAGTTTTCATCTGAGGATATTTCCTTTGTCACCGTAAGCTTCATTGCGCTATGAATTATCTAATTGCAGATTTCCAGAAAACTGTGTTAACAAACTGATCACTGAAGAGAAAAGTGTAACTCTGTGAGTTGCATTCACACATGGCAATGCAGTTTCTCAGAAGGCTTCTTTCCAGTTTTAATCTGAGGATATTTCCTTTTTCACCATAACCCTCAATGAGCTCCCAAATATCACTTTGCAGAATTCACGACAACAGTTGTAGCAAACTGTTATAAGAAGGGAAGGGTTGAAATCTGTGTGATGAAGTCACATATCCGAAAGCAATCTCTCAGAAAGCTTCTCTCTAGTTTTTATGTGAGGATACTTCCTTTTTCACCATGGGCCCCTATGGGCTCCCATATGTCACTTTGCAGAATCCACCACAACAGTGTTAGCAAACTGCTTCCTGAGGTCTAAGTTGTAAGTCTGTGAAATGAACTCATTGATCAGAAAGCAGTTTCTGAGAAAGCTTCTTTCACGTTTTGAACTGATGAAATTTCCTTTATCAACGTAGGCCTCAATGCGATCCAAAGAAGCCCTTCTCAGGTTCCCCAAAGACAGCGTTAACGGACTGCTCTACGAAACATAAGTGTAACTCTGTGAGATGAATTCACACATCACCAAGAAGTTTCTACGAAAGCTTCTTTCTAGTTTTCATCTGAGGATATTTCCTTTTTCAACATAGCCCTCAAAGACCTCCCAAATATCACTTTACAGAATCCACGACAACAGTGTTAGCAAACTGTTCCAAGAAGGGAAGTGTGGAACTCTGTTTGATGAACTCAAACATCAGAAAGCAATGTTTCAGAAAGCTTCTCTCTACTTTTTATGTGAGGATACTTCCTTTTTCACCATGGGCCCCTATGGGATCTCAAATATCACTTTGCAGACTACAGGACAACAGTGTTAGCAAACTGTTCCAAGAAGGGAAGGGTGTAACTCTGTGTGATGAAGCCACACATCAGAAAGCAATCTCTCAGAAGGCTTCTCTCTAGTTATTATGTGAGGAAACTTCCTTTTTGACCATGGGTCCCTATTAGCTCCCAGATATCACTTTGCAGAATGCACGACAAGAGTTATAGCAAACTGTTCCAAGAAGGGAAGGGTGGAAATCTGTGTGATGAAGTCACACTTCAGAAAGCAATAGTCAGAACGCTTCTCTCTAGTTATTACGTGAGGATATTTCCTTTTTCACCATGGGCCCCTATGGGCTCCCAAATATCACTTTGAAGTTTCCACGAAAAGAGTGTTAGCAAACCGCTTCCTGAGGTCTAACTTGTAAGTCTGTGAGATGAACTCACTGATCAAAAAGAAGTTTCTCAGAAAGCCTCTTTCACGTTTTGAACTGATGAAATTTCCTTTATGAGCGTAGGCCTCAATGTGATCCAAAAAAGCCCTTCTCAGTTTCCTCAAAGACAGTGTTAATGGACTGCTCCACGAAACATACGTGTAAATCTGTGACATGAATTCACACATCACGAAGAAATTTCTAAGAAAGCTTCTTTCTAATTTTCATCTGAGGATATTTCCTTTCTCACCGTAAGCTTCATTGCGCTATGAAGTATCTAATTGCTGATTTCCAGAAAACTGTGTTAACAAACTGATCACTGAAGAGAAACGGGTAACTGTGCATTGCATTCACACATGACAATGCAGTTTCTCAGAAGGCTTCTTTCCAGTTTTAATCTGAGGATATTTCCTTTTTCACCATAGCCCTCAATGAGCTCCCAAATATCACTTTGCAGAATCCACGAAAACAGTGTTAGCAAAATGTTCCAAGAAGGGAAGGGTGGAACTATGTGTGATGAAGTCACATATCGGAAAGCAATCGCTCAGAAAGCTTCTCCCTAGTTATTATATGAGGCAAATTCGTATTTCACCACAGTCCCATAAGGGCTCTCAAATATTACTTTGCAGAATCCACGACAACAGTGTTAGTAAACTGTTCCAAGAAGGGAAGGGTGGAACCCTGTGTGATGAAGTCACACATCAGAAAGCAATCTCTCAGAAAGCTTCGCTCTAATTATTATGTGAGGTTATTTCCCTTTTCACCATGGGCCCTTATGGGCTCCCAAATATCACTTTGCAGTTTCCACGAAAAGAGTGTTAGTAAACTGCTTTCTGATGTCTAAGTTGTAAGTCTGTGAGATGAACTCACTGATCAGAAAGAAGTTTCTCAGAAAGCTTCTTTCACTTTTTTTTTTTTTTATTATACTTTAAGTTCTAGGGTACATGTGCATAACGTGCAGGTTTGTTACATATGTATACTTATGCCATGTTGGTGTGCTGCACCCATCAACTCGTCAGCACCCATCAATTCATCATTTATATCTTGTATAACTCCCCAATGCAAGCCCTCCCTCCTCCCCCCTCCCCCCTCCCCATGATAGGCCCCAGTGCGTGATGTTCCCCTTCCCGAGTCCAAGTGATCTCATTGTTCAGTTCCCACCTATGAGTGAGAACATGCGGTGTTTGGTTTTCTGTTCTTGTGATAGTTTGCTAAGAATGATGGTTTCCAGCTGCATCCATGTCCCTACAAAGGACGCAAACTCATCCTTTTTTATGGCTGCATAGTATTCCATGGTGTATATGTGCCACATTTTCTTAATCCAGTCTGTCACAGATGGACATTTGGGTTGATTCCAAGTCTTTGCTATTGTGAATAGTGCCGCAATAAACATACGTGTACATGTGTCTTTGTAGTAGAATAATTTATAATCCTTTGGGTATATACCCAGTAGTGGGATGGCTGGGTCATAAGGTACATCTAGTTCTAGATCCTTGAGGAATTGCCATACTGTTTTCCATAATGGTTGAACTAGTTTACAATCCCACCAACAGTGTAAAAGTGTTCCTATTTCTCCACATCCTCTCCAACACCTGTTGTTTCCTGACTTCTTAATGATTGCCATTCTAACTGGTGTGAGATGGTATCTCATTGTGGTTTTGATTTGCATTTCTCTGATGGCAAGTGATGATGAGAATTTTTTCATGTGTCTGTTGGCTGTATGAATATCTTCTTTTGAGAAATGTCTGTTCATATCCTTTCCCCACTTTTTGATGGGGTTGTTTGTTTTTTTCTTGTATATTTGTTTGAGTTCTTTGTAGATTCTGGATATTAGCCCTTTGTCAGATGAGTAGGTTGCAAAAATTTTCTCCCATTCTGTAGGTTGCCTGTTCACTCTGATGGTAGTTTCTTTTGCTGTGCAAAAGCTCTTTAGTTTAATGAGATCCCATTTGTCAATGTTTGCTTTTGCTGCCGTTGCTTTTGGTGTTTCAGACATGAAGTCCTTGCCCATGCCTATGTCCTGAATGGTACTACCTAGATTTTCTTCTAGGGTTTTTATGGTATTAGGTCTAACATTTAAGTCTCTAATCCATCTTGAATTAATCTTCGTATAAGGGGTAAGGAAAGGATCCAGTTTCAGCTTTCTACTTATGGCTAGCCAATTTCCCCAGCACCATTTATTAAATAGGGAATCCTTTCCCCATTTCTTGTTTCTCTCAGGTTTGTCAAAGATCAGATGGCTGTAGATGTGTGGTATTATTTCTGAGGACTCTGTTCTGTTCCATTGATCTATATCTCTGTTTGGTACCAGTACCATGCTGTTTTGGTGACTGTAGCCTTGTAGTATAGTTTGAAGTCAGGTAGTGTGACGCCTCCAGCTTTGTCCTTTTGACTTAGGATTGTCTTGGCAATGCGGGCCCTTTTTTGGTTCCATATGAACTTTAAAGCAGTTTTTTCCAATTCTGTGAAGAAACTCATTGGTAGCTTGATGGGGATGGCATTGAATCTATAAATAACCTTGGGGAGTATGGCCATTTTCACGATATTGATTCTTCCTATCCATGAGCATGGTATGTTCTTCCATTTGTTTGTGTCCTCTTTTATTTCACTGAGCAGTGGTTTGTAGTTCTCCTTGAAGAGGTCCTTTACATCCCTTGTAAGCTGGATTCCTAGGTATTTCATTCTCTTTGAAGCAATTGTGAATGGAAGTTCATTCCTGATTTGGCTCTCTGCTTGTCTGTTACTGGTGTATAAGAATGCTTGTGATTTTTGCACATTAATTTTGTATCCTGAGACTTTGCTGAAGTTGCTTATCAGCTTAAGGAGATTTTGGGCTGAGACGATGGGGTTTTCTAAATATACAATCATGTCATCTGCAAACAGGGACAATTTGACTTCTTCCTTTCCTAACTGAATACCCTTGATTTCTTTCTCTTGCCTGATTGCCCTAGCCAGAACTTCCAACACTATGTTGAATAGGAGTGGTGAGAGAGGGCATCCCTGTCTTGTGCCAGTTTTCAAAGGGAATTTTTCCAGTTTTTGCCCATTCATTAAGATATTAGCTGTGGGTTTGTCATAAATAGCTCTTATTATTTTGAGGTACGTTCCATCAATACCGAATTTATTGAGCGTTTTTAGCATGAAGGGCTGTTGAATTTTGTCAAAAGCCTTTTCTGCATCTATTGAGACAATCATGTGGTTCTTGTCTTTGGTTCTGTTTATATGCTGGATTACGTTTATTGATTTGCGAATGTTGAACCAGCCTTGCATCCCAGGGATGAAGCCCACTTGATCATGGTGGATAAGCTTTTTGATGTGCTGCTGAATCCGGTTTGCCAGTATTTTATTGAGAATTTTTGCATCAATGTTCATCAGGGATATTGGTCTAAAATTCTATTTTTTTGATGTGTCTCTGCCAGGCTTTGGTATCAGGATGATGTTGGCCTCATAAAATGAGTTAGGGAGGATTCCCTCTTTTTCTATTGATTGGAATAGTTTCAGAAGGAATGGTACCAGCTCCTCCTTGTACCTCTGGTAGAATTCAGCTGTGAATCCATCTGGTCCTGGACTTTTTTTGGTGGGTAGGCTATTAATTGTTGCCTCAATTTCATAGCCTGCTATTGGTCTATTCAGGGATTCAACTTCTTCCTGGTTTAGCCTTGGGAGAGTGTAAGTGTCCAGGAATTTATCCATTTCTTCTAGATTTTCTAGTTGATTTGCATAGAGGCGTTTATACTATTCTCTGATGGTAGTTTGTATTTCTGTGGGGTCAGTGGTGATATCCCCTTTATCATTTTTTATTGCATCTATTTGATTCCTCTCTCTTTTCTTCTTTATTAGCCTTGCTAGCGGTCTGTCAATTTTGTTGATCTTTTCAAAAAACCAACTCCTGGATTCATTGGTTTTTTGGAGTGTTTTTTGTGTCTCTATCTCCTTCAGTTCGGCTCTGATCTTAGTTATTTCTTGCCTTCTGCTAGCTTTTGAATGTGTTTGCTCTTGCCTCTCTAGTTCTTTTAATTGTGATGTTAGAGTGTCAATTTTAGATCTTTCCTGCTTTCTCTTGTGGGCATTTAGTGCTATAAATTTCCCTCTACACACTGCTTTAAATGTGTCCCAGAGATTCTGGTATGTTGTATCTTTGTTCTCATTGGTTTCAAAGAACATCTTTATTTCCGCTTTCATTTCGTTATGTACCCAGTAGTCATTCAGGAGCAGGTTGTTCAGTTTCCATGTAGTTGAGCGGTTTTGATTGAGTTTCTTAGTCCTGAGTTCTAGTTTGATTGCACTGTGGTCTGAGAGACAGTTTGTTATAATTTCTGTTCTTTTACATTTGCTGAGGAGTGCTTTACTTCCAATTATGTGGTCAATTTTGGAATAAGTGCGATGTGGTGCTGAGAAGAATGTATATTCTGTTGATTTGGGGTGGAGAGTTCTATAGATGTCTATTAGGTCCACTTGGTGCAGAGATGAGTTCAATTCCTGGATATCCTTGTTAACTTTCTGTCTCGTTGATCTGTCTAATGTTGACAGCGGAGTGTTGAAGTCTCCCATTATTATTGTATGGGAGTCTAAGTCTCTTTGTAAGTCTCTAAGGACTTGCTTTATGAATCTGGGTGCGCCTGTATTGGGTGCATATATATTTAGGAGAGTTAGCTCTTTCTGTTGAATTGATCCCTTTACCATTATGTAATGGCCTTCTTTGTCTCTTTTGATCTTTGATGGTTTAAAGTCTGTTTTATCAGAGACAAGGATTGCAACCCCTGCTTTTTTTTGTTCTCCATTTGCTTGGTAGATCTTCCTCCATCCCTTTATTTTGAGCCTATGTATGTCTCTGCATGTGAGATGGGTCTCCTGAATACAGCAGACTGATGGGTCTTGACTCTTTATCCAGTTTGCCAGTCTGTGTCTTTTAATTGGAGCATTTAGTCCATTAACATTTAAGGTTAATATTGTTATGTGTGAACTTGATCCTGCCATTATGATATTAACTGGTTATTTTGCTCGTTAGTCGATGCAGTTTCTTCCTAGCCTCGATGGTCTTTACATTTTGGCATGTTTTTGTGATGGCTGGTACCGGTTGTTCCTTTCCATGTTCAGGGCTTCCTTCAGGGTCTCTTGTAAGGCAGGCCTGGTGGTGACAAAATCTCTAAGCATTTGCTTATCTATAAAGGATTTTATTTCTCCTTCACTGATGAAACTTAGTTTGGCTGTATATGAAATTCTGGGTTTAAAATTCTTTTCTTTAAGAACGTTGAATATTGGCCCCCACTCTCTTCTGGCTTGTAGAGTTTCTGCCGAGAGATCTGCTGTTAGTCTGATGGGCTTCCCTTTGTGGGTTACCCGACCTTTCTCTCTGGCTGCCCTTAAGATTTTTTCCTTCATTTCAACTTTGGTGAATCTGGCAATGATGTGTCTTGGAGTTGCTCTTCTGGAGGAGTATCTTTGTGGCGTTCTCTGTATTTCCTGAATTTGAATGTTGGCCTGCCCTACTAGGTTGGGGAAGTTCTCCTGGATGATATTCTGAAGAGTGTTTTCCAACTTGGTTCCATTTTCGCCCTCACTTTCAGGCACCCCAATCAGACGTAGATTTGGTCTTTTTACGTAATCCCATACTTCTTGCAGGCTTTGCTCATTTCTTTTTCTTCTTTTTTCTTTTGGTTTCTCTTCTCGCTTCATTTCATTCATTTGATCTTCAATCGCTTTATCAGCGTAGGCCTCAATGTGTTCCAAAGAAGCCCTTCTCAGGATCCTCAACCCAGTGTTAATGGACTGCTCTACGAAACATAAGTGTAACTCTGTGAGATGAATTCACACATCACCAAGAAGTTTCTCAGAAAGCTTCTTTCTAGTTTTCATCTAAGGATATTTTCTTTGTCACCGTAAACTTCATTGCGCTATGAAGTATCTAATTTCAGATTTCCAGAACACTCTGTGAACAAACTGATCACTGAAGAGAAACGTGTAACTCTGTGAGTTGCATTCACACATGGCAATGCAGTTTCTCAGAAGGCTTCTTTCCAGTTTTAATCTGAGGATATTTCCTTTTTCACCATAGCCCTCACTGAGCTCCCAAATGTCATTTTGCAGAATCCACGACAACAGTGTTAGCAAACTGTTCCAAGAAGGGAAAGGTGCAATTCTGTGTGATGAACTCACATATCAGAAAGCAATCTCTCAGAAAGGTTCTCTCTCGTATTTATGTGAGGATACTTCTCTTTTCACCATGGGCCCCTATGGGCTCCCAAATATCACTTTGCAAAATCCACGACAACACTGTTAGCAAACTGTTCCAAGAAGGGAAGGGAGGAACTCTGTGTGATGAAGTCACACATCAGAAAGCAATCTCTC
The DNA here is from genome assembly GCF_007565055.1 of Rhinopithecus roxellana. Classification (NCBI taxonomy): domain Eukaryota; kingdom Metazoa; phylum Chordata; class Mammalia; order Primates; family Cercopithecidae; genus Rhinopithecus; species Rhinopithecus roxellana. The sequence goes on from NC_044568.1 coordinate 32,523,103, forward strand.
AGAAAGGTTCTCTCTAGTTATTATGTGAGGATATTTCCTTTTTCACCACGGGCCCCTATGGGATCCCAAATATCCCTTTGCAGTTTCCACAAAATGAGTGTTAGAAAACTGCTTCCTGAGGTCTAAATTGTAAGTGTGTGAGATGAACTCACTGATCAGAAAGAAGTTTCTCAGAAAGCTTCTTTCACGTTTTGAACTGATGAAATTTCCTTTATGAGTGTAGGCCTCAATGTGATCCAAAAAAGCCCTTCTCAGGTTCCTCAAAGACAGTGTTAATGGACTGCTCCACGAAACATAAGTGTAACTCTGTGGAGTGAATTCACACATCACCAAGAAGTTTCTAAGAAAGCCTCTTTCTAGTTTTCATGTGAGGATATTTCCTTTGTCACCGTAAGCTTCATTGCGCTATGAAGTATCTAATTGCAGATTTTCAGAAAACTGTGTTCACAAACTGATCACTGAAGAGAAACATGTAACTGTGTGCATTGCATTCACACATGGCAATGCAGTTTCTCAGAAGGCTTCTTTCCAGTTTTAATCTGAAGATATTTCCTTTTTCACCATAGCCCTCAATGAGCTCCCAAATATCACTTTGCAGAATCCAGGAAAACCGTGTTAGCAAACTGTTCCAAGAAGGGAAGGGTGGAACTCTGTGTGATGAAGTCACACATCAGAAAGCAATCTCTCAGAAAGCTTCTCTCTAGTTATTATGTGAGGATATTTCAGTTTTCACCATGGGCCCCTATGGGCTTCGAAATATCATTTTGCAGAATCCACGACAACAGTGTTAGCAAACTGTTCGAAGAAGGGAAGTGTGGAAATCTGTGTGATGAAGTCACACATCTGAAAGCAATCTCTCAGAAAGTTTCTCACTAGTTTTTATGTGAGGATACTTCCTTTTTCACCATGGGACCCTATGGATCCCAAATATCACTTTGCAGTATTCACGACAACAGTGTTAGCAAACTGTTCCAAGAAGGGAAGGGTGGAACTCTGTGTGATGAAGTTACATATCAGAAAGCAATCTCTCAGAAAGCTTCTCTCTAGTAATTATGTGAGGATATTTCCTTTCTCACCATAGGCCCCTATGGGCTCCTAAATATCACTCTGCAGTTTCACGAAAAGAGTGTTAGCAAGCTGCCTCCTGAGTTCTAAGTTGTAAGTCTGTGAGATGAATTCTCTGATCAGAAAGAAGTTTCTCAGAAAGGTACTTTCATGTTTTGAACGGATGAAATTTCCTTTATCAGCGTAGGCCTCAATGCGATCCAAGGAAGCCCTTCTCAGGTTCCTCAAAGAGAGTGTTCATGGACTGCTCCACGAAACCTAAGTGTAACTCTGTGAGATGAATTCACACATCACCAAGAAGTTTCTAAAAAGCTTCTTTCTAGTTTTCATCTGAGGATATTTCCTTTGTCACCATACGCTTAATAGCGCTATGAAGCATCTAATAGCAGATTTCCAGAAAACTGTGTTAACAAACTGATCACTGAAGAGAAAAGTGTAACTCTGTGAGTAGCATTCACACATGGCAATGCAGTTTCTCAGAAGTCTTCTTTCCACTTTTAATCTGAGGATATTTCCTTTTTCACGATAGCCCTCAATGAGCTCCCAAATATCACATTGCAGAATCCACGACAACAGTGATAGCAAACTGCTCCATGAAGGGAAGGTTTCAACTCTGTGTGATGAAGTCAAATATCCGAAAGCAATCTCTCAGCAAGCTTGTCTGTAGTTTTTATGTGAGGATACTTCCGATTTCACCCTCGGGCAAAAAGGGCTCCCAAATATCCCTTTGCAGAATCCACGACAACAGTGTTAGCAAACTGTTCCAAGAAGGGAAGGGTGGGACTCTTCTTGATGAAGTCACACATCAGAAAGCAATCTCTCAGAAAGTTTCTCTCTAGTTATTATGTGAGGATATTTCCTTTTTCACCATGTGCCCCTATGGGCTTCGAAATAACATTTTGCAGAATCCACGACAACAGTGTTAGCAAACTGTTCCAAGAAGGCAAGTGTGGAACTCTGTGTGATGAAGTCACACAAGAGAAGGCAATCTCTCAGAAAGTTTCTCACTATTTTTTATGTGAGGATAATTCCTTTTTCACCAGGGGCCCCTAAGGGATTCTAAATATTACATTTCCGAATTCACGACCACAGTGTTAGCAAACTGTTCCAAGAAGGGATGGCTGGAACTCTGTGTGATGAAGTCACACATCTGAAAGCAATCTCTCAGACAGTTTCTCTCTAGCTATTATCTGAGGATATTTCCTTTATCACCATAGGCCCTTATGGGCTCCCAAAGATCACTTTGCAGATTCCACGAAAAGAGTGTTACCAATCTGCTTCCTGAGGTCTAAATTGTAATTCTGTGAGACGAACTCACTGATCAGAAAGAAGTTTCTCAGAAATCTTCTTTCACGTTTTGAACTGATGAAATTTCCTTTATCCCCGTAGGTCTCAATGCGATCCAAAGAAGCCATTCTCAGGTTCCTCAAAGACAGAGTGAATGGACGGCTTCACGAAACATAAGTGTAACTCTGTGAGATGAATTCACACATTACCAGGAAGTTTCTAAGAAAGCATCTTTCTAGTTTTCATCTGAGATTATTTCCTTTGTCACCGTAAGCTTCATTGCACTATGAAGTATCTAATTGCAGATTTCCATAAAACTGTGTTAACAAACTGATCACGGAAGAGAAACGTGTAACTCAGTGAGTTGCATTCACATATGGCAATGCAGTTTCTCAGAAGGCTTCTTTCCACTTTTAATATGAGGATATTTCCTTTTTCAACATAGCCCTCAATGGGCTCCCAAATATCACTTTGCAGAATCCACGACAACTGTGTTAGCAATCTTTTCCAAGAATGGAAGGGTGGAACCATGTGTGATGAAGTCACATATCCGAAAGAAATCTCTCAGAAAGCTTCTCTCTAGTTTTTATGTGAGGATACTTCCTTTTTCACCATGGGCCCCTATGGATTCCGAAATATCATTTTGCAGAATCCACGACAACAGTGTTAGCACACTGTTCCAAGAAGGGAAGGGTGGAATTCTATGTGATGAAGTCACACACCAGAAGACAATCTCTCAGAAAGCTTCTCACCTATTTTTATGTCAGGATACTTCCTTTATCACCCTGGGCCCCTATGGGTTCCCAAATATCACTTTTCAGAATCCATGACAGGAGTGTCAGCAAACTGTTCCAGGAAGGGTAAGGTGAATCTCTGTGTGATGAAGCCACACATAGGAAAGCTATCTCTCAGAAAGCTTCTCTCTAGTTATAATGTGAGGATATTTCCTTTTTCACCATGGGCCCCTATGGGATCCCAAATATCACTTTGCAGAATCCACGACAACAGTGTTAGCCAATTGTTCCAAGAGAGGAAGGGTGGAACTCTGTGTGATGAAGTCACCCATCTGAAAGCAATCTCTCAGAAAGCTTCTCTCTAGTTATTATGTGAGGATATTTCCTTTTTCACCAAGGGCCCCTGTGGGCTCCCAAATATCACTTTGCAGTTTCCACGAAAAGAGTTTTAGCAAACTGCGTCCTGATATCTAAGGTGTAGGTCTGTGAGATGAACTCATTGACCATAAAGAAGATTCTCAGAAAGTTTCTTTCCCGTTATGAACTGGCGAAATTTCCTTTATCAGCGTAGGCCTCAACGTGATCCAAAGAAGCCCTTCTCAGGTTCCTCAAAGACAGTATTAATGGACTGCTCCACAAAAAATAAGTGTAAATCTGTGAGATGAATTCACACATCACCAAGAAGTTTCTAAGAAAGCTTCTTTCTAGTTTTCATCTTAGGATATTTCCTTTGTCACCGTAAGCTTCATTGTGCAATGAAGTATCTAATTGCAGATTTTCAGAAAAGTGTATTAACATACTGATCACTGAAGAGAAACGTGTAACTCTGTGAGTTGCATTCACACATGGCAATGCAGTTTCTCAGAAGGCTTCTTTCCAGTTTTAATCTGAGGATATTTCTTTTTTCACCATAGCCCTCAATCAGCTCCCAAATATTACTTTGCAGAATCCACGACAACAGTGTTAGCAAACTGTTCCAAGAAGGGAAGGGTGGAACTCTGTGTGATGAAGTCACATATCGGAAAGCAATCGCTCAGAAAGCTTCTCCCTAGTTATTATGTGAGGCAACTTCGTATTTCACCATGGGCCCCTAAGGGCTCTCAAATATCACTTTGCAGAATCCACGACAACAGTGTTAGCAAACTGTTCAAAGAAAGGAAGGGTGGAACCCTTGTGATGAAGTCACACATCAGAAAGCAATCTCTCAGAAAGCTTCTCTCTAATTATTATGTGAGGATATTTCCTTTTTCACCATGGACCGCTATGGGCTCCCAAATATCACTTTATACTTTTCACGAAAATAGTGTTAGCAAACTGCTTACTGAGGTCTACGGTGTAAGACTGTGAGATGAACTCACTGATCAGAAAGAATTTTCTCAGAAAGCTTCTTTTACGATTTGAACTGATGACATTTCATTTATCAGCGTAGGCGTCAATGCGATCCAAAGAAGCCCTTCTCAGGTTCCTCAAAGACAGTAATAATGGACTCCTTCACGAAACATAAGTGTAGCTCTGTGAGGTGAATTCACACATCACCAATAAGTTTCTATGAAAGCTTCTTTCTAGTTTTCATCTGAAGATATTTCCTTTGTCACCGTAAGCTTCATTTCGCTATGAAGTATCTAATTGTAGATTTCCAGAAAACTGTGTTAACAAACAGATCACTGAAGAGAAACGTGTAACTCTGTGTGTTGCATTCACACATGGCAATGCAGTTTCTCAGAAGTCTTCTTTCCAGTTTTAATCAGATGATATTTCCTTTTCCAACATAGCCCTCAATGGGCTCCCAAATAGCACTTTGCAGAATCCACGACAACAGCGTTAGCAAAATGTTCCAAGAAGGGAAGGGTTTAACCATGTGTGATGAAGTCACATATCCGAAAGCAATCTCTCAGAAAGCTTCTCTCTAGTTTTCATGTGAGGACACTTCCTTTTTCACCATGGGCCCCTATGGGTTCCCAAATATCACTTTGCAGAATCCACGACAACAGTGTTAGCAAACTGTTCCAAGAAGGGAAAAGTGGAACTCTCTGTGATGAAGTCACACATCAGAGAGCAATCTCTCAGAAAGGTTCTCTCTATTTATTATGTGAGGATACTTACTTTCCCACCATTGGACCTATGGGCTCACAAATAAAAGTTTGCAGAATCCACGACAACAGTGTTAGCAAACTGTTCCAAGAAGGGAAAGGTGCAATTCTGTGTGATGAACTCACATATCGGAAAGCAATCTCTCAGATAGCTTCTCTCTCGTATTTATGTGAGGATACTTCTCTTTTCACCATGGGCCCCTATGGGCTCCCAAATGTCACTTTGCAAAATCCACGACAACACTGTTAGCAAACTGTTCCAAGAAGGGAAGGGAGGATCTCTGTGTGATGAAGTCACACATCAGAAAGCAATCTCTCAGAAAGGTTCTCTCTAGTTATTATGTGAGGATATTTCCTTTTCACCACGGGCCCCTATGGGATCCCAAATATCCCTTTGCAGTTTCCACGAAAAGAGTGTTAGCAAACTGATTCCTGAGATCTTAGTTGTAACTCTGTGAGATGAACTCACTGATGAGAAAGAAGTTTCTCAGAAAGCTTCTTTCACGTTTTGAACTGATGAAATTTCCTTTATCAGCATAGGCCTCAATGCGATCCAAAGAAGCAATTCTCAGGTTCCTCAAAGACAGAGTTAATGGACTGCTCCACGATACATAAGTGTAACTCTGTGAGACGAATTGACACATCACCAAGAATTTTCTCAGAAAGCTACCTTCTAGTTTTCATCTGAGGGTATTTCCTTTGTCAAAGAAAGGTTCATTGCGCTCTGTACTAATTGCAGATTTCCAGAAAACTGTGTTAACAAACTGATCACTGAAGAGAAACGTGTAACTCTGTGAGTTGCATTCACACATGGCAATGCAGTTTTTCAGAAGGCTTCTTTCCAGTTTTAATCTGAGGATATTTCCTTTTCCACCATAGCCCTCAATGAGCTCCCAAATATCACTTTGCAGAATCCAGGACAACAGGGTCGGTAAACTGTTCCAAGAAGGGTAGGGTGGAATTCTGTGTGATGAAGTCACACATCAGAAAGCAATCTCTCAGAAAGCTTCTCTCTATTTATTATATGAGGATATTTCCTTTTCACCATATTCCTCAATGAGCTCCCAAATATCACTTTGCGGAATCCACAAAAACAGTGTTAGCAAACTGTTCCAAGAAGGGAAGGGTGGGACTCTGTGTGATGAAGTCACACATCAGAAAGCAATCTCTCAGAAAGCTTCTCTCTAGTTTTTATGTGAGGATACTTCCATTGTCACCATGTGCCCCTATGGGCTCCCAAACATCACTTTGCAGAGTCCACGATAACTGTGTTAGCAAACTGTTCCAAGAAGGGAAGGGTAGAATTCTGTGTGATGAAGTCACACATCAGAAAGAAATCTCTCCCAAAGCTTCAGTCTAGTTATTATGTGAGGATATTTCCTTTTTCACCATGGGCCCCTATGGGCTCCAGAATATCACTTTGCAGTTTCCACGAAAAGAGTGTTAGCAAACTGCTTCCTGAGGACTAAGTTGTAAGTCTGTAAGGTGAACTCACTGATCAGAAAGAAGTTTCCCAGAAAGCTTCTTTCACGTTTTGAACTGATGAAATTTCCTTTATCAGCGTAGGCCTCAATGAGATCCAAAGAAACACTTCTCCAGTTCCTCAAACACAGTGTTAATGGACTGTCCACGAAACATAAGTGTAAGTCTGTGAGATGAATTCACACATCAGCAAGAAGTTTCTAAGAAAGCTTCTTTCTAGTTTTCATCTGAAGATATTTCCTTTGTCACCGTAAGCTTCATTGCGCTATGAAGTATCTCATTGCAGATTTCCAGAAAACTGTGTTAAGAAACTCATCACTGAAGAGATACGCGTAACTCTATGAGTTTCATTCACACATGGCAATGCAGTTTCTCAGAAGGCTTCTTTCCACTTTTAATCTGAGAATATTTCCTTTTTCACCATAGCACTAAAGGAGCTCCCAAATATCTCTTTGCAGAATCCACGACAACAGTGTTATGAACTGTTCCAAGAATGGAAGGGTGGAACTCTTTGTGATGAAGTCACACATCAGAAAGCAATCTCTCAGGAAGCTTCTCTCTAGTTTTTATGTGAGGATACTTCCATTTTCAACATGCGCCCCTATAGGCTCCCAAATATCACATTGCAGGATCCACGACAACACTGTTAGGGAACTGTTCCAAGAAGGGAAGGGTGGAGCTCTGTGTGATGAACTCACACATCAGAAAGCATTCTCTCAGAATGATTCTCACTAGTTATTATGTGAGGATATTTCCTTTTTCACCATGGGACCCTAAGGGCTCCCAAGTATCACTTTGCAGTTTCCACGACAACATTGTTAGCCAACTGTTCCAAGAAGGGAAGGGTGGAACTCTGTGTGATGAAGTCACACACCAGAAAGCAATCTCTCAGAAAGCTTCTCTCTAGTTATTATGTGAGGATATTTCCTTTTCCACCATGGCCTCCTAAGGGCTCCCAAATATCACTTTGCAGAATACACGAAAGGAGTGTTAGTAAACTGCTTCCTGAGGTCTAAGCTGTAAGTCTGTGAGATGAACTCACTGATCAGAAAGAAGTTTCTCAGAAAGTTTCTTTCACGTTTTGAACTGATGAAATTTCCTTTATCAACGTAGGCCTCAATGCTATACAAAGAAGCCCTTCTCAGGTTCCTCAAAGACACTGTTAATGGACTGCTCCACTAAAAATAAGTGTAACTCTGTGATATGAATTCACACATCACCAAGAAGTTTCTATGAAAGCTTCTTTCTAGTTTTCATCTGAAGATATTTCCTTTGTCACCGTAAGCTTCATTGCGCTATGAAGTATCTAATTGCAGATTTCCAGAAAACTGTGTTAACAAACAGATCACTGAAGTGAAACGTGTAACTCTGTGTGTTGCATTCACACATGGCAATGCAGTTTCTCAGAAGGCTTCTTTCCAGTTTTAATCTGAGGATATTTACTTTTTCACCATGGCCCACAATGAGCTCCCAAATATCACTTTGCAGAATCCACGACAACAGTGTTAGCAAACTGTTCCAAGAAGGGAAGGGTGGAATTCTGTGTGATGAAGTCACATATCAGAAAGCAATCTCTCAGAAAGTTTCCCTCTAGTTATCATGTGACGATACTTCCTTTTTCACCATAGGCCCCCATGGGCTCCCAAATATCACTTTGCAGAATCCACGACAACACTGTTAGCAAACTGTTCCAAGAAGGGAAAAGTGGAACTCTCTGTGATGAAGTCACACATCAGAGAGCAATCTCTCAGAAAGGTTCTCTCTATTTATTATGTGAGGATACTTACTTTCCCACCATTGGACCTATGGGCTCACAAATATCAGTTTGCAGAATCCACGACAACAGTGTTAGCAAACTGTTCCAAGAAGGGAAAGGTGCAATTCTGTGTGATGAACTCACATATCGGAAAGCAATCTCTCAGATAGCTTCTCTCTCGTATTTATGTGAGGATACTTCTCTTTTCACCATGGGCCCCTATGGGCTCCCAAATGTCACTTTGCAAAATCCACGACAACACTGTTAGCAAACTGTTCCAAGAAGGGAAGGGAGGATCTCTGTGTGATGAAGTCACACATCAGAAAGCAATCTCTCAGAAAGCTTCTCTCTAGTTATTATGTGAGGATATTTCCTTTTCTCCACGGGCCCCTATGGGATCCCAAATATCCCTTTGCAGTTTCCACGAAAAGAGTGTTAGCAAACTGATTCCTGAGATCTAAGTTGTAAGTATGTGAGATGAACTCACTGATGAGAAAGAAGTTTCTCAGAAAGCTTCTTTCACGTTTTGAACTGATGAAATTTCCTTTATCAGCGTAGGCCTCAATGCGATCCAAAGAAGCAATTCTCAGGTTCCTCAAAGACAGAGTTAATGGACTGCTCCACGATACATAAGTGTAACTCTGTGAGACGAATTGACACATCACCAAGAATTTTCTCAGAAAGCTACCTTCTAGTTTTCATCTGAGGGTATTTCCTTTGTCAAAGAAAGGTTCATTGCGCTCTGTACTAATTGCAGATTTCCAGAAAACTGTGTTAACAAACTGATCACTGAAGAGAAACGTGTAACTCTGTGAGTTGCATTCACACATGGCAATGCAGTTTTTCAGAAGGCTTCTTTCCAGTTTTAATCTGAGGATATTTCCTTTTCCACCATAGCCCTCAATGAGCTCCCAAATATCACGTTGCAGAATCCAGGACAACAGGGTCGGTAAACTGTTCCAAGAAGGGAAGGGTGGAACTCTGTGTGATGAAGTCACACATCAGAAAGCAATCTCTCAGAAAGCTTCTCTCTATTTATTATATGAGGATATTTCCTTTTCACCATATTCCTCAATGAGCTCCCAAATATCACTTTGCGGAATCCACAAAAACAGTGTTAGCAAACTGTTCCAAGAAGGGAGGGGTGGAACTTTGTGTGATGAAGTCACACATTAGAAAGCAATCTCTCAGAATGCTTCTCTCTAGTTATTATATGAGGATATTTCCTTTTTCACCATGGGCCACTATGGGCTCCCGAATATCACATTGCAGTTTCCACGAAAAGAGTGTTAGCATACTGCATCCTGAGGTTTAGTTGTAAGTCTATGAGAAGAACTCACTGATGAGAAAGAAGTTTCTCAGAAAGCTTCTTTCACGTTTTGAACTGATGAAATTTCCATTATCAGCTTAGGCCTCAATGCGATCCGAAGAAGCCCTTCTCAGGTTCCTCAAAGACAGTGTTAATGGACTGCTCCATGAAACATAAGTGTAACTCTGTGAGATGAATTCACACATCACCAACAAGTTTCTCAGAAAGCTTCTTTCTAGTTTTCATCTGGGAATATTTCCTTTGTCACCGTAAGCTTCATTGCTCTACGAAGTATCTAATTGCAGATTTCCAGAAAACTGTGTTAAGAAACTGATCACTGCAGAGAAACGTGAAACTCTGTGAGTTGCATTCACACATGGCAATGCAGTTTCTCTGAAGGTTTCCTTCCAGTTTTAATCTGAGGATATATCATTTTTCACCATAGTCCTCAATGAGTTCCCAAATATCAGTTTGCAGAATCCACGACAACAGGGTTAGCAAACTGTTCCAAGAAGGGATGGCTGGTACTCTGTGTGATGAAGTCACACATCAGAAAGCAATCTCTCAGAAAGCTTCTCTCTAGTTTTTATGTGAGGATACTTCCATTGTCACCATGTGCCCCTATGGGCTCCCAAACATCACATTGCAGAGTCCACGATAACTGTGTTAGCAAACTGTTCCAAGAAGGGAAGGGTAGAACTCTGTGTGATGAAGTCACACATCAGAAAGAAATCTCTCCCAAAGCTTCAGTCTAGTTATTATGTGAGGATATTTCCTTTTTCACCATGGGCCCCTATGGGCTATAGAATATCACTTTGCGGTTTCCACGAAAAGAGTGTTAGCAAACTGCTTCCTGAGGACTAAGTTGTAAGTCTGTAAGGTGAACTCACTGATCAGAAAGAAGTTTCCCAGAAAGCTTCTTTCACGTTTTGAACTGATGAAATTTCCTTTATCAGCGTAGGCCTCAATGAGATCCAAAGAAACACTTCTCCAGTTCCTCAAACACAGTGTTAATGGACTGCTCCACGAAACATAAGTGTAAGTCTGTGAGATGAATTCACACATCAGCAAGAAGTTTCTAAGAAAGCTTCTTTCTAGTTTTCATCTGAAGATATTTCCTTTGTCACCGTAAGCTTCATTGCGCTATGAAGTATCTCATTGCAGATTTCCAGAAAACTGTGTTAACAAACTCATCACTGAAGAGATACGCGTAACTCTATGAGTTTCATTCACACATGGCAATGCAGTTTCTCAGAAAGCTTCTTTCCACTTTTAATCTGAGGATATTTCCTTTTTCACCATAGCACTAAAGGAGCTCCCAAATATCTCTTTGCAGAATCCACGACAACAGTGTTATGAACTGTTCCAAGAATGGAAGGGTGGAACTCTTTGTGATGAAGTCACACATCAGAAAGCAATCTCTCAGGAAGCTTCTCTCTAGTTTTTATGTGAGGATACTTCCATTTTCAACATGCGCCCCTATAGGCTCCCAAATATCACATTGCAGGATCCATGACAACACTGTTAGGGAACTGTTCCAAGAAGGGAAGGGTGGAACTCAGTGTGATGAACTCACACATCAGAAAGCATTCTCTCAGAACGATTCTCACTAGTTATTATGTGAGGATATTTCCTTTTTCACCATGGGACCCTATGGGCTCCCAAGTATCACTTTGCAGTTTCCACGACAACATTGTTAGCCAACTGTTCCAAGAAGGGAAGGGTGGAACTCTGTGTGATGAAGTCACACATCAGGAAGCAATCTCTCAGAAAGCTTCTCTCTAGTTATTATGTGAGGATATTTCCTTTTCCACCATGGCCTCCTAAGGGCTCCCAAATATCACTTTGCAGAATACACGAAAGGAGTGTTAGTAAACTGCTTCCTGAGGTCTAACTTGTAAGTCTGTGAGATGAACTCACTGATCAGAAAGAAGTTTCTCAGAAAGTTTCTTTCACGTTTTGAACTGATGAACTTTCCTTTATCAACGTAGGCCTCAATGCTATCCAAAGAAGCCCTTCTCAGGTTCCTCAAAGACACTGTTAATGGACTGCTCCACTAAAAATAAGTGTAACTCTGTGATATGAATTCACACATCACCAAGAAGTTTCTCAGAAAGCTTCTTTCTAGTTTTCATCTGAGCGTATTCCCTTTGTCACCGTAAGCTTCATTGCGCTATGTACTATCTAAAGCAGATTTCCAGAAAACTGTGTTAAGAAAATGATCACTGAAGAGAAACGTGTAACTCTGTGAGTTGCATTCACACATGGCAATGCAGTTTCTTAGAAGGCTTCTTTCCAGTTTTAGTCTGAGGATACCACCTTTTCCACCATAGCCCTAAATGAGCTCCCAAATATCACTTTGCAGAATACACGACAACAGTGTTAGCAAACTGTTACAAGAAGGGAAGGGGGGATCTCTGTGTGATGAAGTCATACATGGAAAGCAATCTCTCAGAAACCTTCTCTCTAGTGTTTGTGTGAGGATACTTCCTTTTTCACCATGGTCCACTATGGGCTCCCAAATATCACTTTGCAGAATCCACGACAACAGTGTTAGCAAACTGTTCCAAGAAGGGAAAGGTGGAACTCTGTGTGATGAAGTAACACGTCACAAAGCAATCTCTCAGAAAGCTTCTCTCTAGTTATTATGTGAGGATATATCCTTTTTCACCATGGGCCCCTAAGGGCTCCGAAATATCACTTTGCATGTTCCACCAAAAGAGTGTTAGCAAACTGCTTCCTGAGGTCTAAGTTGTAAGTCTGTGAGATGAACACACTGATCACAAAGAAGTTTCTCAGAAAGCTTCTTTTACGTTTTGAACTGAGGAAATTTCCTTTATCAGCGTAGGCCTCGATGCGATCCAAAGAAGCCCTCCTCAGGTTCCACAAAGATAGTGTTAATGGACTGCTCCACGAAACATAAGTGTAACTCTGTGAGATGAATTCACACATCATGAAGAAATTTCTCAGAAAGCTTCTTTCTAGTTTTCACGTAAGGATATTTCCTTTGTCACCGTAAGCTTCATTGCGCTATGAAGTATCTAATTGCGGATATCCAGAAAACTGTGTTAACAAAGTGATCACTGAAGAGAAACGTGTAACTCTGTGAATTGCATTCACACATGGCAATGCAGTTTCTCAGAAGGCTTCTTTCCAGTTTTAATCTGACGATATTTGCTTTTTAACCGTACCCCTCAATGAGCTTCCAAATATCACTTTGCAGAATCCACGACAACAGTGTTATCAAACTGTTCCAAGAAGGGAAGGGGGGATCTCTGTGTGATGAAGTCATACATCGGAAAGCAATCTCTCAGAAACCTTCTCTCTAGTTTTTGTGTGAGGATACTTCCTTTTTCACCATGGTCCCCTATGGGCTCCCAAATATCACTTAGCAGAATCCACGACAACAGTGTTAGCAAACTGGTCCAAGAAGGGAAAGGTGGAACTCTGTGTAATTAAGTAACACGTCACAAAGCAATCTCTCAGAAAGCTTCTCTCTAGTTATTATGTGAGGATATTTCCTTTTTCACCATGGGCCCCTATGGGCTCCCAAATATCACGTTGCAGTTTCCACGAAAAGAGTGTTAGCAAACTGCTTTCTCTAAGTTGTAAGTTTGTGGGATGAACTCACTGATCAGAAAGAAGTTTCTCAGAAAGCTTCTTTCAAGTTTTGAACTGATGAAATTTCCTTTATCAGCCTAGGCCTCAATGCGATCCAAGGAAGCCCTTCACAGGTTCCTCAAAGACAGTGTTAATGGATGCTCCACGAAACAGAAGTGTAACTCTGTGAGATGAATTCACACATCACCAAGAAGTTTCTAAGAAATCTTCTTTCTAGTTTTCATCAGAGGATATTTCCTTTGTCACCGTAAGCTTCATTGCGAAATGAAGTATACAATTACAGCTTTCCAGAAAACTGTGTTAACAAACTGAACACTGAAGAGAAACGTGTAACTCTGTGAATTGCATTCACACATGGCAATGCAGTTTCTCAGAAGGCTTCTTTCCAGTTTTAATATGACGATATTTGCTTTTTAACCGTATCCCTCAATAAGCTCCCAAATATTACTTTGCAGAATCCACGACAACAGTGTTATCAAATTGTTCCAAGACGGGAAGGGGGGATCTCTGTGTGATGAAGTCATACATCGGAAAGCAATCTCTCAGAAACCTTCTCTCTAGTTTTTGTGTGATGATACTTCCTTTTTCACCATGGTCCCCTATGGGCTCCCAAATATCACTTTGCGGAATCCACGACAACAGTGTTAGCAAACTGTTCCAAGAAAGGAAAGGTGGAACTCTGTGTGATGAAGTAACACGTCACAAAGCAATCTCTGAAAGCTTCTCTCTAGTTATTATGTGAGGATATTTCCTTTTTCACCATGGGCCCCTATGGACTCCGAAATATCACTTTGCATTTTCCACCAAAAGAGTGTTAGCAAACTTCTTCCTGAGGTCTAAGTTGTAAGTCTGTGAGATGAACACACTGATCACAAAGAAGTTTCTCAGAAAGCTTCTTTCACGTTTTGAACTGAGGAAATTTCCTTTATCAGCGTAGGCCTCGATGCGATCCAAAGAAGCCCTCCTCAGGTTCCACAAAGATAGTGTTAATGGACTGCTCCACGAAACATAAGTGTAACTCTGTGAGATGAATTCACACATCACGAAGAAGTTTCTCAGAAAGCTTCTTTCTAGTTTTCATGTAAGGTTATTTCCTTTCTCACCATAAGCTTCATTGCGCTATGAAGTACCTAATTGCGGATATCCAGAAAACTGTGTTAACAAAGTGATCACTGAAGAGAAACGTGTAACTCTGTGAATTGCATTCACACATAGCAATGCAGTTTCTCAGAAGGCTTCTTTCCAGTTTTAATCTGACGATATTTGCTTTTTAACCGCACCCCTCAATGAGCTCCCAAATATCACTTTGCAGAATCCACGACAACAGTGTTATCAAACTGTTCCAAGAAGGGAAGGGGGGATCTCTGTGTGATGAAGTCATACATCGGAAAGCAATCTCTCAGAAACCTTCTCTCTAGTTTTTGTGTGAGGATACTTCCTTTTTCACCATGGTCCCCTATGTGCTCCCAAATATCACTTTGCAGAATCCACGACAACAGTGTTAGCAAACTGTACCAAGAAGGGAAAGGTGGAACTCTGTGTGATGAAGTAACACGTCACAAAGCAATCTCTCAGAAAGCTTCTCTCTAGTTATTATGTGAGGATATTTCCTTTTTCACCATGGGCCCCCAAGGGCTCCGAAATATCACTTTGCACTTTCCACCAAAAGAGTGTTAGCAAACTGCTTCCTGAGGTCTAAGTTGTAAGTCTGTGAGATGAACTCACTGATCAGAAAGAAGTTTCTCAGAAAGCTTCTTTCACGTTTTGAACTGATGAAATTTCCTTTATCAGCGTAGGCCTCAGTGCGATCCAAAGAAGCCCTTCTCAGGTTCCTCAAAGACAGTGTTAATGGACTGCTCCACGAAACATAAGTGTAATTCTGTGAGATGAATTCACACATCACCAAGAAGTTTCTCAGAAAGCTTCTTTCTAGTTTTCAACTGAGGATATTTTGTCACCGTAAGCTTCAGTGGGTTATAAAGTATCTAATTGCAGATTTCCAGAAAACTGTGTTCACAAACTTATCACTGAAGAGAAACGTGGACCTCTGTCAGTTGCATTCACACATGGCAATGCAGTTTCTCAGAAGGCTTCTTTAAAGTTTTAATCTGAGGATATTTAATTTTTCACCATAGCCCTAAATGAGCTCCCAAATATCACTTTGCAGAATCCATGACAACAGGGTTAGCAAACTGTTCCAAGAAGGGAAGGGTGGAACTATGTGTGATGAAGTCACACATCAGAAAGAAATCTCTCAGAAAGCTTCTCTCTAGTCATTATGTGAGGATATTTCCTTCTTCACCATGGGCCCCTAGGGGCTCCCAAATATCACTTTGCAGAATCCACGACAACATTGTTAGCAAAGTATTCCAAGAATGGAAGAGTGGAACTTTGTGTGATGAAGTCACACATCAGAAAGCAATCTCTCAGAAAGCTTCTCTCTAATTATTATGTGAGAATAATTCAGGAGAACCATCTCACATGCAGAGACAGACATAGGCTCAAAATAAAGGGATGGAGGAAGATTTACCAAGCAAATGGAGAACAAAAAAAAGCAGGGGTTGCAATCCTAGTCTCTGATAAAACAGACTTTAGACCATCAAAGATCAAAAGCGACAAAGAAGGCCATTACATAACGGTAAAGGGATCAATTCAACAGGAAGAGATAACCCTCCCAAATATATATGCACCCAGTACAGGAGCACCCAGATTCATAAAGCAAGTCCTTGGAGACTTACAAAGAGTCTTAGACTCCCATACAATAATAATGGGAGACTTCAACACTCCACTGTCAACATTAGACAGATCAACCAGACAGAAAGTTAACAAGGATATCCAGGAATTGAACTCATCTCTGCACCAAGCGGACCTAATAGACATCTATAGAACTCTCCACCCCAAATCAACAGAATATACATTCTTCTCAGCACCACATCGCACTTATTCCAAAATTGACCACATAGTTGGAAGTAAAGCACTCCTCAGCAAATGTACAAGAACAGAAATTATAACAAACTGTCTCTCAGACCACAGTGCAATCAAACTAGAACTCAGGACTAAGAAACTCAATCAAAACCGCTCAACTGCATGGAAACTGAACAACCTGCTCCTGAATGACTACTGGGTACATAAGGAAATGAAAGCAGAAATAAAGATGTTCTTTGAAACCATGAGAACAAAGATACAATATACCAGAATCTCTGGGACACATTTAAAGCAGTGTGTAGAGGGAAATTTATAGCACTAAATGCCCACAAGAGAAAGCAGGAAAGATCTAAAATTGACACTCTAACATCACAATTAAAAGAACTAGAGAGGCAAGAGCAAACACATTCAAAAGCTAGCAGAAGGCAAGAAATAACTAAGATCAGAGCAGAACTGAAGGAGATAGAGACACAAAAAACCCTCCAAAAAATCAATGAATCCAGGAGTTGGTTTTTTGAAAAGATCAACAAAATTGACAGACCGCTAGCAAGACTAATAAAGAAGAAAAGAGAGAGGAATCAAATAGACGCAATAAAAAATGATAAAGGGGATATCACCACCGACCCCACAGAAATACAAACAACCATCAGAGAATACTATAAACGCCTTTACGCAAATCAACTAGAAAATCTAGAAGAAATGGATGGACACTTACACTCTCCCAAGACTAAACCAGGAAGAAGTGGAATCCCTGAATAGACCAATAGCAGGCTCTGAATTTGAGGCAACAATTAATAGCCTACCCACCAAAAAAGTCCAGGACCAGATGGATTCACAGCTGAATTCTACCAGAGGTACAAGGAGGAGCTGGCACCATTCCTTCTGAAACTATTCTAAGCAATAGAAAAAGAGGGAATCCTCCCTAACTCATTTTACGAGGCCAACATCATCCTGATATCAAAGCCTGGCAGAGACACAACAAAAAAAGAGAATTTTAGACCAATATCCCTGATGAACATCGATGCAAAAATTCTCAATAAAATACTGGCAAAACGGATTCAGCAGCACATCAAAAAGCTTATCCACCATGATCAAGTGGGCTTCATCCCCGGGATGCAAGGCTGGTTCAACATTCGCAAATCAATAAACGTAATCCAGCATATAAACAGAACCAAAGACAAGAACCACATGATTATCTCAATAGATGCAGAAAAGGCTTTTGACAAAATTCAACAGCCCTTCATGCTAAAAAAGCTCAATAAATTCGGTATTCATGGAACGTACCTCAAAATAATGAGAGCTATTTATGACAACCCCCCAGGTAATATCATTCTGAATGGGTAAAAACTGGAAGAATTCCCTTTGCAAACTGGCACAAGACAAGGATGCCCTCTCTCACCACTCCTATTCAACATAGTCTTGGAAGTTCTGGCTAGGGCAATCAGGCAAGGGAAAGAAATCAAGGGTATCCAGTTAGGAAAAGAAGAAGTCAAATTGTCCCTGTTTGCAGATGACATGATTGTATATTTAGAAAGCCCCATTGTCTCAGCCCAAAATCTCCTTAAGCTGATAAGCAGCTTCAGCAAAGTCTCAGGATACAAAATTAATGTGCAAAAATCACAAGCTTTCTTATACACCAGTAACAGACAAGCAGAGAGCCAAATCAGGAATGAACTTCCATTCACAATTGATTCAAAGAGAATCAAATACCTAGGAATCCAGCTTACAAGGGATGTAAAGGACCTCTTCAAGGAGAACTACAAACCACTGCTCAGTGAAATCAAAGAGGACACAAACAAATGGAAGAACATACCATGCTCATGGATAGGAAGAATCAATATCATGAAAATGGCCATACTCCCCAAGGTTATTTATAGATTCAATGCCATCCCCATCAAGCTACCAATGAGTTTCTTCACAGAATTGGAAAAAGCTGCTTTAAAGTTCATATGGAACCAAAAAAGAGCCCACATTGCCAAGACAATGCTAAGTCAAAAGGACAAAGCTGGAGGCGTCACGCTACCTGACTTCAAACTACACTACAAGGCTACAGTAACCAAAACAGCATGGTACTGGTACCAAAACAGAGATATAGACCAATGGAACAGAACAGAGTCCTCAGAAAGAATACCACACATCTACAACCATCTGATCTTTGACAAACCTGAGAGAAACAAGAAATGGGGAAAGGATTCCCTATTTAATAAATGGTGCTGGGAAAATTGGCTAGCCATAAGTAGAAAGCTGAAACTGGATCCTTTCCTTACCCCTTATACGAAGATTAATTCAAGATGGATTAGAGACTTAAATGTTAGACCTAATACCATAAAAACCCTAGAAGAAAATCTAGGTAGTACCATTCAGGACGTAGGCATGGGCAAGGACTTCATGTCTAAAACACCAAAAGCAACGGCAGCAAAAGCCAAAATTGACAAATGGGATCTAATTAAACTAAAGAGCTTTTGCACAGCAAAAGAAGCTACCATCAGAGTGAATAGGCAACCTACAGAATGGGAGAAAATTTTTGCAATCTACTCATCTGACAAAGGGCTAATATCCAGAACCTACAAAGAACTCAAACAAATATACAAGAAAAAAGCAAACAACCCCATCAAAAAGTGGGCAAAGGATATGAACAGACATTTCTCAAAAGAAGACATTCATACAGCCAACAGACACATGAAAAAATGCTCATCATCACTCGCCATCAGAGAAATGCAAATCAAAACCACAATGAGATACCATCTCATACCAGTTAGAATGGCAATCATTAAGAAGTCAGGAAACAACAGTTGTTGGAGAGGATGTGGAGAAATAGGAACACTTTTACACTGTTGGTGGGATTGTAAACTAGTTCAACCATTATGGAAAACAGTATGGCAATTCCCAAGGATCTAGAACTAGGTGTACCATATGACCCAGCCATCCCACTACTGGGTATATACCCAAAGGATTATAAATTAGTCTACTACAAAGACACATGCACACGTATGTTTATTGTGGGACTATTCACAATAGCAAAGACTTGGAATCAACCCAAATGTCCATCTGTGACAGACTGGATTAAGAAAATGTGGCACATATACACCATGGAATACTATGCAGCCATAAAAAAGGATGAGTTTGTGTCCTTTGTAGGGACATGGATGCAGCTGGAAACCATCATTCTTAGCAAACTGTCACAAGAAGAGAAAACCAAACACCGCATGTTCTCACTCATAGGTGGGTACTGAACAATGAGATCAAATGGACTCGGGAAGGGGATCATTACACACTGGGGCCTATCATGGGGAGGGGGGAGGAGGGAGGGATTGCACTGGGGAGTTATACATGATATAATGATATAAATGATGAATTGATGGGAGCTGACGAGTTGATGGGGAAGTTTCTGAGAAACTTCTTTCTGATTAGTGAGTTCATGCCACAGACTTACAAATTAGAGAAAGCAGTTTGCTAACACTCTTTTCGTGGAAACTGCAAAGTGATATTTGGGAGCCCATAGGGGCCCATGGTGAAAAAGGAAATATCCTCACATAATAACTAGAGAGAAGCTTTCTGAGAAATTGCTTTCTGATGTGTGACTTCATCACACATAGTTCCACCCTTCCCTTCTTGGAACAGTTTGCTAACACTGTTGTCGTGGATTCTGCAAAGTGATATTTGGGAACCCTATGGGGCCCAGGGTGAAAAAGGAAGTATCCTCACATAATAACTAGAGAAGTTTTCTCAGAGATTGCCTTCGGATATGTGACTTCATCACACAGAGTTCCACCCTTCCCTTCTTGGAACAGTTTGCTAACACTGTTGTCGTGGATTCTGCAAAGTGATATTTGGGAGTTCATTGAGGGCTACGGTGAAAATGGAAATATACTCAGATTAAAAGTTCAAAGAAGCCTTCTGAGAAACTGCATTGCCATGTGTGAATGCATCTCACAGAGTTACACGTTTCTCTTCAGTGATCATTTTCTTAACACAGTTTTCTGGAAATCTGCTATTAGACAGTTCATAGCGCAATGAAGCTTACGGTGACAAAGGGAATACGCTCAGATGAAAACTAGAAAGAACCGTTCTTTGAAACTTCTTGGTGATGTGTGAATTCATATCACAGAGTTACACTTATGTTTAGTGGAGCAGTCCATTAACACTCTCTTTGAGGAACCTGAGAAGGGCTTCTTTTGATCGTATTGAGGCCTACATTGATAAAGGAAATTTCATCAGTTCAAAACGTGAAAGAAGCTTTCTGAGAAACTTCTTTCTGATCAGTGATTTCATCTCACAGACTTACAACTTAGACCTCAGGAAGCAGTTTGCTAACATTCCATTCGTGTATTCTGCAAAGTGATATTTGGGAGCCCTTAGGGGGCCATGGTGAAAAAGGAAATATCCTCACATAATAACTAGAGAGAAGGTTTCTGAGAGATTGCATTCTGATGTGTGACTTCATCACACAGAGTTCCACCCTTCCCTTCTTGGAATAGTTTGCTAACACTCTTGTCGTGGATTCTGCAAAGTGATATTGGGAGCTCATTGAGGGCTACGGTGAAAAAGGAAATATCCTCACATTAAAACTGGAAAGAAGCCTGCTGAGAAACTGCATTGCCATGTATATGCAACTCACCGATTTACAAGTTTTTCTTCAGTGATCAGTTTGTTAACACAGGTTTCTGGAAATCTGCAATGAGATACTTCATAGCGCAATGAAGCTTACGGTGACAAGGAAATGTCCTCAGATGAAAAGTAGAAAGAAGCTTTCATAGAAACTTCTTGCTGATGTGTGAATTCATCTCACGGAGTTACAGTTACGTTTTGTGGAGCAGTCCATTAACACTGTGTTGAGGATCCTGAGAAGGGGTCCTTTGTATCGCATTGACGCCTACGCTGATAAAGGAAATTTCATCAGTTCAAAACGTGAAAGAAGCTTTCTGAGAAACTTCTTTCTGATCAGTGAGTTCATCTCACAGACTTACAACTTAGACCTCAGGAAGCAGTGTGCTAACACTCTTTTCGTGGAAACTGCAAAGTGATATTTCGGAGCCCATTTGGGCCCCTGGTGAAAAAGGAATTATCTTCACATAATAACTAGAGAGAAGCCTTCTGAGAGATTGCTTTCTGAAGTGTGACTTCATCACACCGAGTTCCACCCTTCTCCTCTTGGAACAGTTTGGAAACACTGTTGTCGTGGAATCTGCAAAACGATATTTGGGAGCCCATAAGGTCCCATGGTGGAAAAGGAAGTATCCTCATATAATAACTAGAGAGAAGCTTTCTGAGTGATTGCTTTCCGATATCTCACTTCATCACACAGAGTTCCACCCTTCCCTTCTTGGAACAGTTTGCTAACACTGTTGTCGTGGATTCTGCAAAGTGATATTTGGGAGCTCATTGAGGGCTATGGTGAAAAAGGAAGTATCCTCAGATTAAAACCGGAAAGAGGCCTTCTGAAAAACTGCATTGCCATGTGTGAATGCATCTCATAGAGTTACAAGTTTCTCTTCAGTGATCAGTTTGTTAACACAGTTATCTGGAAATCTGCAATGAGATACTTCATAGCGCAATGAAGCTTACGGTGACAGGGGAAATATCCTCAGATGAAAATTAGAAAGAAGCTTTCTTAGAATTTTCTTCGTGATGCTTGAATTCATGTCACAGATTTACACGTATGTTTCGTGGAGCAGTCCATTAACACTGTCTTTGAAGAACCTGAGAAGGGCTTCTTTGGATCGCATTGAGGCCATCCCTGATAAAGGAAATTTCATCAGTTCAAAACGTGAAAGAATCTTCCTGAGAAACTTCTTTCTGATCAGTGAGTTCGTCTCATAGACTTACAACTTAGACTTCAGGAAGCAGTTGGCTAACACTCTTTTCTTGGAAACTGCAAAGTGATATTTGGAAGCCCATAGGGGCCCATGGTGAAAAAGGAAATATCCTCACATAATAACTAGAGAGAAGCTTTCTGAGAGATTGCTTTCTGATGTGTGACTTCATCACACACAGTTCCACCCTACCATTCTTGGAACAGTTTGCTAACATTGTTGTCGTGGATTCTGCAAAGTGATATTTGGGAGCCCATAGGGGCTTGTGGTGAAAAAGGAAATATCGTCACATAAAAACTATTGAGAAGCTTTATGAGAGATTGCTTTCTGATCTGTGACTTCATCACACAGAGTTCCACTCTTACCTTCTTATAACAGTTTGATAACACTGTTTTCATGGATTCTGCAAAGTGATATTTTGGAGCCCTTTGAAGGCTATTGTGAAAAAGGAAATATCCCCAGATCAAAATTGGAAAGAAGCCTTCTGAAAAACTGCATTGCCATGTGTGAATGCAACACACAGAGTTACACGTTTCTCTTTAGTGATCAGTTTGGTAACACAGTTTTCTGGAAATCTGCCATTAGATACTTCATAGCGGAATGAAGCTTACAGTGACAAAGGAAATATCCTCAGATGAAAACTAGAAAGAAGCTTTCTGAGAAACTTCTTGGTGATGTGTGAATTCATCTCACAGAGTTACACTTATATTTCGTTTAGCAGTCCATTAACACTGCCTTTCAGGAACCTGAGAAGGGCTTTTTGGATCACATTGAGGCCTATGCTGATAAAGGAAATTTCATCAGTTCAAAACGAGAAAGAAGTTTCTGAGGTACTTCTTTCTGATCAGTGTGTTCATCTCACACACTTACAACTTAGACCTCAGGAAGCAGTTTGCTAACACTCTTTTCGTGGAAACTGCAAAGTGATATTTGTTAGCCCATAGGGGCTGATGGTGAAAAAGGAAATATCCTCACATAATAACTAGAGAAAAGCTTTCTGAGAGATTGCTTTCTGATGTGTGATTTCACCACACAGACTTCCACCTTTCCCTTCCTGGAACAGTTTGCTAACACTGTTGTCGTGGATTCTGCAAAGTGATATTTGGGAACCCATAGGGGCCCATGGTGAAAAAGGAAATATCCTCACATAAAAACTAGAGAGAAGCTTTCTGAGAGATTGTTTTCTGATGTATGACTTCATCACACAGAGTTCCACCCTTCCCTTCTTTGAAGAGATTGCTATCACTGTTGTCATGGATTCTGCAAAGTGATATTTGGGAGCTCATTGAGGGCTACGGTGAAAAAGGAAATATCCTGACACAATAACTCGAGAGAATCTTTCTGAGAACCTGTATTGTCATGTGTGAATGCATCTCACAGGGTTACAGGTTTCTCTTCAGTGATCAGTTTGTTAACACATTTTTCTGGAAATCTGCAATTAGATGCTTCATAGTGCAATGAAGCTTACGGTGACAAAGGAAATATCCTCAGATGAAAACTAGAAAGAAGCTTTCTGAGATACTTCTTGGTGATGTGTGAATTCATCTCACAGAGTTACACTTATATTTCGTTTAGCAGTCCATTAACACTGCCTTTCAGGGACCTGAGAAGGGCTTTTTGGATCACATTGAGGCCTATGCTGATAAAGGAAATTTCATCAGTTCAAAACGAGAAAGAAGCTTTCTGAGGTACTTCTTTCTGTTCAGTGTGTTCATCTCACAGACTTACAACTTAGACCTCAGGAAGCAGTTTGCTAACAATCTTTTCGTGGAAACTGCAAAGTGGTATTTGGGAGCCCATAGAGGCCCATGGTGAAAAAGGAAGCATCCTCAAATAAAAACTAGAAGGAAGCTTTCTGAGAGACTGCTTTCTGATGTGTGACTTCATCACACAGGGTTCCAACCTTCCCTTCTTGGAAGAGTTTCCTAACACTGTTGCAACGGATTCGGCAAGGTGATATTTGGGAGCCCATAGGGGCCCATATGGAAAAGGAAGTATCCTCACATAATAACTAGGGAGAAGCTTTCTGAGAGATTGCTTTCTGATGTGTAACTTCATCACACAGAGTTCCACCCTTCCCTTCTTGGAACAGTTTGATAACAGTGTTGTCGTGGATTCTGCAAAGTGATATTTGGGAGCTCATTCAGGTCTATGGTGAAAAAGGTAACATAGATTAAAACTGGAAAGAAGCCTTCTGAGAAACTGCATTGCCATGTGTGAATGCAACTCGCAGACTTACACGTTTCTCTTCAGTGATGAATTTGTTAACACAGTTTTCCGGAAATCTGCAATTAGAAACTTCAAGCGCAATGAAGCCTACGGTGACAAAGGAATTATCCTCAGATGAAAACTAGAAAGAAGCTTTCTTAGAAACTTCTTGTTGATGTGTGAATTCATCTCACAGATTTACACTCATGTTTCGTGGAGCAGTCCATTAACACTGTCTTTGAGGAACCTGAGAAGGGCTTCTTTGGATCGCATTGAGGCCTACGCTGATAAAGGAAATTTCATCAGTTCAAAACGTGAAAGAAGCTTCCTGAGAAACTTCTTTCTGATCAGTGAGTTCATCTCACCGACTTACAACTTAGACCTCAGGAAGCAGTTTGCTAACAGTCTTTTGGTCGAAACTGTAAAGTGATATTTAGGAGCCCATAGGGGCCAATGTTGAAAAAGGAAATATCCTCACATAATAACTAGAGAGAAGATCTGTGAGATTATCTTCTGATGTGTGAGTTCATCACACAAAGTTCCATCCTTCCCTTCTTGGAACAGTTTGCTAAAACTGTTGTCGTGGATTCTGAAAAGTGATATTTGGGAGACCATAGGGGCCCATGGTAAAAAAGAAGGTATCCTCACATAAAAACTTGAGAGAAGCTTTCTGAGGGATTGCTTTCTGATACGTGCCTTCATCACATAGAGTTCCACCCTTCCCTTCCTGGAAGCGTTAGCTAACACTGTTGTCGTGGATTCTGCAAAGTGATATTTGGGAGCCCATGGAGGGCTATGGTGAAATAGGAAATATCCTCAGATTACAACTGGAAAGAAGCCTTCTGAAAAACTGCAGTGCCATGTGAGAATGCAACTCACAGAATTACACGTTTCAGTGATCAGTTGGTTAACACAGTTTTCTGGAAATCTGCAATTAGATACTTCATAGCGCAAAGAGGCTATCGGTGACAAAGTTAATAACCTCAGATGTAAACTCGAAAGAAGCTTTCTTAGAAACTTCTTGCTGATGTGTGATTTCATCTCTCAGAGTTACACTTATTATTCGTGGAGCAGTCCATTAACACTCTCTCTGAAAAACCTGAGAAGGGCTTCTTTGTGTTGCATTGAGGCCTACGCTGGTAAAGGATATTTCATCAGTTGAAAACGTGAAAGAAGCTTTCTGAGAAACTTCTTTCTGATCAGTGAGTTCATCACACAGATTTACAACTTAGTCCTCAGGAAGCAGTTTGTTAACACTCTTTTCTTGGAAACTGCAAGTTGATATTTGGGAGCCCATAAGGGCACATGGTGAAAAAGGAAATATCCTCACATAATAACTAGAGAGAAGTTTTCTGAGAGATTGCTTTCTGATGTGTGACTCCATGACACAGAGTTCCACCCTTCCCTTCTTGGAACAGTTTGGTAACACTGTTGTCGTGGATTCTGCAAAGTGATATTTGGGAGCCCATAGGGGCCCATGGTGAAAAAGGAAGTATTCCCACATAAATACTAGAGAGAAGCTTTCTGAGAGATTGCTTTCTGATGTGTGACTTCATCACACATAGTTCCACCCTTCCCTTCTTGGAAGAGTTTGCTAACCCTGTTGTCGTGGATTCTGCAAAGTGATATATGGGAGCTCATTGAGGGCTATGGTGAAAAAGGAAATATCCTCAGATTAAAACTAGAAAGAAGCCTTCTGAGAAACTGCATTGCCATGTGTGAATGCAACTCACAGAGTTGCACGTTTCTCTTCAGTGATCAGTTTGTTAACACAATTTTCTGGAAATCTACTATTAGATACTTCATAGCGCAGTGAAGCTTACGGTGACAAAGGAAATATCCTCAGATGACAACTAGAAAAAGCTTTCGTAGCATCTTCTTGGTGATGTGTGAATTCATCTCACAGAGTTACCCTTATGTTACGTGGAGCAGTCCATTAACACTGTCTTTGAGGAACCTGAGAAGGGCTTCTTTGGATCGCATTGAGGCCTACGCTGATAAAGGAAATTTCATCAGTTCAAATCCTGAAAGAAGCTTTCTGAGAAACTTCTTTCTGATCAGTGAGTTCATCTCACAGACTTACAACTTAGTCCTCAGGAAGCAGTTTGCTAACACTCTTTTGGTGGAAACTGCAAAGTGATATTTGGGAGCCCATAGGGGCCCATGGTGAAAAAGGAAATATCCTCACGTAATAACTAGAGAGAAGCGTTCTGACTATTGCTTTCTGAAGTGTGACTTCATCACACAGAGTTCCACCCTTCCATTCTTGGAATAGTTTGCTAACACTGTTGTCGTGGATTCTGCAAAGTGATATTTGGGAGCTCATGTGGGCTATGGTGAAAAAGGAAATATCCTCAGATTAAAACTGGAAAGAAGCCTTCTGAGAAACTGCATTGCCATATGTGAATGCATCTCACAGAATTACACGTTTCTCTTCAGTGATCAGTTTGTTAACACAGTTTCCTTTACATCTGCAATTAGATACTTCATAGCGCAAAGAAGCTTATGGGGACAAAGGCAATATCCTCAGACGAAAACTAGAAAGAAGCTTTCGTAGAAACTTCTTGGTGATGTGTGATTTCATCTCTCAGAGTTACACTTATGTTTCGTGGAGCAGTCCATTAACACTGTGTTTGAGGAACCTGAGAAGGGCTTCTTTGGATCGCATTGAGGCCTACGCTGATAAAGGAAATTTCATTATTTCAAATCGTGAAACAAGCTTTTGGAGACACTTCTTCGTGATCAGTGAGATCATCTCAGAGACTTATAACTTAGATCTCAGGAGGCAGTTTTCTAACACTCATTTCGTGGAAACTGCAAAGTGATATTTGGGAGCCCTTAGGGGCCCATGGTGAAAAAGGAAGAATCCTGACCTAAATACTAGAGAGAAGCTTTCTGAGAGGTTCCTTTCTGATGTGTGACTTCATCACACAGAGTTGCACCCTTCCCTTCTGGGAACAGTTTGCTAACACTGTTGTCATGAATTCTGCAAAGTGATATTTGGGAGCCCATCGGGGCCCATGGTGAAAAAGGATCAGTGATCAGTGAATATCCTCACATAATAACTAGAGAAGCTTTCTGAGAGATTGCTTTCTCATGTGTGACTTCATCACACAGAATTCCACCCTACCATTCTTGGAATAATTTGCTAACACTGTTGTCATGGATTCTGCAAAGTGATATTTGGGAGCGCTTAGGGGCCAATGGTGAAAAAGGAAGTATCCTCACATAACAACTAGAGAGAAGCTTTCTGAGAGATTCCTTTCCAATGTGTGAATTCATCACACAGAGTTCCACCCTTCCCTCCCTGGAACAGTTTGCTAACACTGTTGTCGTGGATTCTGGAAAGTGATATTTGGGAGCCTATAGGGGCCCATGGTGAAAAAAGAAGTATCCTCACATAAAAAATAGAGAGAAGCTTTCTGAGAGATTGCCTTGAATATGTGACTTCATCACACAGAGTTCCACCCTTCCCTTCTTGGAACACTTTGCTAACACTGTTGTCGTGGATTCTGCAAAGTGATATTTGGGAGCTCATTGAGGGCTATGATGGAAAAGGATATATCCCCAGATTAAAAGTGGAAAGAAGCCTTCTGAGAAACTGCATTGCCATGTGTGAATGCAACTCACAGAGTTACACGTTTCTCTTCAGTGATCAGTTTGTTAACACAGTGTTCTGGAAATCTGCAATTAGATACTTCATAGCGCAATGAAGCTTACGGTGACAAAGGAAATATCCTCTGATGTATACTAGATAGAAGCGTTCTTCGTAACTTCTTGGTGATGTGTGAATTCATCTCACAGAGCTATACTTATGTTTCATGGAGCAGTCCATTAACATTTTCTTTGAGGAACCTGTGAAGGGCTTCTTCTGATCGCATTGAGGCCGTCGCTGATAATGTAAATTCCATCACTTCAAAACGTGAAAGATGCTTTCTGAGAAACTTCTTTCTGATCAGTGAGTTCATCTCACCGACTTACAACTTAGTCCTCAGGAAGCAGTTTGCTAACACTCTTTTCGTGGAAACTACAAAGTGATATTTGGGAGCCCATGGGGGCCCATGGTGAAAAAGCAAATATTCTTATATAATATCTAGAGAGAAACTTTCTGAGAGATTGCTTTCTGATGTGTGACTTCATCACACAGAGTTCCACCCTTCCCTTCTTGTCAGAGTTTGCTCACCCTCTTGTCGTGGATTCTGCAAAGTGATATATGGGAGCTCATTGAGGGCTATGGTGAAAAAGGAACTATCCTCAGATTAAAACTGGAAAGAAGCCTTCTGAGAAACTGCATTGCCATGTGTGAATGCAACTCACAGACTTACACGTTTCTCTTCAGTGATCAAATTCTTAACAGTTTTCTGGAAATCTGCAATTAGATTCTTCATAGGGCAATGAACTTACAGTGACAAAGGAACTATCCTCAGATGAAAACTAGAAAGGAGCTTTCTTAGAAACTTCTTAGTGATGTGTGAATTCATCTCACAGAGTTACAGTTATGTTTCGTGGAGCAGTCCGTTAACACTGTCTTTCAGGAACCTCAGAAGTGCTTCTTTGGATTGCATTGAGGAATACGTTCATAAAGGAAATTTCATCAGTTCAAAACGTGAAAGAAGCTTTCTGAGAAACTTCTTTCTGATCAGTGAGTTCGTCTCACAGACTTACAACTTAGACCTCAGGAAGCAGTTTGCTAACACTCGTTTCGTGGAAAGTGCAAAGTGATATCGGGGAGCCTATAGGGGCCCATGGTGAAAAAGGAAATATCCTCACATAATAACTAGAGAGAAGCTTTCTGAGAGATTGCTTTCTGATGTGTGACTTCATCCTACAGAATTTCCACCCTTCCCTTCTGGGAACAGCTTGCTAACACTGTTGTCGTGGACGCTGCAAAGTGACATTTGGGAGCCCATAAGGGCCCACGGTGAAAAAGGAAGTATCCTCACATAAAAAATAGAGAGAAGCTTTCTGAGAGATTGCTATCTGATGTGTGACTTCATCATACAGAGTTCCACCCTTCCCTTCTTGGAACAGTTTGGTAACACTGTTGTGGTGGATTCTGGAAAGTGATATTTGGGAGCTCATTGAGGGCTCTGGTGAAAAAGGAAATATCCTCAGATTAAAACTGGAAAGAAGCATTTTGAGAAAATGCATTGACATGCATGAATGCAACTCATAGAGTTACACGTTTCTCTTCAGTGATCAGTTTTTTAACACAGTTTTCTGGAAATCTGCAATTGGATATTTCATAGCCCAATGAAGCTTATGGTGACATAGGAAATATCCTCAGATGAAAACTAGAAAGAAGCTTTCTGAGAAACTTCTTGGTGATGTGAGAATTCATCTCACAGTTTTACACTTATGTTTCGTGGAGCAGTCCATTAACAATGTCTTTGAGGAACTTGAGTAGGGCTTCCTTGGATCGCATTGAGGCCTACGCTGCTAAAGGAAATTTCATCAGTTCAAAACGTGAAAGAAACGTTCCGAGAAACTCCTTTCTGAACAGTGATTTCATCTCACAGACTTACAACTTAGACCTCAGGAAGCAGTTTGCTAACACTATTCTCGTGGATTCGGCAAAGTGATATGTTTGAGGCCATTGGCGCCCATGGTGAGAAAGGAGGTATCCTCACATAAATACTAGACAGAAGCTTTCTGAAGGATTGCTTTCTGATGTGTGACTTCATCACACAGAGTTCCACCCTTCCCTTCTTGCAAGAGTTTGCTCACCCTGTTGTCGTGGATTCTGCAAAGTGATATTTGGGAGCTCATTGAGGCCTATGTTGAAAAAAGGATATAACCTGAGATTGAAACTGGAAGGAAGCCTTCTGAGGAACTGCGTTGCAATGTGTCAATGCAACTCACAGTGTTACATGTTTCTATTCAGTGATCAGTTTGTTAACACAGTTTTCTGGACATCTGCAATTAGATACTTCATAGCGCAATGTAGCTTACCGTGACTAAGGAAATATCCTCAGATGAAAACTAGAAAAAAGCTTTCTAGAAACTTCTAGGTGATCTGTGAATTCATCTCACAGAGTTAAACTTATGTTTCATGGAGCAGTTCATTAACACTGTCTTTGAGGAACCTTAGAAGGGCTTCTTTGGATCGCATTGAGGTCTACGCTGATAAAGGATGTTTCATCAGTTCAAAAAGTGAAAGAAGCTTTATGAGAAACTTCTTTCTGATCAGTGAGGTCATCTCACAGACTTACAACTTAGACCTCAGTAAGCAATTTGCTAACACTCCTTTCGTGCAAACCGCAAAGTGATATTTGGAGCCCATAGCGGCCCATGATGAAAAGGGAAATATCCTCACATAATAACTAGAGTGAAGCTTTCTGAGAGATTGCTTTCTGATGTGTGACTTTAGCACACAGAGTTCCACCCATCCTTCCTTTGAACAGTTTGCTAACACTGTTGTCGTGGATTCTGCAAAGTGATATTTGGGAGCCCATAGGGGCCCATGGTGAAAAAAGAAGTATCCTCACATGAGAAGTAGAGAGAATCTTTCTGAGAGATTGCTTTCTGATATGAGACTTCATCACACAGAGTTCCACCCTTCCCTTCTTGGAACAGTTTGCTAACACTGTTGGCGTGCATTCAGCAAAGTGATATTTGGGAGCCCATATGGGCCCAGGGTGTAAAAGGAAGTATACTCACATAAATATTAGAGAGAAGCTTTCTGAGAGATTGCTTTCTGATGTGTGACTTCATCACACAGAGTCCCACCCTTCCCTTCTTGGAACAGTTTGCTAACACTGTTGTCGTGGATTCTGCAAAGTGACATTAGGGAGCTCATTGAGGCCTATGGTGAAAAAAGGATATAACCTGAGACTGAAACTAGAAAGAAGCCTTCTGAGAAACAGCATTGCCCTGTGTGAATGTAGCTCACAGAGTTACACGTTTCTCTTCAGTGATCAGTTTGTTAACACAGTTTTCTGGAAATCTGCAATTAGACATTTCATAGCGCAATGTAGCTTATGGTGACATAGGAAATATCCTCAGATGAAAAGTAGAAAGAAGCTTTCTTAGAAATTTCTTGGTGATGTGTGAATTCATCTCACAGAGTTACACTTATGTTTCGTGGAGCAGTCCATTTACACTGTCTTTGAGGACCTGAGAAGGGCTTCTTTGGATCGCATTGAGGCCTACGCTGATAAAGGAAATTTCATCAGTTCAAAAATTGAAAGAAGCTTTCTGAGAATCTTCTTTCTGATCAATGAGTTCATCTCACAGACTTACATCTTAGACCTCAGGAAGCAGTTGGCTAACACTCTTTTCGTGGAAACTGCAAAGTGATATTTGGGAGCCCATAGGCGCCCATGGTGAAAAAGGAATTATACTCACATAATAACTAGATAGAAGCTTTCTGAGAGATTGCTTTCCGCTATGTGACTTCATCACCCAGAGTTCCACCCTTCCCTTCTTGTAACAGTTTGCTAACACTGTTGTCGTGGATTCTGCAAAGTGATATTTGGTCGCTTATTGAGGTCTATGGTGAAAAAGGAAATATTATCAGATTAAAACTGGAAAGAAGCCTTCTTAGAAGCTGCATTGCCATTTGTGAATGCAACTCACAGAGTTACACGTTTCTCTTCAGTGATCAGTATGTTAACACACTTTTCTGGAAATCTGCTATTAGATACTTCATAGCGCAATGAACCTTACGGTGACAAAGGAAATATCCTCGGATGAAAAGTAGAAAGAAGCTTTCTTAGAAACTTCTTGGTGATGTGTGAATTCATCTCAGAGAGTTACACTTTTGTTTCGTGGAGCAGTCCATTAACACTGTCTTTGAGGAACCTGAGAAGGGCTTCTTTGGATCGTATTGAGGCCTACGCTGATAAAGGAAATTTCATCTGTTCAAAACGTGAAAGAAGCTTTCAGAGAAACTTCTTTCTGATCAGTGAGTTCATGTCACAGACTTACAACTTAGACCTCAGGAAGCAGTTGGCTAACACTCTTTTCATGGAAACTGCCAAGTGATATATAGAAGCCCCTAGGGGCCCATGGTGAGAAAGGACATATCCTCACATAATAACTAGAGAGAAGCTTTCTGAGAGATTGCTTTCTGATGTGTGACTTCATCACACTGAGTTCCACCCTCCTCTTCTTGGAACAGTTTGCTAACACTTTTTTTTTTATTATCATACTTTACGTTCTAGGTTACATGTGCATAACGTGCAGGTTTCTTACATATGTATACTTATGCCATGTTGGTGTGCTGCACCCATCAACTCGTCAGCACCCATGAATACATCATTTATATCATGTATAACTCACCAGTGCAATCCCTCCCTCCTTCCCCCTCCCCATGATAGCCCCCAGTGTGTGATATTCCCCTTCCCGAGTCCAAGTGATCTCATTGTTCAGTTCCCACCTATGAGTGAGAACGTGCGGTGTTTTTTCTTCTTGTGATAGTTTGCTAAGAATGATGGTTTCCAGCTGGATCCATGTCCCTACAAAGGATGCAAACTCATCCTTTTTTATGGCTGCATCGTATTCCATGGTGTATATGTGCCACATTTTCTTAATCCAGTCTGTCACAGATGGACATTTGGGTTGATTCCAAGTCTTTGCTATTGTGAATAGTGCCACAATAAACATACGTGTGCATATGTCCTTGTAGTAGGCTAATTTATAATCCTTTGGGTATATACCCAGTAGTGGGATGGCTGGGTCTTATGGTACATCTAGTTCTAGATCCTTGAGGAATTGCCACACTGTTTCCCTAATGGTTGAACTAGTTTACAATCCCACCAACAGTGTCAAAGTGTTCCTATTTCTCCACATCCTCTCCAACAACTGTTGTTTCCTGACTTCTTAATGATTGCCATTCTAACAGGTGTGAGATGGTATCTCATTGTGGTTTTGACTTGTATTTCTCTGATGGTGAGTGATGATGAGCATTTTTTCATGTGTCTGTTGTCTGTATGAATGTCTTCTTTTGAGAAATGTCTGTTCATATCCCTTGCCCACTTTTTGATGGGGTTGTTTGTTTTTTTCTTGTATATTTGTTTGAGTTCTTTGTAGATTCTGGATATGAGCCCTTTGTCAGATGAGTAGGTTGCAAAAATTTTCTCCCATTCTGTAGGTTGCCTATTCACTCTGATGGTAGTTTCTTTTGCTGTGCAAAAGCTCTTTAGTTTAATTAGATCCCATTTGTCAATTTTGGCTTTTGCTGCCGTTGCTTTTGGTGTTTTAGACATGAAGTCCTTGCCCATGCCTATGTCCTGAATGGTACTACCTAGATTTTCTTCTAGGGTTTTTATGGTATTAGGTCTAACATTTAAGTCTCTAATCCATCTTGAATTAATCTTCGTATAAGGGGTAAGGAAAGGATCCAGTTTCAGCTTTCTACTTATGGCTAGCCAATTTTCCCAGCACCATTTATTAAATAGGGAATCCTTTCCCCATTTCTTGTTTCTCTCAGGTTTGTCAAAGATCAGATGGTTGTAGATGTGTGGTATTATTTCTGAGGACTCTGTTCTGTTCCATTGGTCTATATCTCTATTTTGGTACCAGTACCATGCTGTTTTGGTTACTGTAGCCTTGTAGTGTAGTTTGAAGTCAGGTAGCGTGACGCCTCCAGCTTTGTCCTTTTGACTTAGGATTGTCTTGGCAATGTGGGCTCTTTTTTGGTTCCATATGAACTTTAAAGCAGTTTTTTCCAATTCTGTGAAGAAACTCATTGGTAGCTTGATGGGGATGGCATTGAATCTATAAATAACCTTGGGGAGTATGGCCATTTTCACGATATTGATTCTTCCTATCCATGAGCATGGTATGTTCTTCCATTTGTTTGTGTCCTCTTTGATTTCACTGAGCAGTGGTTTGTAGTTCTCCTTGAAGAGGTCCTTTACATCCCTTGTAAGCTGGATTCCTAGGTATTTGATTCTCTTTGAAGCAATTGTGAATGGAAGTTCATTCCTGATTTGGCTCTCTGCTTGTCTGTTACTGGTGTATAAGAATGCTTGTGATTTTTGCACATTAATTTTGTATCCTGAGACTTTGCTGAAGTTGCTTATCAGCTTCAGGAGATTTTGGGCTGAGACGATGGGGTTTTCTAAATATACAATCATGTCATCTGCAAACAGGGACAATTTGACTTCTTCTTTTCCTAACTGGATACCCTTGATTTCTTTCTCTTGCCTGATTGCCCTAGCCAGAACTTCCAAGACTATGTTGAATAGGAGTGGTGAGAGAGGGCATCCCTTTCTTGTGCCAGTTTTCAAAGGGAATTTTTCCAGTTTTTGCTCATTCAGAATGATATTACCTGTGGGTTTGTCATAAATAGCTCTTATTATTTTGAGGTACGTTCCATCAATACCGAATTTATTGAGCGTTTTTAGCATGAAGGGCTGTTGAATTTTTTCAAAAGCCTTTTCTGCATCTATTGAGATAATCATGTGGTTCTTGTCTTTGGTTCTGTTTATATACTGGATTACGTTTATTGATTTGCGAATGTTGAACCTGCTTTGCATCCCTGGGATGAAGCCCACTTGATCATGGTGGATAAGCTTTTTGATGTGCTGCTGAATCCGGTTTGCCCTGCTTCAGCTCTCGCGGGTCAGGCTGCAGCAGCTGACCAGCACCGATTGTCCGGCACTCCCTAGTGAGATGACCCCAGTACTTCAGTTGAAAATGCAGAAATCACCGGTCTTCTGTGTCGCTCGCACTGGGAGTTGGAGACTGGAGCTGTTCATATTCAGCCATCTTGCTCCGCCCCAAGAAGTTTCTAAGCAAGCTTCTTTCTAGTTTTCATCTGAGGATAGTTCCTTTGTCACCATAAGCTTCATTGCGCTATGAAGTATTTAAATGCAGATTTCCAGAAAACTGTGTTAACAAACTGATCACTGAAGAGCAACGTGTAAATCTGTGAGTTGCATTCACACACAGCAATGCAGTTTCTCAGAAGGCTTCTTTCCAGTTTTAATCTGAGGATATTTCCTTTTTCACCATAGCCCTCAATGAGCTCCCAAATATCATTTTGCAGAATCCACGACAACAGTGTTAGCAAAATGTTCCAAGACGGGAAAGGTGGAACTCTGTGTGATGAAATAACAAATCAGAAAGCCATCTCTCAGAAAGCTTCTCTCTAGTTATTATGTGAGGATACTTCCTTTTTCACCATGGGTCCCTATGGGCTCCCAAATATCACTTTGCAGAATCCACGACAACCGTGTCAGCAATCTGTTCCAAGAAGTGAGGGGTTTAACTCTGTGTGATGAAGTCACACATCAGAAAGCAATCTCTCAGATAGCTTCTCTCTAGTTCTTATGTGAGGATATTTCCTTTTCACCATGGGCCCCCAAGGGCTCCCAAATATCACCTTGCAGTTTCCACGAAAAGAGTGTTAGCAAACTTCTTCCTGAGGTCTAAGGTTTAAGTCTGTTAGATGAACTCACTGATCAGAGAGAAGTTTGTCAGAAAGCTTCTTTCACGTTTTGAACTGATGAAATTTCCTTTATCAGCGTTGGCCTCAATGCGATCCAAAGAAGCACTTCTCAGTTCCCTCAAAGAGCGTGTTAATGGACTGCTTCACGAAACATAAGTGTAACTCTGTGAGATGAATTCGCACATCACCAAGAAGTTTCTAAGAAAGCTTCTTTCTAGTTTTCATCTTAGAATATTTCCTTTTTCACCGTAAGGTTCATTGTGCTATGAAGCATCTAATTGCAGATTTCCAGAATACTGTGTTAATAAACTGATCACTGAAGAGAAACGTGTAACTCTGTGAGTTGCATTCACACATGGCAATGCAGTTTCTCAGAACGCTTTTTCCGATTTTAATCTGAGGATATTTCCTTTTTCACCAGAGCCCTCAATGAGCTCCCATATATAACTTTGCAGAATCCACGACAACAGTGTGCTCAAACTGTTCCAAGAAGGGAAGGGTGGAACTCTGTTTGATGAAGTCATACATCAGAAAGCAATCTCTCAGAAAGCTTCTCTCTACTTATTATGTGATGATATTTCATTTTTCACCATGGGCCCCTATGGGCTCCCAAATATCACTTTTCAGTTTCCACGAAAACAGTGTTAGCAAACTGCTTCCTGAGGTCTAAGTTGTAAGTCTGTGAGATGAACTCACTGATCACAAAGAAGTTTCTCAGAAAGTTTCCTTCACGTTTTGAACTGATGAAATTTCCTTTTTCAGCGAAGGCCTCAACGCGATCCAAAGAAGCCCTTCTCAGGTTCCTCAAAGACAGTGTTAATGGACTGCTCCACGAAAGCATAAGTTCAACTCTGTGAGATGAATTCACACATCACCAAGAAGTTTGTAAGAAAGCATCTTTCTACTTTTCATCTGAGGATATTTCCTTTGTCACCGTAAGCTTCATTGGGCTATGAAGTATCTAATTTCAGATTTCCAGAAAACTGTGTTAACAAACTGATCACTGAAGAGAAACGTGTAACTCTGTGAGTTGCATTCACACATGGCAATGTAGTTTCTCAGAAGGCTTCTTTCCAGTTTTAATCTGAGGATATTTCTTTTTCACCATAGCCCTCAATGAGCTCCCAAATATCAATTTGCAGAATCCACGACAACAGTGTTAGCAGACTGTTCCCAGAAGGGAAGCGTGGAACTCTGTTTGATGAAGTCACATATCAGAAAGCAATCTCTCAGAAAGCTTCTCTCTAGTTCTTATGTGAGGATACTTCATTTTTCACCATGGGACCATATAGGCTTCCAAATATCACTCTGCAGAAACCACGACAACAGTGTCAGCAAACTGTTCCAAGAAGCGAAGGGTGGAGCTCTGTGTGATGAAGTCAACACCAGAAAGCAATCTCTCAGAAAGCTTCTCTCTTGTTATTATGTGAGGACATTTCCGTTTTCACAATGGGCCCTTATGGGCTCCCAAATATTACTTTGCATTTTCCACGAAACGAGTGTTAGCAAACTGCTTCCTGAGGTCTAAGTTGTAAGTCTGTGAGATGAACTCACTGATCAGAAAGGAGTTTCTCAGAAAGCTTCTTTCACGTTTTGAACTGATGAAATTTCCTTTATCAGCGTAGGCCTCAATGCGATTTAAAGAAGCCCTTCTCAGGTTCCTCAAGACTGTGTTAATGGACTGCTCCACGAAACGTAAGTGTAACTCTGTGAGACGAATTCAAACATCACCAAGAATTTTCTCAGAAAGCTTCTTTCTAGTTTTCATCTGAGGATATTTCCTTTGTCACTGTAAACTTCATTGCGCTATGAAGTATCTAATTGCAGATATCCAGAAAACTGTGTTAACAAATTGATCACTGAAGAAAAACGTGTAACTCTGTGAGTTGCATTCACACATGGCAATGCAGTTTCTCAGAAGGCTTCTTTCCAGTTTAAATCTGAGGATATTTCCTTTTTCACCATAGCCCTCAGTTAGTTACCAAATATCAGTTTGCAGAATCCACGACAACAGTGTTAGCAAACAGTTCCAAGAAGGGAGAGGTGGAACTCTAGTGTGACGAAGTCACATATCAGAAAGCAATCTCTCAGAAAGCTTCTCTCTAGTTCTTATGTGAGGATACTTCTTTTCTCACCATGGGCCCCTATGGGCTCCCAAATATCACTCTGCAGAATCCACGACCACAGTGTTAGCAAACTGTTCAAAGAAGGGAAGGGTGGAACTCTGTGTGATGAAGTCACACATCAGAAAGTAATCTGTCAGAAAGCTTCTCTCTAGATATTATGTGAGGATATTTCCTTTTCCACTATGGGCCTCTATGGGCTCCCAAATACCACTTTGCAGAATCGAAGACAACAGTGTTAGCAAACTGTTCCAAGAAGGGAAATGTGGATCTCTGTGTGATGAAGTCACACATCAGAAAGTAATCTGTCAGAAAGCTTCTCTCTAGATATTATGTGAGGATATTTCCTTTTTCACCATGGGCCCGTATGGGCTCCGATATATCACTGTGCATTTTCCACCAAAATAGTGTTAGCAAACTGCTTCCTGAGGTCTAAGATGTAAGCCTGTGAGATGAACTCACTGATCAGAAAGAAGTTTCTCAGAAAGGTTCTGTCACGTTTTGAACTGATGAAATTTCCTTTATCAGCCTAGGCCTCAAAGGGATCCAAAGAAGCCCTTCTCAGGTTCCTCAAGACAGTTTTAATGTACTGCTCGACTGAAACATAAGTGTAACTCTGTGAGATGAATTCACACATCCTCAAGAAGTTTCTCAGAAAGCTTCTTTCTAGTTTTCATCTGAGGATATTTCCTGTGTCACCGTAAGCTTCATTGGGCTATGAAGTATCTAATTGCAGATTTCCAGAAAACTGTGTTAAAAAAGGATCACTGAAGAGAAACGAGTAACTCTGTGAGTTGCATTCACACATGGCAATGCAGTTTCTCAGAAGGCTTCCTTCCACTTTTCATCTGAAGATATTTTCTTTTTCACCAGAGCCCTTAATGAGCTCCCAAATATCATTTTGCAGAATCCATGACAAGAGTGTTAGTAAATTGTTCCAAGAAGGGAAGGGTGGAACTCTGTGTGATGAAGTCACACATCAGAAAGCAATCTCTCAGAAAGCTTCTCTCTAGTTATTATGTAAGGATATTTCCTTTTTCAGCATGTTCCCCTATGGGCTCCCAAATATCACTTTGCAGTTTCCACGAAAAGAGTGTTAGCAAACTGCTTCCTGAGGTCTAAGTTGTAAGTCTGTGAGATGAACTCACTGATCAGAAAGAAGCTTCTCAAAAAGTTTCTTTCACGTTTTGAAATGATGAAATTTCCTTTATCAGCCTAGTACTCATTGCGATCCAAAGACGCCATTCCCAGGTTCCCCTAAGACAGTGTTAATGGACTCCTCCACGAAACATAAGTGTAACCCTGTGAGATGAATTCACACATCACCAAGAAGTTTCTAAGAAAGTTTGTTTATAGTTTTCATCTGAGGATATTTCCTTTCTCACCGTAAGCTTCATTGCGCTCTGAAGAATCTAAATGCATATTTCCAGAAAACTGTGTTAACAAACTGATCACTGAAGAGAAAGGGGTATCTCTGTGAGTTGCATTCAGACAAGGCAATGCCGTTTCTCAGAAAGCTTCTTTCCAGTTTTTATCTGAGGATATTTCCTTTTTCACCATAGGCCTCAATGAGCTCCCAAATATAACGTTGCACAATCCACGACAACAGTTTTAGCAAACTGTTCCAAGAAGGGAAGGGTGGAACTCTGTGTGATGAAGTCACACATCAGAAATCAATCTCTCAGAAAACTTCTCTCTAGTTTTTATAGGAGAATACTTCCATTTTCACCATGGGCCCCTAAGAGATCCCAAGTATCACTTTGCAGAATCCACAACAGTGTTATCAAACTGTTCCAAGAAGGGAAGGGTGGAACTCTGTGTGATGAAGTCACATATCCGAAAGCAATCTCTCAGAAAGCTTCTCTCTAGTTTTTATGTGAGGATACTTCTTTTTTCACCATGGGCCCCTATGGGCTCCCAAATATCACATTGCAGAATCCACAACAGTGTTAGCAATCTGTTTTAAGAAGGGAAGGGTGGAACTCTGTGTGATGAAGTCACATATCGGAAACCAATCTCTCAGAAAGCTTCTCTCTAATTATTCTGTGAGGATATTTCCTTTTTCACCAAGGGCCCCTATGGGCTCCCAAATATCACTTTGCAGTTTCCACGAAAAGAGTGTTAGCAAACTGCTTCCTGACGTCTAAGTTGTACGTCTGAGAGATCAACTCACTGATCAGAAAGAAGTTTCTCAGAATGCTTGTTTCACGTTTTGAACTGATGAAATTTCCTTTATCAACATAGGCCTCAATGCGTTCCAAATAAGCCCTTCTCAGATTCCTTAAAGACAGTGTTAATGGACTGCTCCATGAAACATAAGTGTAACTCTGTGAGATGAATTCACACATCACGAAGAAGTTTCTCAGAAAGCTTCTTTCTAGTTTTCCTCTGAGGATATTTCCTTTGTCACCGTAAGCTTCATTGCGCTATGAAGTATCTAATTGCAGATTTCCAGAATATTGTGTTAACAAACTAATCAGTGAAGAGAAACGTGTAACTCTGAGAGTTGCATTCAGACATGGCAATGCAGTTTCTCAGAAGGCATCTTTCCAGTTTTAATCTTAGGATATTTCCTTTTTCACTATAGCCCTCAGTGAGCTCCCAAATATCACTTTTCAGAATCCACCACAACAGTGTTATCAAACTGTTCCAAGAAGTGTAGGTTGGAACTCTGTGTGATGAAGTAACACATCAGAAAGCAATCTCTCAGAAAGCTGCTGTCTAGTTTTTATGTGATGATACTTCCTTTTTCACCATGGGCCCCTATGGGCTCCCAAATATCACTTTGTAGAATCCACGACAACAGTGTTAGCAATCAGTTCCAAGAAGGGAAGGGTGGAACTCTGTGT
The DNA here is from genome assembly GCF_007565055.1 of Rhinopithecus roxellana. Classification (NCBI taxonomy): domain Eukaryota; kingdom Metazoa; phylum Chordata; class Mammalia; order Primates; family Cercopithecidae; genus Rhinopithecus; species Rhinopithecus roxellana. The sequence continues at coordinate 32,563,763 of NC_044568.1, forward strand.
GATGAAGTCACATATCGGAAACCAATCTCTCAGAAAGCTTCTCTCTAGTTGTTATGTGAGGATATTTCCTTTTTCACCATGGGCCCCTAAGAGATACAAAATATCCCTTTGCAGTTTCCACGACATAGTGTTAGCAAACTGCTTCCTGAGATCTAAGTTGCAAGTCTGTGAGATGAACTCACTGATCAAAAAGAGGTTTCTAAGAAAGCTTCTTTCACGTTTTGAACTGATGAAATTTCCTTTATCAGTGTAGGCCTCAATGCGATCCAAATAAGCCCTTCTTAGGTTCGTCAAAGACAATGTTAATGGACTGCTCCAAGAAACATAAGTGTAACTCTGTGAGATGAATTCACACATCACCAAGAAGTTTCTAGGAAAGCCTCTTTCTAGTTTTCATCTGAGAATATTTCCTTTGTCACCGTAAGCTTCATTGCGCTATGAAGTATCTAATTGCGGATTTCCAGAAAACTGTGTTAACAAACGGATCACTGAAGAGAAACGTGTAACTCTGTGAGTTGCATTGACACATGGCAATGCAGTTTCTCAGAAGGCTTCTTTCCAGTTTTAATCTGAGGATATATCCTTTTTCACCAGTGCCCTCAAAGAGCTCCCAAATATCACTTTGCAGAATCCACGACAACAGTGTTAGCAAACTGTCACACGAAGGGAAGGTGGAACTCTGTGTGATGAAGCCCCATATCAGAAAGCAATCTCTCAGAAAGCTTCTCTCTAGTTTTTATGTGAGGTTACTTCCTTTTTCACCATAGGCCACTATGGGCCCCTAAATATCACTTTGCAGAATCCACGACAACAGTGTTAGCAAACTGTTCCAAGAAGGGAAGGGTGGAACTCTGTGTGATGAAGTCACATATTGGGAAGCAATCACTCAGAAATCTTCTCTCTAGTTATTATGTGAGGATACTTCTTTTTTCACCATGGGCCTCTAAGTGCTCCCAAATATCACTTTGGAGAATCCACGAAAACAGTGTTAGCAAACTATTCCAAGAAGGGAAGGGTGGAACTCTTTGTGATGTAGTCACATATCTGAAAGCAATCTCTCAGAGAGCTTCTATCTAGTTATTATGTGAGGATATTTCCTTTTTCACCACGGGCCACTATCGGCTCCCAAATATCACTTTGCAGTTTCCAGGAAAAGAGTGTTAGCAAACTGCTTCCTGAGGTCTAAGTTGTAAGTGTGTGAGATGAAATCACTAATCAGATAGAAGTTTCTCAGAAAGCTTCTTTCACGTTTTGAACTGATGAAATTTCCTTTATCAGCGTAGGCCGCAATGTGATCCATAGAAGCCCTTCTCAGGTTCCTCAAAGACAGTGTTAATGGACTGCTCCACGAAACATAAGTGTAACTCTGTGAGATGAATTCACACATCACCAAGAATTTTCTCAGAAATGTTCTTTCTAGTTTTCATCTGAGGATATTTCCTTTGTCACCGTAAGCTTCATTGCGCTATGAAGTATCTAATTGCAGATTTCCAGAAAACTGTGTTAACAAACTGATCATGAAGAGAAACTTGTAACTCTGTGAGTTGCATTCACACAAGGCAAAGCAGTTTCTCAGAAGGCTTCTTTCCATTTTTAATCTGAGGATATTTCCATTTTCACCACAGCCCTCAATGAGCTCCCAAATATCACTCTGCAGAATCCAAGACAACAGTGTTAACAAACTGTTTCAAGAAGCGAAGGGTGGAACTCTGTGTGATGAAGTCACACATCAGAAAGCAATCTCTCAGAAAGCTTCTCTCTAGTAACCATGTGAGGATATTTCCTTTTTCACGATGGGCCCATATGGGCTCCCAAATATCACTTTGCAGTTTCCATGAAAAGAGTGTTAGCAAAGTGCTTCCTGAGGCCTGAGTTGTAAGTCTGTGAGATGAACTCACAGATGAGAAAGAAGTTTCTCAGAAAGCTTCTTTCACGTTTTGAACGGATGAAATTTCCTTTGTCATCGTAGGCCTCAATGCGATCCAAAGAAGCCCTTCTCAGGTTCCTCAAAGACAGTGTTAATGGACTACTGAAAGAAACATAAGTGTAACACTGAGAGATGAATTCACACATCACCAAGAAGTTTCTAAGAAAGCTTCTTTCTAGTTTTCATCTGAGGATATTTCCTTTGTCACCGTAAGCTTCATTGCGCTATGGAGTATCTAATTGCAGATTTCCAGAAAACTGTGTTAACAAACTGATCACTGAAGAGAATCGTGTAACTCTCTGAGTTGAATTCACACATGGCAATGCAGTTTCTCAGAAGGCTTTTTTCCAGTTTTAATCTGAGGATATTTCCTTCATCACTATATCGCTTAATGAGCTCCCAAATATCACTTTACAGAAACCACGACAAAAGTGTTATCAAACTGTTCCAAGACGGGAAGGGTGGGACTCTGTGTGATGAAGCCACACATCGGAAAGCAAACTCTCAGAAAGTCTCTCTCGAATTCTTATGTGAGGATACTTCTATTGTCACCATGGGCCGCTATGGGCTCGCAAATACCACTTTGCAGAATCCACGACAACAGTGTTAGCAAACTGTTCCAAGAAGGTAAGTGTTGAACTCTGTGTGATGAAGTCACCCATCAGAAAGCAATCTCTCAGAAATCTTCTATCTAGTGTTTTTGTGAGGATACTTCCTTTTACACCATGGTCCCCTATGGGCGTCCAAGTATCACCTTGCAGAATCCACGCCAACTGTGTAAGCAAACTGTTCCAAGAAGGGAAGTGTGGAACTCTGTGTGATGAAATCACACATCAGAAAGAAATCTCTCAGAAAGCTTGTCTCTTGGTCTTATGTGAGGATATTTCCGTTTTCACCATGGGCCCCTATGGGCTCCCAAATATCACTTTGCAGTTTCCATGAAAAGAGTGTTAGCAAACTGCTTCCTGAGGTCCAGGTTGTAAGTCTGTGACATGAACTCACTGACCAGAAAGGAGTTTCTCAGAAAGCTTCTTTCACCTTTTGAGCTGATGAAATTTCCTTTATCAGCGTAGGCCTCAATGCGATCCAAAGAAGCCCTTCTCAGGTTCCTCAAAGACATTGTTAATGGACTGCTCCAAGAAACATAAGTGTAACTCTGTGAGATGCATTCACACATCACCAAGAAGTTACTCAGAAAGCTTCTTTCTAGTTTTCATCTGAGGATATTTCCCTGGTCACCGTAGGCTTCATTGCGCTATGAAATATCTATTTGCTGATAACCAGAAAACTGTGTTAACAAACTAATCACCGAAGAGAAACGTGTAACTCTGTGTGTTGCATTCACACATGGCAATGCAGTTTCTCAGAAGGCTTCTTTCCACTATTAATCTGAGGATATTTCCTTTATCACCATAGTCCTCAATGAGCTCCCAAATATCACTTTGCAGAATCCACGACAACAGTGTTAGCAAACTGTTCCAGGAAGGGAAGGGTGGAACTCTGTGCGATGAAGTCACATATCGGACAGCAATCTCTCAGAAAGCTTCCCTCTAGTTATTATGTGAGTATACTTCCTTTTTCACCATGGTCCCCTATAGGCTCCCAATACCACTTTGCAGTTTCCACGAAAAGAGTGTTAGGAAACTTCTTCCTGAGGTGTACGTTGTAAGTCTCTGAGATGAACTCACTGATCAGAAAGAAGTTCCTCAGAAAGCTTATTTCACGTTTTGAACTGACGAAATTGCCTTTATCAGCGAAGGCCTCAATGCGTTCCAAAGAACCCCTTCTCAGGTTCCTCAAAGACAGTGATAATGGACTGCTCCACGAAACATAAGTGTAACTCTGTGAGATGAATTCACACGTCACCAAGAAGTTTTTCAGAAAGCTTCTTTGTAGTTTTCATCTGAGGTTATTTCCTGTGTCACCGTAAGCTTCATTGCGCTATGAAGAATCTCATTGCAGATTTCTACAAAACTGTGTTAACAAACTGGTCACTGAAGAGAAACTTGTAACTCTGTGAGTCGCATTCACACACGGCAATGCAGTTTCTCAGAAGGCTTCTTTCCAGTTTTAATCTGAGGATATTTCCCTTTCACCATAGCCCTCAATGAGCTCCCAAATATCACTTTGCAGAATCCACAACAACAGTGTTAGCAAACTGTTCCAAGAAGGGAAGGGTGGAACCCTGTGTGGTGAAGTCACATATCAGAAAGCAATCTCTCAGAAACCTTCTCTCTACTTCTTATGTGAGGATACTTCTTTTTTCACCCTGGGACCAAATCGGCTCCCAAATATCACTTTGCAGAATCCAGGACAATAGTGTGAGCAAACTGTTTCAAGAAGTGAAGGGTGGAACTCTGTGTGATGAAATCACACATCAGAAAGCAATCTCTCAGAAAGCTTCTCTCTAGTTATTATGTGAGGATATTTCCTTTTTCACCATGGTCCCTATGGGCTCCCACATATCACTTTGCAGTTTCCATGAAAAGAGTGTTACCAAACTGCTTAATGAGGTAAGTTGTAAGTCTGTGAGATGAACTCACTGATCAGAAAGAGGTTTCTCAGAAAGCTTCTCTCACGTTTTGAACTGATGAAATCTCCTTTATCAGCGTACGTCTCAATGCGATCTAAGAAGCCCTTCTCAGGATCCTCAAAGACAGTGTTAATGGACTGCTCCACGAAACATAAGTGTAACTCTGTGAGATGAATTCACACATCACCAAGAAGTTTCTAGGAAAGCTTCTTTCTAGTTTTCATCTGAGGATATTTCCTTTGTCACCGTAAGCTTCATTGCGCTATGAAGTATCTAATTGCAGATTTCCAGAAAACTGTGTTACCAAACTGATGACTGAAGAGAAACGTGTAACTCTGTGAGTTGCATTCACACATGGTAATGCCGTTTCTTAGAAGGCCTCTTTCCAGTTTTAATCTGAGGATATTTCCTTTTTCACCATAACCCTCAAGGACCTCCCAAATATCACTTTGCAGAATCCACGACAACAGTGTTAGCAAACTGTTCCAAGAAGGGAAGGGTGGAACTCTGTGTGATGAAGTCACATATCAGAAAGCAATCTCTCACAAAGCTTCTCTCTAGTTATTATGTGAGGATACTTCTTTTCTCACCATGGGCCCCTATGGGCTCCCAAATATCACTTCTCAGACTCCACGACAACAGTTTTAGCAAACTGTTCCAAAAAGGGAAATGTGGAACTCTGTGTGATAAAGTCACACATCAGAAAGCAATCTCTCAGAAACCCTCTCTCTAGTAATTATGTGAGGATATTTCCTTTTTCACCATGGGCCCCTGGTGGCTCCCAAATATCACTTTGCAGTTTCCACGAAAAGAGTGTTACCAAACTGCTTCCTGAGGACTAAGTTGTAAGTCTGTGTGAAGAACTCACTGATCAGAAAGAAGTTTCTCAAAAAGCTTCTTTCACGTTTTGAAATGATGAAATTTCCTTTATCAGCCTAGTACTCAATGCGATCCAAAGAAGCCCTTCTGAAGTTCCCCGAAGACAGTGTTAATGGACTCCTCCACGAAACATACGTGTAACCCTGTGAGATGAATTGACAAATCACCAAGAAGTTTCTAAGAAAGCTTCTTTATACTTTTCATCTGAGTATATTTCCTTTCTCACCGTAAGCTTCATTGCACTCTGAAGAATCTAAATGCATATTTCCAGAAAACTGTGTTAACAAACTGATCACTGAAGAGAAAGGTGTATCTCTGTGAGTTGCATTCAGACAAGGCAATGCAATTTTTCAGAAAGCTTCTTTCCAGTTTTTATCTGAGGATATTTCCTTTTTCACCATAGGCCTCAATGAGCTCCAAATATAACTTTGCACAATCCACGACAAGCAGTTTTAGCAAACTATTCCAAAAAGGGAAGGGTGGAACTCTGTGTGATGAAGTCACACATCAGAAAGCTATCTCTCAGAAAGCATCTCTCTAGTTATTCTGTGAGGATATTTCCTTTTTCACCATGGGCCGCTATGGGCTCCACAATATCACTTTGCAGTTTCCACGAAAAGAATGTTAGCAAACTGCTTCCTGAGGTCTAAGTTGTAAGTCTGTGAGATGAAATCACTGATCAGACAGAAGTTACTCAGAAAGCTTCTTTCACGTTTTGAACTGATGAAATTTTCTTTATCAGCGTAGGCCTCAATGCGATCCAAAGAAGCCCTTCTCAGGTTCCTCAAAGACAGTGTTAACGGACTGCTCCACGAAACATAAGTGTAACTCTGTGAGGTAAATTCACACATCACCAAGAAGTTTCGAAGAAAGCTTCCTTCTAGTTTTCATCTGAGAATAATTCCTTTGTCACCGTAGGCTTCATTGCGCTTTGAAATATATAATAGCAGATTTCCAGAAAACTGTGTTAACAAACTGATCACTGAAGAGAAACGTGTATCTCTGAGATATTCATTCACATGGCAATGCAGTTTCTCAGAAGGCTTCTCTCCAGTTTTAATCTGAGGATATATCCTTTTACACCGTAGCCCTCAATGAGCTCCCAAATATCACTCTGTAGAGTTCACGACAACAGTGTTATCAAACTGTTCCAAGAATGTCGGGATGGTACTGTGTTTGATGAAGTCACACATCAGAAAGCAATCTCTCAGAAAGCTTCTCTCTCGTTTTTATGTGAGGATACTTCCTTTTTCTCCATGGGCCTCTATGGGATCCAAATATCATTTTGCAGAATCCGCGACCACAGTGTTAGCAAACTGTTTCAAGAAGGGAAGGGTGGAACCCTGTGCGACGAAGTCACACATCAGAAAGCAATCTCTCAGAAAGCTTCTCTCTAGTTATTCTGTGAGGATATTTCCTTTTTCACCAAGGGCCCCTATGGGCTCCCAAATATCACTTTGCAGTTTCCACGAAAAGAGTGTTAGCAAACAGTTTCCTGAGGTCTAAGTTGTAAGTCTCTGAGATGAACTCACTGATCAGAAAGAAGTTTCTCAGAAACCTTCTTTCACGTTTTGAACGGATGAAATTTCCATTATGAACATAGGCCTCAATGTGATCCAAAAATCCCTTCTCAGGTTCCTCAAAGACAGTGTTAATGGACTGCTCGACGAATCATAAGTGTAACTCTGTGAAATGAATTCACACATCACCAAGAAGTTTCTAAGAAAGCATCTTTCTAGTTTTCATCGGAGGATAATACCTTTGTCACCGTAAGCTTCATTGGGCTATGAAGTATCTAATTGCAGATTTCCAGAAAACTGTGTTAACAAACTGATCACTGAAGAGAAACGTGTAACTCTGTGCATTGAATTCACACATGGCAATGCAGTTTCTCAGAAGGCTTCTTTCCAGTTTTAATCTGAGGATATTTCCTTTTTCACCATAGCCCTCAATGAGCTCCCAAATATCACTTTGCAGAATCCACAACAACAGTGTTAGCAAACTGTCCAAAAATAGAAGGGTGGAACTCTGTGTGATGAAGTCACATATCAGAAAGCAATCTCTCAGAAAGATTCTCTCTAGTTTTTATGGGAGGAAACATTCTTTTTCACCATGGAGTTCTATGTTCTCCCAAATATCACTTCGCAGAATCCACGACAACAGTGTTAGCAAACTGTCCCATGAGGGGAAGGGTGCAACTCAGTGTGATGAAGTCACACATCAGAAAGCAATCTCTCAGAAAGCTTCTCTCTAGTTATTACGTGAGGATATTTCCTTTTTCACCATGGGCCCCTATGGGCTCCGAAATATCACTTTGCTCTTTCCACGAAAAGAGTGTTAGCAAACTGCTTCCTGAGGTCTAAGTTGTAAGTCTGTGAGATTAACTCACTTATCACAAAAGATTCTCAGAAAGCTTTTTCACGTTTTGAACTGATGAAATTTCCTTTATCAGCGTAGGCCTCAATGCAATCCAAAGAAGCCCTTCTCAGGTTCCTCAAAGACAGTGTTAATGAACTGCTCCATGAAAAATAAGTGTAACTCTGTGAGATGAATTTACAAACCACCAAGAAGTTTCCCAGAAAGCTTCTTTCTAGTTTTCATCTGAGGATATTTCCTTTGTCACCGTAAGCTTCATTGCGCTATGAAGTATCTAATTGCAGATTTCCAGAAAACGGTGTTAACAAAATGATCACTGAAGAGAAACGTGTTACTCTGTGAGTTGCATTCACACATGGCAATGCACTTTCTCAGAAGGCTTCTTTCCAGTTATAACCTGAGGATATCTCCGTTTTCACTGTAGCCCTCAATGAGCTCCCAAATATCGCTTTGCATAATCCATGACAACATTGATAGCAAACTGTTCCAAGAAGGGAAGTGTGGAAGTCTGTGTGATGAACTCACACATCAGAAAGCAATCTCTCAGAAAGCTTCTCTCTAGTTATTATGTGAGGATATTTCCTTTCTCACCATGGGCCCCTATGGGCTTCGAAATATCATTTTGCAGAATCCACAAAAACAGTGTTAGCAAACTGTTCCAAGAAGACAAGTGTGGAACTCTGTGTGGTGAAGTAACACATCAGAAGGCAATCTCTCAGAAAGTTTCTCACTAGTTTTTATGTGAGGATACTTCCTTTATCACCATGGGCCCCTAAGGGCTATCAAATATCACTTTGCAGAATCCACGAAAACAGTGTTAGCAAACTGTTCCAAGAAGAGAAGGGTGGAATTCTGTGTGATGAAGTCACACACCAGAAAGCAATCTCTCAGAAATCTTCTCTCTTGTTTTTATGTAAGGATACTTCCTTTTTCACCCTGGGCCCCAAAGGGCTCCGAAATATCACTTTGCAGAATCCACGACAACAGTGTTAGCAAACTGTTCCAAGAAGGGAAGGGTGGAACTATGTGTGATGAAGTCAAACATCAGAAAGCAATTTCTCAGAAAGCTTCTCTCTAGTTATTATGTGAGCATATTTCCTTTTTCAACATGGGCCCCCATGGGCCCCAAATATCACGTTGCAGTTTCCACTAAAAGAGTGTTAGCAAACTGCTTTCTCTAAATTTTAAGTCTGTGGGATGAACTCACTGATCAGAACGAAGTTTCTCAGAATGCTTGTTTCAAGTTTCGAACTGATGTAATTTCCTTTATCATCCTAGGCCTCATTGCGATCCAAGGAAGCCCTTCTCAGGTTCCTCAAAGACAGTGTTAATGGATGCTCCACGAAACAGAAGTGTAACTCTGTGAGATGAATTCACACATCACCAAAAAGTTTCTAAGAAAGCTTCTTCCTAGTTTTCATCAGAGGATATTTCCTTTGTCACCGTAAGCTTCATTGCAAAATGAAGTATACAATTACAAATTTCCGGAAAACTGTGTTAACAAACTGATCACTGAAGAGAAACGTGTAACTCTGCGAATTGCATTCACACATGACAATGTAGTTTCTCAGCAGTCTTCTTTCCAGTTTTAATCTGACGATATTTGCTTTTTAACCGTACCCCTCAATGAGTTCCTCCCAAACATCACTTTGCAGAATCCACGACAACAGTGTTATCAAACTGTTCCAAGAAGGAAGGGGGGATCTCTGTGTGATGAAGTCATACATCACAGAGCAATCTCTCAGAAACCTTATCTCTAGTTTTTGTGTGAGGATACTTCCTTTTTCACCATGGTCCCCTATGGGCTCCCAAATATCACTTTGCAGAATTCACGACAACAGTGTTTTCACACTGTTCCAAGAAGGGAAAGGTGGAACTCTGTGTGATGAAGTAACACGTCACAAAGCAATCTCTCAGAAAGTTTCTCTGTAGTTATTGTGTGAGGATATTTCCTTTTTCACCATGGGCCCCCATGGGCTCCGAAATATCACTTTGCATTTTCCACCAAAAGAGTGTTAGCAAGCTGCTTCCTGAGGTGTAAGTTGTAAGTCTGTGAGATGAACTCACTGATCAGAAAGAAGTTTCTCAGAAAGCTTCCTTCACGTTTTGAACTGAGGAAATTTCCTTTATCAGCGGAGGCCTCAGTGCGATCCTAAGAAGCCCTCCTCAGGTTCCACTAAGATAGTGTTAAAGGACTGCTCCACGAAACATAAGTGTAACTCTGTGAGATGAATTCACACATCACCAAGAAGTTTCTCAGAAAGCTTCTTTCTAGTTTTCATGTAAGGATATTTCCATTGTCCCGTAAGCTTCATTGCGCTATGAAGTATCTAATTCCAGATTTCCACAAAACTGTGTTAACAAAGAGATCACTGAAGACAGACGTGTAACTCTGTGAGTTGCATTCACAAATGGCAATGCAGTTTCTCAGAAGGCTTCTTTCCAGTTTTAATCTGAGTATATTTCCTTTTTCACTATAGCCCTCAGTGAGCTCCCAAATATCACTTTGCAGAATCCACGACAACAGTGTTAGCAAACTGTTCCAAGAAGGGAAGGGTGGAACTCTGTGTGATGAAGTCCCATATAAGAAAGCAATCTCTCAGAAAGCTTCTCTCTAGTTATTATGTGAGGATACGTCCTTTTTCACCATGGGCCCCTATGCGCTCACAAATATCACTTTGCAGAATCCACGACAACAGTTTGAGCAAACTGTTCCAAGAAGGGAAGTGTGGAACTCTGTGTGAAGAAGTCACACATCAGAAAGCAATCTCTCTGAAAGCTTCTCTCAAGTTATTATGTGAGGATATTTCCTTTTCCCCATGGGCCCCTAGGTGCTACCAAATATCATTTTGCAGTTTCCTCGAAAAGAGTGTTAGCAAACTGCTTCCTGAGGTCAACGTTGTAAGTCTGTGAGATGAACTCACTGATCAGAAAGAAGTTTTTTAGAAAGATTCTTTCACGTTTTGAAGTGATGAAATTTCCTTTATCAGCGTAGGCCTCAATGCGATCCTAAGAAGCCCTTCTCAGGTTCCTCAAAGGCAGTGTTAATGGGCTCCTCCAGGAAACATAAGTGTAACTCTGTGAGATGAATTCACACATCACCAAGAAGTTTCTATGAACGCTTCTGTCTAATATTCATGTGAGGATATTTCCTATGTCAACGTAATCTTCATTGCACTATGAAGTATCTCATTGCAGATTTCCAGAAAAGTGTGTTTACGAACTGATCACTGAAGAGAAACGTGTAACTCTGTGAGTTGCATTCACACATGGCAATGCAGTTTCTCAGAAGGCTTCTTTCCACTTTTAATCTGAGGATATTTCCTTTTTCACCATAGCCCTCAAAGAGCTCCTAAATATCACTTTGCAGAATCCACGACAAGAGTGTTAGCAAACTGTTCCAGGAAGGGAAGTGTGGAAGTCTGTTGGATGAAGTCACACATCTGAAAGCAATCTCTCAGAAAGCTTCTCTCTAGTTTTCATGTGAGGATACTTCCTTTTTCACCATGGGCCCCATGGGCTCCGAAATATCACTTTGCAGAATCCTCGACAACAGTGTTAGCAAGCTGTTCCAAGAAGCGAAGCGTGGAATTCTGTGTGATGAAGTCACACATCAGAAAGCAATCTCTCAGAAAGCTTCTCTCTAGTTATTATGTGAGGATATTTCAGTTTTCACCATGGGCCCCTATGGGCTCCCAAATATCGCTTTGCAGTTTCAAAGAAAAGAGTGTTAGCACACTGTTGACTGAGGTGTAAGTTGAAAGTCTGTGAGATGAACTCACTGATCAGAAAGAAGTTTCTCAGAAACCTTCTTTCACGTTTTGAAGTGATGTAATTTCCTTTATCAGCGTAGGCCTCTATGCATTCTAAAGAAGCCCTTCTCAGGTTCTTCAAAGACAGTGTTAATGGACTACTCCATGAAACATAAGTGTAACTCTGTGAGGTGAATTCACACGTCTCCACGAAGTTTCTAGGAAAACTTCTTTCTAGTTTTCATCTGAGGATATTTCCTTTGTCACCGTAGGCTTCATTGCGCTATGAAGTATCTAACTGCAGATTTCCAGAATAGGGTGTTTACGAACTGATCATGGAAATGAAACGTGTAATTCTGTGAGATGCATTCACACATGGCAATGCAGTTTCTCAGAAGGCTTCTTTCCAGTTTTAATCTGAGGATATTGCCTTTTTCACCATAGCCCTGAATGATCTCCCAAATATCACTTAACAGAATCCACGACAACACTGTTAGCAAACTTTTCCAAGAAGGGAAGGGTGGAACTCTGTGTGATGAAGTCACATATCGGAATGCAATCTCTCAGAAAGCTTCTCTCTAGTTATTATGTGAGGATACTCCCTTTTTCACCATTGGACACTAGGAGATCCCAAATATAACATAGCAGAATCCACGGTAACAGTGTTAGCAAAATGTTCCAAGAAGGGAAGGGTGGAACTCTGTGTGATGAAGTCACACATCAGAAAGCAATCTCTCAGAAAGCTTCTCTCTAGTTATTATGTGAGGATATTTCCTTTGTCACCATGGGCCCCTATGGGCTCCCAAACAACACTTTACAGTTTCCACGAAAAGAGTGTTAGCAAACTGCTTCCTGAGATCTAAGTTGTAAGTCTGTGTGATGACCTCACTGATCAGAAAGACGTTTCCCAGAAAGCTTCTTTCACGTTAGGCCTACTTTGTCAGCGTAGGCCTCAATGTGATCCAAAGAAGCCCGTCTCAGATTCCTCAAAGACAGTGTTAATGGACTGCTCCATGAAATATAAGTGTAACTCTGTGAAATGAATTCACATATCCCCAAGATGTTTCTAAGAAAGCTTCTTTCTAGTTTTCATCTGAGGATATTTCCTTTGTCACCGTAAGCTTCATTGCGCTATGAAGTATCTAATTGCAGATTTCCAGAAAACTGTGTTAACAAACTGATCACTGAAGAGAAACGTGTAACTCTGTGAGTTGCATTAAAATATGGCAATGCAGTTTCTCGGAAGGCTCCTTTCTCGT